>NC_052500.1:76292578-76641264 GCF_016617805.1 Bactrocera tryoni
ATTGAAATTAAAATATAATAAAATTGTAATTTTCATTAAAATATGACAAGAAAATTAAAAGTAAAATTAAAACTAAAATTAATATGAATAAAATTAAAATTATTCTAAAAAAAATAAATTAAATTACCTTAAATTTTAAATTAAAACTAAAAAAAATGAAATTACCATAAATTTAATTTAATTTTTATTTTATTTTTGATCTTAATTTTAATTTTACTTTTACTTTTAATTTTATTTTTAATAAATTAGTATTGAAATTAAATTTCATTAAACTAATGTTAAAAAGCAAACTGAAGATAGAAATAAAAGAAATTTAAAGTAAAATTAAAATCAAAATTTAAAAAAAAATTATAAATTAATATTTTAAAGAAATAGAATGATAATTATAATTAGAATATATTACTAAAAATAAAATTTAAACTTAAATTAAATACAAAAATTATAAGATTAAGATAATATATTTTTTCAGAATCTTCATTCAATTACCACTTTCCTTAAGGGATGTCTAAGAGGTATGTACATATTTAACGCTAGCTGTATTTGACTTGAGGCAAATGAATGAAATGACATTTAATCACTCAAAAATGTCTCTTTTCTGTTTAATTTTTGTCTTTTATGGAACATCTTTCTTGATTGTCACAGTCCGTAGTGCTAATTTTCCGAAATATACTACACGAGCCTTCATTATTTTTTATTACGTCTCAGATTTTATTTGGCACATTTCTTCTTATCACAAATAGGTCTTAAGCATAACTGAATATTTCATGTATTTACAAGTGCATACTTAATATTATCGCCAGCGAAGCGAAAATTTGCGCCAAATGCCATTGTCAATGACAATTGTAGGCAATCAATTTATGAGTTTAACCTTCAAAATGGCCTACGCAACAACAAACTGGCTGCGAGCGCCAGAAGAAAGCAGTAAAAATAAAATTTTGCGGCGCTTACTACTTGCATTATTATGTAAGACACAATAACCCACTGCTTTGAAGTACAGTTAAGCGCAGACAGTTAGACAACAACAACAACAGCAATGAAGCGAGAACACAATAAAAACAAAGTAAATGAAAAACAAGCAATAAACAGTAAGACACTTGAAGACACTTCAAGAACAATTGAATGCCCAACTCACTTTCAATAAAACTTTTTAATAACAACAAGCAATATATATGTATGTGTAAATGTAACTGTAAACACAATAAAAATATATGAAATGGAGAAAAGGGTGCTGGAAGTAAAAGAGTAGCAGCAGCCACAAAGAGAACGTTAAGGAGAGAGAGTGTGTAGGAAGGAGAGATTGTTGGAGGGAGAGCGCGGAGTAGCACATTATGTGGGAACCATTTACAATTCAATAAGCCAAGAGTTGCTAAATTTAAATATACACGTGAAATTTGTGCTAAAAATGCAACACTGCTTGAGGGACGCCCGTCAAGCGTGTGAGAGTGAAGGAAGTGTTCGGCTAGTAGCAGCATAAGCGCTTGGGTAGCGTGATAGCAGCTATTAAGTGACTTTTGCAATGGACTTCTCAAATTGATTACACAGCAAGAGTGTCTCCGATGCGTATATGTGTGTGAAAAAGCAATTTAGCTGTATTCTAAACATACTTTTAGGCGGCATTAGGCATAAGCCCCAAAATAGACACACGCGTAAGCCATCAATCTAAGCGGAAAAGGATTCAAATTGCGCTACAACAATAAAATAAATATTGTATAATATACATAAATGTACGTAGATATTATATATTATTGTACACATGCATTTAGATGTACATATATTAGGGTGGGGCAAAAAAACGTTTTTTTTTTTAATTTTTTATTTAAAATTTTAATTAATTTAATTGATAATGAAAAAAAAACTAAACTAAAAATTTAAACTATATAAAAAAATTATTGAAAATTTTTCTTTTGAAAAATAATTGAAAGATTTTTCTTAAATTAAAAACTAACAACAGACATTTTTTAAAATTTTTTCAATACATTTTTTTTTTAATTTTTAATTTAAATTTGTTATTTTATAATATATGTACATATGTATATGTATGTATGTACATACATATGTACGTATTATATAATAATGTACATATGCACTTAGGTATACATAACTATATATTAAGGTGGGAATTTTTTTTTTTAATATTTAAAATGAAAAAAAAAAATTAATTAAAATTAAATTAAATTTTTTTTTTGAATGAAACATTTTTTTTGTTTTAATTAAAAATTAAGAACGAAGAGGAAATGACAGATATTTATTGCGACTGTTAAAAAAAAAATAAGAACTAAAAAAGTTTTTTTAATTATTGAAAAAAATAAATTTTTTTTTTAAATATTGAGACAAGTTTTTTTTAATTTTTGGAAAAATTAACATTTTTTATTTAATTATTGAGAAAAAATATATTTTGAAATTATTGAAAAATTTTCTTTTAAAAACTTATTGAAAAATATTTTTAAATAAAAAACAAATATTTTATTTAATTATATTATTAATTTTTTAAATATTATTATTTAAAATTTATTTTTTTCAATATTGTGAAATTTTTTTATTTTACATTTTTAACTTAATATGTTTTTTACAGTTACAAATATCGTCCTCTTTCGGGCGGTAATAAAAATCAGAAATAAAAAGAGGTTTAATTTACAATTTTTCTGACCCACCCTAATATTTGCGTGTGTATCTATCAAATAAATACTCGCAATGCCAACTGTCTTACTTGAAATATCTTTGTCATTTTATTACTGTCACAATTCTTGTGCCTTCTCCTCCGCTTTTACACACATTTATGCACCCATACATAGTTACACACTCACACACACATTTTTACATAACACACACAAATATTGTGAAGTATAATATTTATTTCTGCGAAGATTTATGACAAATGCGTTAAGCTTTATGCACAATAGCAACCATAATCGACGGGCTTAAGCCAAATACCCAAGCATTGCGCCTAAAAGTTGTTTACGTCGGCACAGAGCGGGACATAAATACAAGTACACACACAAGCATCTATTTTGCGGTCTTCGCTTTGCTTCACGCATTTGCCACTAATGTTTAGACGTACTCCATTGCGTAACATTTTTTTTGGTGGACTTAAAAAGTCATAATTATTATATATTGCTCGGCATATTTCAACGTATTTGCTACTCTTGTTTGCTAGTGTTGTTGTTGTTATTGTTTAAAAGTCGTAATGAAAATGTGTCCCTTCGGTGAAATTGGCGCGCTCGTAAATTTTAAAGCGTAAGTATTTTTCACATAAGATTTATATTTGTTGACAGGTTAATGGCGGCTTAAGTGTCTTATGCGTGCAATGTGGAGGATGTGGGTTTAAATTAGTACAAATGGGTGTATGTAGTACTTGCAGATTGATAAATGTGGCTTTTAGACGGTTTTGATGAAGAAATATTATTCTGAAGTGTGGATGGGTCATATACTATACATATAAGGTATGTAAAGAAGGAAAATTTCTTAAGAATATATGGTCTAAATACTGTCACAGAGGGCTAGTTATTTAGAATGGAAAGGAAAGCCTCCCTTAACGCACATTTGGTTCGTTAAAGGTAGTTTATAGTAGTCTTCACCTTTCTAATATATAGTTCGTTTAACCCATGATCTAGAGAAAGGTAATTTTTTTCGAAAAAGTTCACTCTTTTCTAAAGCAGTTGGCATTTTGATCATCTTCTGTAACATTATATGTCATGTCCAGTTTTTCTTAAAGCAGTTCGTTTTTAAGTCCACATAGCATATCAAAGTATATCGAAAAAAGTAGACAATACAATACTTAGTATGAGGTAATAAAGAATTCCAAAAAAATCGAAATTTCTACTACCAGTATGTAGAATTACTTAAGCAACCTTTCTCTATGTCTCATTATATATATAATATGCTAATATTCTATTGCCTTTCGCACTTGGCGATTTCTGAATATTACCAGGAATGATCTTCCTTTAATAACGGGTTTTTCAATAAGAACGCTACAAAAGAATACCAATGAAATTATTTATTCCTGTGAACTACATATTGTCCAAGTCCATGTCATCCAATTCGGGCCAAAAATATTCGGTTATCATTGAGCGGTAGCGATTCTCATTCACTGTAACGTGATCATCACGGAAGAAATAAGGCCCAATGACGCCGCCGGTTCATAAACCGCACCAAACCGTATTTTTTTCGGGATACAATGCTGACTTATGGAGTATATGTGTATTGCTGCCTGACAAATAACGGACATTTTTCTTATTGACGAATCCATTCAACCCGAAATGAGCCTCATCGCTGAAGATGATTTTCGATAAATATCCGGATCATTTTCAAGTTGTTGCTCAGCTCAATTCACGAACATACGACGATTCTGATGGGCAATCAGTTCTTTCCTCAATTTGAATTTTTAAGGTTGCAAGTCAAGATATTTTCGGAAAATTCACCACAACGACGTCACAGAGTTGTCCAAAGCTTAAGAACGACGTGTGCGAGAATGATTTGGGTTTTCCTCAATTGATACGCTAGCGGCAGCAATATCCTCATTTGTCTCATTGGTGCGGAAACTTTTGTACTGTGCCTGTGGACTCAAATTTTTCCACTAGGCGCTTAATTTTTGATCTGCCAGGACGATTATTATGACCATAAATTGGACATACTGATCTTAAAGTTGAGGCCACTGACTCCGAATTGCGGAATAAATTTTAACAAATTTGACTCGCTGTTGGATCCTTTATTTTTCAATGATGAAATGGCATATCTTACAGAAGAAGAGGGTTAAAAGAGCGCGAAAAAATGTGGCGTCGTTGGCTGTCAGTATAGGTCTACTATTGAAGCGTCCCTGTTGAAAAGCCTTTTTCAAGGGACGTGGATTTTGATAGGCCTGAGTACAATGGTTCGTGGTGGACTCACCTTTCTAACGTACATATATTTAGTTTGCTTAGGTAGCAGACTAGGTCCTAATCGATAGATCTCACTTGAACAATTTTTCAACCTGTGTTATCCACAAGCTTTCAATAGTAAATCATCATATCTTCATAGATCGACGAAGCCTTTTGAGTTTACCACAAACCTGTTAAGCTAGCTTCTATCAATTCCAGCCACTTCGCAAGATACACTGAAGCTGTGTCTGTCCAGTCATTTCAATCTTGGTATGGCGAAAAGCGGCCAATAGAGGAAATACCCTACAACTACTCGGTTGTGGAGCTCTACTACTCCGCATCGCAACTTTTGCTAAAATATATATTTTTAAAGAACCTTCGAATTCAAAAATGTACAAAATATTTTGTTATAATAAAATCAAAATTTACTTTTTTACATATTTAGGGATCATCGTGGAATCGTTTTATGAGAATATTGTGGAAAAAGTCGTCCTTTATTTGCTTTCAATAGGCTTAGGAATAAAACTGAATGTGCTCTAAGTTTCAGTGTTATAAGTAATACATATACACTCGTGGCCACGCAAACCGTACCACTCAAAATTTTCAACTGCATATATTCAGTGGGCATATTTGACTACACTTTATAGCGGTAATTTTTGCGGTATAAAAATTTTTTATTTAGAAATAAGTTAATGACATGTTATTTATCGAAAATATTAAGAATTAAAAACAAAACACATTCAGGTAAATAAATGAATCAATTGAAAGATAGTGAGCTTTACAAAATGAGCTCAAAATGTAAGAGACTGACATGCAATGAAAAAATGATATTGTTTATTTTTTTTAATTTACGCTCTAATTAAAATTAATATTTTATTTTTTTTTTAGTAGAAACACGAACTTTAGTAGGTGTATCATTCTAAAAACAATAAAATCGGCCACTTTTCTATAAGCACAGAAATATTCCACAAATTAGCTTTACTCATTAAACGTAATAAAATAAAAACTATAATTAGATAATGTAATTTAGTTTACTTATGCTTACTAAAAACAAAAAAAAAAAAATTGACGAAAATACCGAACGAAAGAAAAAGTTCCAAAAAAAATTTAAGAAAGTATAGTGGTAAGATTTGCGTGGCCACGAGTGTAATATGGAGCACATAAGTCCTTCAAAATTTATTTAATGGACTTGTGAAACGGTTTCCCCAAAGGCATAGTTTTATGAGGATTTAAAATTTAATTTATGAACTTATGAAACTGTTTTTACAAAAATACGAGGAAACTTTTAGGCGGATTTAAATTCTTGGTTTAGGCGTAGTTACTAGTTCTTTTTAATAAGAAAATATTTAGGGTCTCATTAAGAAAGAAATGCTAAGCAAATTTAGGTAATTTTTTCGTCATTGGATTCAGAAAATTCAAAATAATCCACGTGTCTTTAAAATCCTTATAAAAGTTGCGAAGTTAAAGGACTTTATCAACACTACGCACCGGTTAGCGATTTAACGCAACAGTTAAGTATAAAAGCTCTCAAAACTTATTTTCTCAGGCTTTGTAGCAACTTTTATATTAATTTTTAATCAATTTAACTTTATTCGATCTTTTTCAAAGTCGTACTAAAGTGTCAGGTTTTTTCCTTCTATTCTCTTTTGACTTTTCCAGTTCAGTAAGTTTTCTTAGGTAAATTCTCAGCTAAAGGCGCACTCAAACCTAATACTTTCAAAACTTTGCATATTTTTTTATACAACTTAGAATAGGATAGGCCGTGAGTTGAGTCGAATATCCATTTTGGATCACAATCTATTTTGAAATTTTTATTATTCTAACCCGCTAAGCCAATATACTTGCATTTTTATAAATCTCCTTCTATATGCTTACTATCGCTTCTTTGTAGACTTAGTACACACTACCTACCGCTATTTATTTTACACATCGGTTTGCTTTATCGACAAACAGAAACTCAATAAATGTTGGCATTTACGTGGCAACACATGAAACTTGATTAAAAAATTGATATGCAAACCTTTGCCTGAAATGGCAACAGAGTAAACATGCTAACAATTTATACTATGTGTTATAACATACAAATATTTATACATACATATACATATATTTATATATATGAATATGTGTAAATAAACCAATTTGATTTTGGCGTCTTTGTTGTATCTACTATTCTACATTGTCAATGCGCTTTAAAGACAAGGTTGGGTGAAGTATACATTCTTATATACTTGTATGTTAGGGTGAGCCAAAAGAACCTAATACGTTAGGTTAAAATTTACCAATATATTGAGGAAAAATATCAATGAAAGACAGGATTCTGAGATTAATTTTCAAAAGTGTCAGTGAGCATTCAAATAACATGGTATGAAAGTGAAAGTACCTTTCAAAGGTTTTCAATTTAGGAATTTTAGCATTTCGTCACGTGAAATGAAAAACAATGTATTATCAAAAAATCGAAAAAAATAATTTTTTATTGCTTGCGATTCACTACATCTTGTTACATATATGCAGCATAAAATTTGCAGCTTCCACTGACAGATATAACCAATATGTAACCAATATGTGACCTATATGTAACCAATATGTAACCTCTATGTGACCTATGTGTAACCAATATGTTACCATTTTATAACCAAAACTTTAATTTTTTTAATATGAGTGGTTTTTATTATATAGTTTTTCCTACGCCTGCAAACATATGAAAAGTGATTTTACGTTATATTGCATTTTAGGTGACGATTTGAAAAAAAATTCTCTGATTATTCTTTTTTTTTGTGGAAATTTATGTTCCAAACGAATTTGTGTAGTAAAAAGATTTATCCTAAACGTTTTTGAACTTATGATATTTTTGATGAAGTAATAGTTTTTAAGTTTTCAATGCATGATTGCCGGCCAGTGTGATCTAGTCTGACCTAATTGGCAACTATAACTCCTGATCGACACCTTTTGAAATTGGCTGAAAATTGTATCTTGTAGTATTTTTGTTCAATCATATACATAGGTGCTTGTCAACCAAAAAATTCGATTTAATTAATTTTTTGAGCTCACCCTAGTATACACAATAATACATACACCTTGCTAGTGCGTCTGTTAGTGTTGATTTTTTTTTCCTCTTTATAATAAAAAAGTTTTTCAAAGGAAGCGGGTTATTTATATTTACTTAAAATTTGGTTTCTTTGTGCTTGTGCATTCAGCCGGAAGTCAAGATAACTATGTAAATATTATTATCCAATATTGTATTTAACATTACAAAGGTTTTTTTCTTATTTTTTAATTTCATATCGACTAGGTTTAAATTGTGAATTACAGTTATGTTACTATTTTGCCGATGAAATTCAAAGTGTTGAACTTAAGCAAATATAATTGAAAGAAAAGAGGCGCTGAGTGTAAAACTGTTACAAACAAACAAAACCAAAAGAGTACATTCCATTTCTATATAAAAATGTTGTTTTAATTGAGACTTTGAACTTTGAACGCATAAACTTAAAATTCATTTGTACTATTCCTTCTTCAAATGGATGAAAAGCTTAATTTAATTTCACTCGATTCCTTGTCTAAACTAATTCTAAGATTCCTAATTCAACATTCAAATACAAATATACAATAGGCAATTAAAAAATGTTTAGACTCTTTGTTTCACTTAGGCTCTATGGGTAATTATATACAAGTATAAATATATATGTAATAATATTTTGAGATAATATGGTCAGGTTTATTCCCACTACAGACGTTGACCTGCCATAGCCAAATAAATTAATCGGAAGGAGGTGCTACCTTCACATTTTAGCTTTTAGATTTTTAACAGTCCTTGCAGTTTTCCTGCTGAAACACCTCATACAAGGAAATAAATTCGGATTATACCATATCTCCTTCCAATAATATGAAGGAACGAGAATTTCAAAATTATTTTCAGTAAAAATTTAAAAATTCATTAGAAAGCAGCATACGCTACACTTAATATTGGTAATCTTCTATTTGCAATGTACTAAGAAAAATTTTTCGTAAATTTCTAAAAATACTAAGAATCATATTTACTTACTCCTACTTGACTAGCTGGAGGTTTGATATTATTTTTAGTTATAGCAACAGCTTTTATGGAATGCGTGCTTCCTTGAGGTCAAATATCCCTCTGAAGAGCTACAGTTATAACTAATTTATTATCAGGTATTCCAGTATCATTAGAATAGGCCATTATCGCTCCAATTTTATGGTGGATTTAGAAATTTCAACATTTATCTCAAAATATCGGTAGAATGACACTATTGAACCAGTAAATTGCCTTAACTAAGGGTTCAATATTTCTCATTGGGGTTTACATGAAAAAATTGAACAAAAATATGTTTTATTAAAAACCTTGCAAAGCATTTGAACCTGTCAGTCTGGTACTATTATAGCTCTAGTAGGATTAAGAAAAATATGTTCCATATTGAAACTGCATTCAAGTGTTAGACATGGCTTGAAGAAAGCCATTTGTTCTATAAAAAAATACTTTTTGTCTCTGTCAAACTTTTAACTTGCGACGCACCTAGGTGTCGCACTCGCCACTAACTGAAAACTTTTGACTCGGACTAGTCTAGTCAAAGCCCAATCGAAAAAAATCTTTTCCTAAAAATAAAATGAACAGCAAGTTTGCTCGACATGTTTTGTAGAATCAGGACAACGGATTCTTATTTATTGTGAACATAAGTATCTGAGTGACAGAATGCTTTTAATGAAGGTTGTGAAGTCATCGAAAACTTGCCTGCCGGCCTTGAAAGAAACAGTGTTTAATCGTCGTGTTGGCATGAAGGAGACAGCAGAGCAGCTCACGATCTGTTATGAATCGACTTAAGACCGTTCTTTTAATGCTTTGGGTATGATGTGTGTCAATGCTAAACTCGTACTAAAATACCTAAACCTTTCGCAAAAATGACGTCGAGTAGAGGTCACAGAGGAGTTTCTTCACAACGCAGTTGAGAACCCTGCATTTATCACACGCTTCCTTACTGATGACGAAACGTACATACGTTTGTGAATATGACGTAAAAACTGACAAACAATCTAACGAATGGCGTTTCTCTAATGATCCAAAACAAAGAATATTGAAGTCGGTCAAAAATTTAATGGAGGTTAGGGCTTTTTACTTTCGAAAACCCGATTTTTTTCCGAATAACGCTAATTGTTTTTTTCTTAAGACGTTCGGGGGGAAGCTCTGCTACCGGCCTATGCTTCAATATTTCTGCATGAAAAAAATTACACTATATTGTTAAAGGTGTGCCCAATAACAAGGTCCGAATAAAATTACTCAATCTATACTTAAGTAATAAATTCGCAAAAATGTCTTTTTTACCGTGAAACCCTAACCTGCACTAAAATTGTGTTCCTAAAATTTTTATTTGAATACTTTGATGCGATTCTGCATGAATTTATACCATAGGATCGTATAGTTCATAAGGAAACGACCAGATTATGATGACGAATTCATAGAAGATAACAGTCTTTCGTTGAAGGACTGAAGACCATCGACCAAAGAACTCAATTTTAACAATAAAAATAACAACACAGCTCTATAAAAACAATTTTTCTGTTGCCCTGTATATCCATATATATCCGTACATACCATTGCATCCATAAAGAGTTGTATTTAAGTTCGTTAAAACAATCATGTTTCTTAGTCAGTCCGGGTCAAATTTCGCATCATTGATGATACCAATAAACAAGGTGAAATTCTTGGAGACTTAAAAGATTAAATTTGAAAGAATATTTTCATTAAATGTATGTTTTCCAATAACTAATTGGCAAAAATTGAAAAGAAAACGAAAAAAGTTAATATCCTAACCTTCCTACCCACAACTGGATTAAGGTCTCCTCCTACCCTCACCACTTTCCACTCCTTCATAATTCTGACAAACAACGGCATGATGTTTCCAGGCATTGCCTACATCCAGGCCAAATTATTTGTTTTGCTGATTTTTATTAGGCCATAGCGCGCACAAGCCATAAAAATCATGCAAACGTTAACAAACACACACTCAGGTATATAAAGGAAGGCGAAAAAAACAAAATCAATGCGATAGATAATAAAATCCCAAAACGTGTTTACCGCCAACAATGGCGCATAAGCACCGCCAGACCAAGGAAATTAGTTTCGAAAGTCATTGGAGTGGAAGGCGGCGCAAACTTGGCGTTGGCGCAGCGAAAGTGAAAGCAGCCGAACGTGAGCGTGAGCAAAGCAAATGGCCGCGGAAAGTGAGTGTAAGAAATTGTAGTGGCCACTTCGCTGTTGCTGCACCCTCGCCGCCCGCCGCCCGCCACCCGGTGGCCTTCGCACACACCTAAATTGGTAAACAACGCTAAAAAACCATAAAACGGCGGCGTGCGCAAATCAAATCGTAAACAGCAAACAAAAACAAAAATAAAACAAAGTTGTAGAAAAAGCGAAAGCGTAAAATTTTTACTTGTCTATGCGCCTTTGTGTGGGTGCGCTTGTGTGTGTGTGTGTGTGCGAAGTACACTTGGAAATGGTCAAGGCAATTAAGTTGCAAAGCAAACTAAATGGCAGACTTGCTGACGGTCACAGTTTGCATTTAATAGCCTTGTTGTTGTTGCGCTTAGTGTTGTTGCCTTTAGTTAGTGGCTGTTCGTGATTCAAAGGTGCTCACGTTGGCTAACGCTGGCATTTTGTTGTATGTTGTAATAAATATTTACGCTTTAAAGCATTTAATTTGATTTCGGTGTTTTTGTTTGGGAAACTATTGCTTCGAGTTCAAACATTTTTTTGGCAATTTAAGCGAGCAAGAAATGGAAATAAACCATATAGGTATAGTCTTTAAAAAATATATAAAACTATAACCTCAAAATCCATTAAGCCCAGTAACACATTTTCTTAAATAAATTTATTTCTAAGTCAAAAAGAATATATTTCGTTCTCGAGTAATGTCTTTAGCTTCCAAACACAATTTCTAGAGCTTATAAAACTTTCTTAGCTTGGGTTAGAGAGTAAGTTGTGAAAGTCGAGCCTGTAACAAAAGCCTTTAAGTATTTCATTTGGAAAGCTGAGAGCGCCGGTCCGTTGTGAACCTCCTAAGCATTCAACGTAAATACTCTCATAAATAAACAAATAGCCTTTGAGCAACTCAAAAGTTTTTTGAGACGGCTAATATAAAGCTAGTCATCATGCTATTTCATCAGGTTCTAAGAAAGCTGGACAATTTATTTTAAATATAAAATTGAACTTTGGTTTCTTTTACTTTTTTGCGTGCTAGTATTATTTGTTTTCCTAATCTTTTTCTTCTTAAACTTTTTTGTAAAATAGTAAAAATCTTCAGACAAACTTTTCGTGCCGTAAACAACCAGATGCTAAACGCACACTAATTAATAACATTTCTGTGTTTTTTTTTTTAAGTAAGAAAATCAAAACTGATCACCTTTTACATGGAAGTCTAATTTCAAACGAACACAAACAATTTACTGCAAATCTTGGAAAAAAGCAGTTAAAAGGACCAATCCGAGCCATATTTGATCAAGTAGTTGTAAGCGAAATAAACGATGATACTGAGCACGATCTCTGGAACGTAGTTTCGATGTCCGTCTTAGGAAAATTTTTTTTTTTGTAATAGTGGACTGTTTTAGCCGAACTATCCGAGTACAACACAAATGGAGAAGTTATTGAAGATTTAGCGAAGGTATATTGAAAAGCACTCATGTTGCTCTCTACTCATATAAAATACTATGCTAAACCAGAGAATATTATCGTTAATAAAACTATAAGCTCTATGGTAACAGAACTTTCTCTTTAGGAAATAGGAAACCCAACTAGTTGGAACTTCCAAACCAAATATGAACACTTTACATCAGCGACAACTGTGTGTAGAAGCAGCGGCTTTCAAAAGTATTTTTGGAATATTCCATTTATTGGTTTTATTTTGTTGTTGTTCTAATATAGTTATGGCATTAGGTATTATTTTTATGTAAACTATTTCTTTTTGAGGTGTTAGTAGTTAGCATTCTTTGCAGTTTTTTCTTCACCTTCATTTTTTGCAGATTTCTAGTTTTTTTTTGTTTGTTTCCACATTTGATTGGTTTTTTTGTAGTGTGAAGTTTCTTGGTTTCTTAGTTTTCTATTGTTTATATTTCTAAATGTGAATAGACTACCTACCTCACAATTTTACATTCGATCACAATATTTACGGGATGGGATAGACATCGTGAGTTGAAGAGGGAAGAAATACGCATTTGTAGACAAAAAAAGAGAGGCCGAATTGCTGGTACGAAGAGCTTGACAAGCAGGCCGACAGGGGTAATGGTCGAAATTTATATGCGGAAATTAAGATGCGGCGACTTACAGAAGGTTTCAAGCACGGAGCACACTCTTATGTAATCTATTAGCTGATGTCCAGATCATACTCAAAGTATGGAGGAAACACTTCTCCAGCCTGCTGAATGGCAGTGAAAATATAACGCCAGGAGAAGGCGAACCCGATTCTCCAATCGATGACGGTGAAACAGACGTTTCATTGCCCGACCGTGAAGAAGTTCGAACAGCAATTACCCACCTTGAAAAATAACAAAGCGGCAGGGCCGATGAAATGGCGGCCGAGCTATTCAAACACGGCGGCGAAGTACTGATAAGGAGCATGCATGGGCAGCTTTGTAGAATATCGTCAGATGAAAGCATGCTCAACGATTGGAATTTAAGTGTATTCTGCCCAATCCACAAAGACGGGGGACCCCACAATCTGCGCCAACTACCGTGGGATAAGCCTAGTCAACATCGCGTATAAGGTTCTATTGAGCGTATTGTGCGAAAGATTTAAGCTCACCGTCAACAAACTGATTAGACCTTATCAGTGTACCTTTAAACCTGGACAATCAAAAGCTGACTAGATATTCACCGTGCGCCAAATCTTGGAAAGGACCTATGAAAAGAGACATACACCACTTCTCCGTCGATTTCAAAGCTACTTTCGACAGCATGAAAAGGAGCTGCCTTATGCCGCGATGTCTGAATTTGGTATCCCTCAAAATTAATACGGCTGTGTAAGCTGACATTGAGCAATACCAAAAGCTCCATCAGGATCAGGAAGGATCTTTTCGAGCCGTTCGCTTACTAAATGAGGTTTCAGACAAAGCGACTCTCTTTGGTGAGACTTTTTTAACCTTCTTCTGGAGAAAATAATTCGAGCTACATAACTAAACCGATAAGGTACAATCTTCTACGAGTATAAGAGTGTACTGCTGCTGGCGTATGCTGATGATATTGACATCATTGGCCTTAACAACCGCGCCGCCCCAAATTCTCCAGAATGAATTAGGAAACGAAGCAACATGATAACATTTGATTAGTCGACGTTACGGATTTTCGAGAGAAAGGTTCTGCGAAAGATGTATGGTCTTTTACTGTATGAGATATACGACGACATTGACATAGTTCAGCGAATTAAAAGACAGCGGCTACGCTGGCTAGATCATGTCGTTCGAATGGACGAAAACATTCCAGCTCTGAAACTATTCGACGCGGTACCCGCCGAGGGAAGCAGAGAAAGAGAAAGACTTAAACTCCGTTGGAAAGACCAGGCGAAAAAGAATCTGGCTACATTAAAAATCTCCAATGAGCGCTTAACAGCGCAAAGTAGAAAAAACTGGCGCAGTGTTGTTAGCTCTTCTATAATCGCGCAAGCGGTGTCTACGTCAACAAAGAAAAGGAGATATTGCCGCGTGAGTTTCAAAGAATTTCGCTAAATATCAAATAAACTTTTTCACTATTGATAGTTTGAAGTAGATAGGGCCACTTTACTACGAAAACTAGTATTTTTTTTAGTACTTGAGATTTAATATTAATTATCTTGAAGTAAGAAGGACTTAGCTTTTTTTTATTTATTTGTTAGTTATAACCTACAAATTGATTCTGCCGGTTTCTCAATTTGATTATTGTTTCCAGGTATCAAACATATGTTGGGTTTGTCTAGCTAAAGGCTTTGGTATTCTTTAGTATCTAAGTCCGTGTTTTAACTCACGTAAACTTGGCTTATGAACAAAAATCAGCAGGAATTTTATCTCAGTGCAAAATACAAAATATTAGGATTAAAAATATTTTTCATCTTTGTAGGCTTGTTGGATTCACGGAATGATTCATATTTTGAAGTATTTGTTTTTTAATATTTAATAAAATATGTTTTTCATGGTACCAAATAGTTTAATTTTTGTTTTGGTTTTTATCAATGTATTGGTTTAAGGACTTTGTATAGCGAAATAGGCAAATATTTTGTCGTTTTTCTGGCTAATATTTCAAAACGGGTTTTTTCCCCTCAGCGTTCTTTCAAAACTAAGTCTACATATGCTTTTACAAATACACAATTTATTCTAGATTACCTCAGAGGGATTTTGTTTGGCACTCACCAGAACACGTGTCAACATATCCACAGGCTTAGGCAGGAAAAATACCGCACTAAGATCAATATATATCAATATAAATATACATACATGGGCATATATAAAATACATAGGACAAACATATGTATGTATTGGTGTGTGCTTGAGAAATGTTTGCTGTTAAGACATAAATCTTGCTTAACGCAATTTTCGCACATTCATTTCAATCTATTAGCTTAAGTGTCACACGCATAAGCGCACACACACACTTAGACGAGTACATAAGTATGCTAACACACACAGGTAAAAACCGCTTCATATAAAAAAAAAATTTCCACACACGCGCGCAGCTGTCAAGCGAAGAAATCTATTGCCATTGTGAGGGCACAGAGCAATGAACTAGAGTGTTTTAAGGCAGATTATGAGAGAGAGAGAGTATAAGGCCGAGTGAGAGATATTGTAAGGCAGAGGAAGTGCTGCTGCGCAAGGAAACAGTTAAGCCGGGCTGGCAGTTAAGTGCTAAGAATCCCTTAATGTCATTGACAATGGTTTAAAATGGAGCATAAAAGTCAAAGGCTTTGAACATCTACACATATACAAAGACACTTAATGCTCATAACAGCAAAATAAAGACCGCACTACATGATAACACACACACACACACACACATCCACATTTTAAAGTGTTAATATTGCGGCGTGGTGGCCAGTGCGTTAGTTGAGCAGCTTATAGTGTGAAAGCAGAGCGTGTTTCGATGTTGCGATAGGGTGAACGCCAAGAAGCAAGCGAAAAGATAAATAAAAATCAGCACTTAAAATGACAGCAGCGGGAGAAATAAAAATCTGCTAAGGCGATCAATGTTGCAAACCGCAATAATGACGCTTCAAGGCCGCAATTCTTGACCGCAAACACGTAAGTACGACTTCGCCATTTGAAATGAGTGTGAGGGGGTGCGAATTTTTTGTGGAGAGCAGACAAGTAAATCCTATTAACTCAAACCGCTGTGGCGTGTAGCAAGCGAAAATTCAAGAGAAAGGTGTTAAATTGATAATGGTATTAAGTAGGGGAAAATATTTTGCGGTTGCAGGCTGACACATACATAAATGCGTAGCGCTTTTTTAGTGCTGAGTAATGGGGATGTTGTTTGGGAAACGTTGTCAATGAGTTTTGTTTGAGTTATTAGTTGAAGAAAGTAAAAAAAATAAACAAAAAAATGTTAAAGATATCAAAGTTTTAGTTAAAAAGAGCTGTCTCAGAGAAAAAGAATCTTGAACCGAGTTCATTTTAATTATATATTAATAAGTCAATTATTTTCTTTTCACATAATTGAAAAAAATTCCAAAGAAACGAGCAAAATGTTGAATTTGACAACACAGAAGCTATAATCACCTTTTCAGGTGCAATTGTTATAGCATAAACGGGTATTGAAGATTTTATCTTGTTTTTTACCGGTTAGTTTATATGACAGCTATATGCTATAGTGACCCGATGTTAATAATTTCTTCGGATATTGCATTATTGCCCAAAAAAATAATAAATGCCTAATTTCTTTAAGATATCTCAAGAATTGACAAAGCTTCTCATGCAAGCACTTGACTCTAATCGTTCAGTTTATATGACAGCTATATGCCATAGTAATCCGATCTGAATAAGTTTTCCGAATATTACATAACGGCTTTATAAAATAATTTCTGCCAAATTTCTTTAAGATATCTCAAGAATTGACAAAGCTACTCATACAAGCACTTGACTCTAATCGTTCAGTTTATATGACAGCTATATGCTATAGTGGTCCAATCTGGATAATTTTTTCGAATATTACATTTTTGCTTTAAAAAATTATCCATGCCAAATTTCTTGAAGATATCTCGTGAAATGACAAACCTTCGCATACAAGCACTTGATTGTGATCGCTCAGTTTATATGACAACTACATGCTATAGGGGCCTGATATCGACAGTTCCGACAAATGAGCAGCTTCTTGAGGAAAAAAAACGCATGCGATATTTCAGAGCTATATTTCAATAAGTAAAGGCTCTTGGAGGTACTTTATACAATGGAGAATATATCCAAAATAAAGTTGCTATAATAGAGAAATCATAAAACGCACTTAAATATTATTAAACTTTTTATTGAAGATTTCTTTAAACACATGTCTTTTCTCATCTCACAACCGGCTATATACCTAAAACGCCTATCAGAGCGCCTAAAATTACGTCACTAAAATAGTATTGCCCAACTTTGGCATGTTGGTAATAAAATATTACTGAAATCGTGTGATATTTTTTGATTTATTGCAGTTCTCATGAGGTACATATTAGTATAAGATCTATTTTATTGGTACCGGTTTATTGTTTTCGGCGCTTATTTGAATCGTTTTAATGATAAAACCAGATACTATGCAGTGTTGTCTGCTGAAATGAGCACGATTAGTTAAATCTTCATGTATTTTGCTTAATACATTTATACATATATGTGTTTTTAAGAATTTGTTTAGTCAGAGACATCTAAGTATTTGTTTCAAGTAGACAATTGCAGATAATCTAATTAACAAAACCTGATATATATAATACATATATTTAATGCGAGTGAGTAGGGCTATCGGTTTGTTAATTCTTCTCTTATTCGAAATGATTTTTTTGTGAATGATGTTTTTTGTGCAGTTATTAGGCAAATACTGTAAAATTTTATATATGTAGACCCTATTAAGTTTGTAAGCAATTAGCCTTAATTTATTGGTTATCTATTGGTTATTGAGTTCTCGATATTGTGCACTTGAGGAATTATCTGAGTCATAGAAACCATTACTTTTGTGATATCTCAGAAACTCTACACATTTTTATATTGAGAGAGTCTTATGCGAATTCGTCGATTGCGTTGAGTACTTTTTGTCATAGAAACCGAACTGGAGCGAATTTAAGTCCGATGCCTTACCAACAGAGCTGTTTAAAACTGGTGACGGGAAGCTGTAAAGTATGTTTCAGCTGTTAATGAGGACTTTAATGAAAGATTGGAAAATGAGTAAACTCTGCCCTACACACATTAAGAAAGAATGTGGTGGGATGAGCCTTCTTAGCATTGGATATCAGATTCCTTCGTTAGCATTGTATAGAAATTTGAAGTTCATTGTGAATAAGCTGATTGGACTTTATCAGTGTGGTTTTAGGATTAGCAATTTTTCAGAGTCCAGGAGAGGACTTTCTACAAACAAATAGATCGACACGCATCACCGTTTTGTTGATTTTGAAGCCCTTTTCGGCAGAACTGAAAGGTTCAAAGCCCATTGTATATAAACTGATATCAGAGCCGAGGCCTATTTTTGGTTTGCTGTGAAACTCAAACGGTAGGTAGAACATACTTAAATGCACAATTATCACTTCGCTTCGTCGATATCGAAAAGCGTTTATCCAAGCCGTTCTATACCCGACGACACTGTGTTAGACAGAGTGATTCACACTTATACAAATTATTTAAAATAGTCGTAGAGAAAATGATACGTGACGCTAATCTGAACCGCAGTAACACTATCTACTCTAAGAATAATGCAACTGGGGTACGCAGATGACATTGACGTTATAGGTGTTAATAACAGAACCGTCAACTGATTCCAGCCCAGAAAAAAATGCGAAAAGGCCTGCAGGCTGTTCCTGGGGTCAGATCTAAGCAATCGGAATGGACTCGGACTTTTACACGGCCAAAGACTGTCAACTCTGTAACATTTCTCGAAATTACTTCCGTAATCTTGGAGAAATTTTTCATATTGTAGGTAATTGTGGAGCAGTTCCTTCTCTCGACAAATAAAAATTAGAGTCCATAAATCTCTTATCATTCCCGTCTTATTAAAAGGTCTAAAAGCAAAGACGATAACGAACCGAGACGATAAAACACTTGGCGTATCCAAAGAAACTATTCTACGCATGGCCTTTGAAGCCAAATGCATAAGCAATCAGTACCATAGAAGACAGAACCATGAACTATATGAGCTCTGCGAAGGCGTTGATATAGTTAAGCATTCAATGGAAACATCAATTGCATAGGGGTCTTGCCATGAATGGAGAAATTTGGGGAGTTTTGTGTTGTCGGCACAGACCAACCAAAGAACAAAATGCCAAAGATGAAGCAGAAAACTTATAATTACATTTTCATAAAAGTATGCGTGTTCTTCTAGCGGTTCGACTGCTCATCCATTCTCAAACTCAGTCCTGATTCACCCAGCTGAGTCCAAGACCAACTTTATTTTATTTTCACCGCAAATAAATACTCCAAGTTACACATAATAATAAAATCTCATCGTCTCTTGCAGGCTTGCTGTAACCAAAAGTATCGTTACAAAGTGTGACAAAACTAGTTTTGTTATTTATGAAGTACCGTTAATAAATAGTAGCGTGAAAGTAAACACCTAGAAATTTATAGTTATTTTGCAAGAAAACTGTCAACCACAATAACGAGAGAAGTTGCAGTTATATTTAAGTACACAGATTCCCATATAGGAATATATATATACATACATATATATGTATTTATAATATTATATATATATTTATAACACATATATTTATATATCTGTATGGTTATATAAATTTACTGCTCAGCATAATCAAAAATGTTATGCTTAAGAAAGCCAAACATAAAAGTTTATCAAACAAATTGCAAGCCATGGCAACGTTCTCTTTGAAAGTACACATTTTGTCACTACTATCTCTGTCCCTTTTGTTGCTGTTGTTGCACTTGCAGATAAATGCGCAAAGTTACTATGACTTGAGTAACGCATAGTGGAATTTCAGTGTCTCGGTTTTGGCTTTGAGTAGCAAATGTCCTGCAGAAAGCCGAAGCAGCGGTAAACTAAACTCGCGCAGTAAAAAATTGGACTTTAGCGAGAAAGTTTCGGCTGAAATATGCGCGAAAGCAAAATTGCTTTATTCGGTGTTTCGTATTAAAATGCTGTTATTATTCACGTTGCAGTGGCAACAAGCAAAGCTTTAGTTTTCTTGGAAGTTTCATTTTATATTTGAAATACTGAAGTCTCTTAAGAGAAAGTTTTAATAACATTTAGTAGTGACAGTTTTGTTACAAAAAATAGCGCAGATTTTAATTTTAAACTCTACGTTTTAAAGAGTCTTACATTTTTAGGTTATAAAGAAAATTCTTCAAATTTTTTAGCTCATAAAGAGATTTATTCATTGAAGTGAAAAGGAAACTTCGATTATCTAACTCACATGAACTTCTAAGGTTCTTGGACTACTTCTACAAAAACTCGCTATCATTCATGGAAAAAGTGAATCACAACATATTGTTAATATTTTGGGCGCTGTATTCTCGTTTCGTAAGAACAATCGTTAACGCAGCAGATAGCTACTGGAATCAACATAAATGGAATTTTTAATGCTGTTTACAGCAGCTGCTTCAGTAGTGCGTTACGTTTTTACAATGGATACAAATCTCGAAGAAAGAATGTGTCTCAAATTTTGTATTTCTAATAAAATTTCGTCTGGGAAATCATTGCAAATGTTGGAAGAAACTTACGGTGATTCAGTTTTATCAAAAACACAAGCCTACAAGTGGTACAAAGTCTTCAAAGACGGTCGAGAGATCGGTGAAGACATGCCTCGTTCTGGACGACCTTCGACCTCTTCCACTGATGAAAATATAAAAAAAGTGAAGGATATGCTTAAAAATCGCCCGAAGAGTGTTAAAGAGATAGCAATGGACATCTTTTGGGAGTCCGTACGAACTTTGAAGGATATTTTGTGTATGAATGGCCTTCTTACATGACTCGAAACAAAAAAAACCAAACCAAAACCGTTCAAAAATCAAGGTGTTTTTCGATTATCGTGCTTTCTGAGGGACAAACGGTCAATAAGAAGTGTTATTTGGCCGTATTAAGTTGTAGCCTGGAACAACAATTTATGAATTTTACACGTTGAATATGCCCCATCGCAAGATTGTGTAGGAATCTAAAGCCAAAAACGCAAAGAATACCGTCGATCAACCCTTGTATTCACCAGATTTAGCTACGCATGATTTTTTCTTGTTCCAAAAACTGAAATTGATTTTCAGTCAGTTGAAGAAAAAAAGCAAAATTCTCTGAAGGAGCTGAAGATCATCCCAAAAGTGCTTATGAAAAGTGTTTCGAGTTCTGGAAAAATCGTTGGCATTAGTGTATTACTTCTGGTAAGGATTACTTTGAAGGCGACAAAATAAATATTGATGATGATTTTTTTTAATTTCAGGACATTTTTTTCACAACCTATCAATGTATATCCGTTCATGAACCAAACTCGATACGACTCCTAAAACAAAGGGATCAAAATTTTTTTTTATTAATATTTCTATTGAGATCTTTAAAAATGTATTTTTTTTTAAAGTAACATACAAAAAAATTTATGTCCGCGATCGATTGATGACTTCACGCTGCCCTTCTGCTGGAATTATTTAAAAATAAAAATATATGCTGGTAATCTATAGTACTCGCCATCGAGGGCAATGTCCAAGACTGAAATATTTCCGGATCAAAGATGGTCAATCCAAGTACTTGTCTTCTAAGAGCAAAACGTGTTAAGTTTGCCTTATCGCTGAAGATAACTTAAGGTTTTTTTTTTGACAGCTGGGTTGAACTTCCGGCAAATTTCATATCTAAACAAAAAAAATAAATAAAAATTAGCCACGAAGAATAGAGTCATGTGTAGAAGTTCACGCAAGTAAGGAAAGTTCTCTGATCGCCACTCACTTGGGAGTGCCCAGAAACAATCCTTTTACATATGGCTTAAGCAGCTCACGACTTTCGGTCCTAGAGCAAGTATCCTCTGGGTAGGCTAAGAACATCCGTTTGAAGGCGAGCTAAAGTGATAAGGGGAAACATCCCCTCCACAGGGTTGGGCGCTGGATTTGGCACCCGCCACGTAAAACCGCCCCAATGAAAAAGTATAAAAAGCCTGCTGTTGTTAACTTGGCTATGAGCGCGTAAGCGGTTTGTACGTCAGTAAAGAAGAAGAAGAGCTATGCTTTCAAGGAAATTTTAGTTACTAAAAAATGGAAAGCTTTGACCTTTTCCTTGAAATTTTTGAATCTTAAAAAAAAAAAAACAATAAATAAACTATAGCCTTAATGTCAAGGAAGATAGTAAAATATGGAAAGTATTGCCCTTTGCGAGGCGTGTTCGAAAAATAAAGAAAAGTTTGATGCTTGATAAAAATATTTATGCTTTCGTCTATATTTAAGTTGCCGCCTTCAAAATAATTTTCTTTCGTTATTATGAATACGAGGTGTGTTCAAAAAGTATCGCGAATTTTGAATTTTCGCGGGTTACGTATATTCGAATTTCCGAAAAAAGCGCGCCAAGTTGGGTCGAATGTGAAAGGTTTGCTGACAGTTTTCTTCGATTGCAGGGGCGTGGTGCATCATGAGTTCTTGCCACAGGGAAGAACGGTCAATAAGGAATATTACCTGCAAGTTATGCGCAATTTGTGCGAAACACTCCGCCAGAAACGCGCGGATTTGTGGAAGAACAAAAATTGGCTTTTGCACCAAGATAACGCCCCTGCTCACACATCGTTGCTTGTGCGCGACTTTTTGGCCAAAAACAACACACTAACGATGCCGCAGCCACCGTATTCCCCAGATCTGGCCCCCTGTGACTTTTTATTGTTCCCTAAACTGAAGAGGCCCATGAAAGGACGACGCTACGCTTCTCTTGACGAGATAAAGACGGCATCGAAGGAGGAGCTGAGGAAGATAAAAAAAATGATTTTTTGAAGTGCTTCAAAGATTGGAAAAACCGTTGGTACAAGTGTATTATATCTCATGGGGATTACTTTGAAGGGGACAAAATAGATATTCATGAATAAATAAATAATTTTTGAAAAAACATAAAATACGATACTTTTTGAACACACCTCGTATGTTCTACGCTTTTTTCAATCGTCGAAACAATTTTCAAACTAAATTTTTGTGATAGCCTTTAGCTCCTTCAGCTATTTTCACAAATATTGTAAAACAACAGCGCTGTGGAAAAAAAGTTACACTGCCATGTCAAGGCAAGACAAGGCAAAAATGGCGCTTTGGGAACAGATACAGTATTCATGAACAATGAACGAAGTGCGAGCTTCTAACAAACGCAGTCCTAGCGTCAGTTACAGACACAGTTGGAATACAGCTGGAAATTGTATCGTGCTTCTGGAGCATACATATCAACATTATAAATTTGACAATTTGACTCTCCGAATCGTTAGTAAATTTCAAAATACTCGCTATTTTCTGAACACAGTTCGTATATGTCATTGAGCTTGAACTAAGTACGGATAGCCTTCATTGCCTTATCTTCTTGGCCTCTAATGCTTTTTCGACTTTTTGTAACTAATCAGTTTCGTCTCAATAAGCTAGGAATAGGTACAGAATAGCTGTCATATTTTGCTTCTAGTTAAGTCAGCTTCATATATGTTAAGAAAAGAATTACACAATCTACGTTCCTTTCCATCAAACATGCCATATTGTAATTTCTCATCCTACTACGAAGGTGTTTTAAGACCGAAGGATTTTTTTACAGTTTTATTCTATTTATTTTTTAAGGTGGCCAAGCAATTAGAAAAAGTTGAAAATTCATTTAAGGAAAAATATTGCTGCGGATGATTTTAATTTTGTTTATTTTTCTTAAGAAAAAACCGCATTTTCTAAGAAGGATTTAATATGAATCATTCTTGTTTGTTCTGCGGAACTAAAATTTTCCTTGAAAATATCCGAAAATAGTAGCGTTTCCCAAAACCAACATTAACCTGATAACAGGGTTTTTCATAAAACTTTCGAAAAGAACTTTATAAATCAATTTTCATTGCCTACATGTAGGCGTAAAACCATTTTCAAAGTAGCAACACATGATAGCACAATTATCTGCATCGCCGACTAACAAACTAAATGATAGTAACTAATGAAAGCTTAATGGAGAACAAATGGCAACAAAATGAACAATATGAAAGTAGCTGCATGTATGGGTGTAAAAATATATCTAAGTAGAGTTATTGAAACGTGTTGGGCAACAGAAAGCCAACACAATAACAAGAAGCTAGAAGTATTAGTTTCAAGCAGGCATTACACATTACAATCATATGTATTTAAGTATGTATACATTTCCATATACATTATATACATATGTATGTGTATGAGCCGGTGAGTGTGGAAAAGCACAACGAATGACAAAATGTACATATGTATGTGTATAATTGGACGAATATGGCATGCCTGTTAGTAATGCAATAAATGGCAAAAATGAATAGACACTTCAAACGCAAACCACTCGCACACATACACGCATAAAAAGCTTAAGCGTGTCAGCACGGAGACCGACTGACCCATATACACTCATACATACACACATTTCTTCCTTTACCAGCTTTTATTTGCCGCCTTTTACCCTAAAACTGAGTCTCAACCAGCAAAAGAACAGTAAATGAAATCAAAATAGTGGCCTGTGACAAAAGCAGGCACATGCACACTAATGCATAAACACATGCACACACAAATACATATTTTTATTTGTGTCTATAAGTAAGTATTTTAGTATTTTCCGCACTCAAGCGCAGGCAAATTTCACTTTTATGGAAAACTAAACCAAAAAGCAAAACAAATACGCTTTGATGTTTTAGTTGTTGTTGTTATAACTGTTGTTGGCTTTACCAATAGTTAAGCATATTACTTGAGCTTAATGGTCGAGGACGAGCGCAAGTGCTAAAGACACCGGTGCAGTGGTCAAATGCTCATGCTTATACAACGGAGTTACACATACAAACACACATACACATAAATATATATATACACATATACATAGTTACACAGTCATACATATTCACACATTCACCTGTTTAGCTTACATACCCTTATTTGTTCTGAAACTATTGGAATGATATCAAGTAAGTGCATAGCTGGCAGTTAACTGTCATTTTCGTTGCCAGCTGTCAAATATAGCCAAACTCGCCACCAGCCGTTTTGTAAATGCTTATTGTATTTGAGAACGTATTGCTTGTATATGTCCGAATAGTTGAGTGTTTTCCGAAATTCAAATGCATAACGCTTGTTCAGCTCATTAAAATGTCACTTACGTATGTTACTTGAAGTGACAAAAGGTCTGCACGGGCAGCAGTTGAAGAAATGAAGATATAAAAGGAAAGAAATTAAATAAAAAGAAAACAAATTAACAAAATAGACAAAAAAATAATAATTTCATAATAATACTGGGGATATTTATAAGAGCAATAGCAATAACAATAATACAGCATGCGTATTTCGTGACGAAAGAACTCCTCATCTTTCGAGTCGATCCAAGTATCAATCCAATTTTTGACTTCTTCATAAGAACTGAAGTGCTCGTTAGCTAGACCGTGTGCCATCGATCGGAACAAGTGGTAGTCAGATGGCGCAACGTCTGGAGAATACGGCGGGTGGGGTAAGATCTCCCATTTTAGCATTTCCAAATATTTTTTGACCACCTTTGCGACGTGAGCCCGAGCATTGTCTTGCTGGAGAATGACTTTATCGTGTTTTTCCTCGTACTGTGGCCGTTTTTCTTTTAGTGCTCGGCTAAAACGCATCAATTGCGTTCGGTATCGATCTCCTGTGATGGTTTCAGTTGGCTTTAGCAGCTCATAATATATCACCCCCAGCTGGTCCCACCAAATGCAGAGCTTGGCGCCGTGAATGTTCGGTTTTGCCGTCGACGTGGAGGCATGTCCAGACTTTCCCCATGACTTTCTTCACTTAGGATTATTGTAGTGGACCTATTTTTCGCCGCCAGTTACAATGCGATGTGAAAATCAATTTCGGTTGTGCCTTTGAAGCAGCTGTTCGCATGCAAAGAAGCGCCGTTCGACATCTCTTGGTTTCAAGTCGTAAGGAACCCAGTTTCCTTGTTTCTGAATCATCCCCATGGCCTTGAGGCGTTTTGATACGGCTTGTTGTGTCACTTGCAACGATCGGCAAAATTTCCCGCAAACGTCGAGAATTCGGCTCAAAAAGTGACATTTTCAGTTGACAATAAGTTTGGAATGCAAACAGATCTCTACGAATATTTTGTTGGGTTAGTGTTGACACAAACGTCTAAGATCGATATAAAACGATGAAATCAATTTAATCGACCAGTGCTTGACCCTAGAGACATCTATTGGAAAACGGCGGAAGCAAAGTTGTAGACGTAATAGAAAAATTAGTAACTGAAAAATTAAGGAAACAGCGGGAAAAGCAATGCGATGAGTTTCGCAGCCGTGTGCAAATTTCAATTAATAATTAGAATTTTTCTGCTTGCAACGCTCCGAAATCGAATACAAAAAGCTGCGGAACATTTTCGATCCATTTATTCAGACATTAAAAAAATGGCGGCAGAACTGAAAGTTGACGAAGCAAATCCAAGAATGTGCGGCCAAAAAAACAAAACGACAAACAAACAAAAAATTTCTGCGTGGAAGTTGCGAAGAATACTACAGGGTCTTAGTGTACATCCCTCTGTTGGATACATTCGACGATGATTTGAAGACTCGCTTTTCTAGAGAAGTATTAGATGGAATTCAACTGAGGTTGCTGCTTGTAGAAAAAGACAGAAGCAAAAGTCAGAAGACAACAAGTTAATGACTACTGCTGTATCCCATAACTCATAGTTTTCTTAGCATATTCTGCATCTTTCATCATCTTTTTCGTCATTTTGCCACATGAAAATGTGGGTCAAGACGAACATGCTTCAAGATAGCTTGATCGGCCTGGCGGTGCTGCACGCGCATCATGACATTGACATCTCGAAAGATTCTCAAAATTTAGCACACATCATTTTGTTGACATTTTTCTATATTCATATTTATTTTTTCAATTTCGTAGGATTGGTTACTAGAATATCGATATTAAACTGTATAAAGTCTACTAAATTTAATATAATAATAATCTCCATGTTTGAAGTAAATGTTTATTGCGCAGTTGACATTTAAAAATTTTAATAGAAGAGTTTGCAAGTGAAGTCAAGCTAATTAGTCTTCACTAAACTTAGGCTGTTGAGTTATACCACAAGTTTAGAAGTGTTGCCTACATTCAGGCTGATATTTTAAAAGCTAAAACCTCTATATTCACTTACAAACTTCCGAAAAAAGTTATTTTTTTCATATCTATCGAATGTCGAACTTGTGTGTGAATAAATTCCGAAAAAATTTAGTTGATCTGCAAAGTAGTAAACACGAAACGACGAGAAAATTCGTTTGAGTTCTTCAACTAAGTGTAATCGGCTACAGAATTTGTGAACGTGTGTAGACGGTCAGAGAAGTTTCTGTGGAACTGAAATTGTCTAATTTTCACATGAACTTATTAGCTTTTAATAGCGATGTTTGTGGTTTAAGCCAATAAGAAGTGTTAATTTTTTCACAAAAATAAAGAGAAAGTCACCATTTTTCTTAATATCAAAATTTTGATTAGTTCCTCGATTATTACCTGAGTCTATATATTGTACTAATAACTCTTTTTGGTTTTTGGATGCAATATTAGTTTAAGCGGAAAAATATTTCTGACCGCTAGACCTTTTCTTAGAGGATCTCTGGATTGCAGTTATGGGATCAAGGAATTCCAAATTTTTTAAATGAACCTCTGTTCAATTTTGAGTAAGTCTTGTGAGTGTAGTAATTTTCCATGAAGAATGAGAAGCGCTTCTTGATACACCGCCAGTGTATACTTATACCAAATACAAGGCAAAAATGGAGTTCAAATCTAGAGATAACTCACTGAAGTAACTAGAAGCAAAACTACGCTGTAAGCATCGGGGTCTCCGCGGTATGATACAGTGGAGGAGGTATGGATGGTGAGGCCGCAGAGTCTGTTAAAATTCGCGACAAGCGCCAGTATACTAAAGGATGACTTCTTCTCTTGAACTTAGGAACTGAAATCCATCTGGTATCGCAAAGGACAAAAACTGGTCTATGCGTGGCTTATTGGCATACCAGTTTTACCTAACCTAACCTACTGAAATAGCTCAAAATTTAACCTTCAACATCTCTATTAATCCCAGTCAAGTAACAAAGTTCATTTGAATCCACACCAACATTAGTATGCCTTTGTCACTATTTACTTGGTTGGAACCTTCAATGACTTTAAGGGGGGAGCCTGCTTTAGAAGCTTAAAAAAATCGGTTTTTTTTTTGTTTAGGTCTCTTTCAAAATAATCCAACAATATGTCCCCAAAGGTATAGAAGAGAATTCGAAATATTTTTGAAGCTAGAAGGGAAATAGTGACCGAGCGTCTAGCAGACATATTAGCGCCTGGGCAGAAAGCGAACACTTTGATGCGCAATTTCTCGGTTTTTCATTTTTACGATTTTTCTTAATCGGCGGACAAGATAGAAAAAAACTAAGCTATGGAATTAGGGCGAGGTTTATTATCTTTTGCATTAAATTATCTTCTATTTAAACTAAAAAAACTAAGAAAAGTCAAGTTTGAACATATTTTTAAACAACATAAAATAAATTTTTTTTGGTCAAAAACCACTTTTCTTTTAATTTTTCAAAATGTTTTTAAATTTTACACTTTTTTGTAAAATTTTTTTAGTTTAACTAGAAGATAAATTATTAGAAAATATGAATCTCTCTGAATTTTCTGTTTCCGATAGAAATTGCGAACTGCATCCCGCCCGCCGTCGGGCAAATGCACTTGCGAGATGCATTGGGCAATTGCTTCCCAAAGGCAGATTATCAAAGATTTCATATCCAAAATATTTGGGAATGATGTTTAAACATATAACTATAAACCGTAGAAATTTCGCTTTAACCAATTATTTCTTTCCCTCCCAAAAAAATTCTCAAAAATTGAGTTTCTGAAGCGTCTAAAGCAGGCTTCCCCCTTAATTGAATACTGAGTGGTAGAGTCCCATAATTACTAAACTCTTCTTTTAAGAACCTATGGAGCAATACAACTAATAGCTTCTTCTCTGAAAGATTTATGTTTAGTTCGTGGGAATGAATTTCAGTATTTAATTGCGGCTCTGTAGTTTAATGATTTGGAAACTTATTTGACATTCCTGAGTTAGTAATGGAGAAATAGTGAATGAGGGAAATCTTTTCTTATGTTTTCATCAGCAAACTGCTGCTATTTTGAGGCTAGTTTCTAAAGGAAACCATCGTTGCTATTGGCAAAAAATACAAGTAAAATAGAATAGTAGTCGATTTTTACAATCTTCTCCTGAAGCGAATTTTGCACCAGGAAAATTATTCACCATAGTTACGAACAGGTAGTAGTCACTCAGTGCTAAGTCCGGACTATGGAGTGGTTGTATAAGAACCTCTCTACCAAACTTACAGAACTTCTTTCGATAGTAGTGCCTTTCCTTTCGGCCAAAGCTAGCCGCCTCTGGGCAACTGTAGAAAGTACAGTTACAAACTTTGAGTTTGGTCTTAGGCGTGCAGTTTATAGTAGATGATTTCTTGTAAATATCAGAATTCTACCAAGACAGTTTTCATATTTGATTTGTCGTTAGGGACTTTCTTTACATTACAGTAATCATTCGTTTCAAAAATGGCTCGATTTTGTTGATGCTAAGTCAAACCATTACAAAATGTCTGAGAAAAGTTTTGAATACGAAATCTTGTGTCTGAAATGAATAACTACTTTAACTAGACTATTACATATAAACTTTTGAATTTTCAAAGCAATTCTTGTACCCTAGAATCTCTATAAACTTTATGCAAAGTTTATTTCAATAGTTATGCATACTTAATTTCGTTTCTAAGGCAGAGTGACGTCAAGCAATCTCTCTCTCCCATAATAAACAAACAGTCAATCTATCCTAAATATCTATTTTTTAGAAACTTAAGTTTTTAACTGCTAGGGACACGCAGGTTAAGTGAAAATATTTTGACCACAATTTAGTGAACAAATTCCCCATTAGGTCACTAAATGGTTTCTAAAACCAATTTTCTTCAACGCACATCACAAAAGCTATAATTTTGTTAGACTTCTGCCGCATGTCCTCCTTCACATTTGCTATAAATAGCATGAATACTTCAAAATATGTTATTTATTGTCCTTTTACCTTGCTAGTATATCCAACTAATTTCCTCGCAGAAGGACATTGCTCTGGCATTATGCATTTTTCATGTTTCCCTGGACAGAAACGCACCCGCGCACGCAGGCAGTGGCAAGGTTAAATACCCGTGTTGGCCTTAACAACGTGCCACACAAATACATGCACACCCAGACACAGTTAAATGCATACATACATAGCTGTACCTGTTCATATCGCACGGTTCATTGTGTTAATTGTATTTATTTGTAGTCTGTCTGAGTTCATTTTCATTTGAAATGTTTTTCATGTCAATCAAATTCTCATTTTACACATACGCCAGGCTGTGAGCGCCGTATGCGGGATTGACGTGTTCCTTTGTGCGCGGCAGACAACCAAACATACTTTGGCCATTTAGCTATTTCATGGTCGTGGTAAATATTTTACGCTGCCACACGAGTGTACCTATATAATTTGTATCACTATGTATTTGTATGTGTATGTGTTATTTTGGGTTAATACGTCCAGCTAATTTGTGCTTTGAACTTGAGCTAAAATTAACGATATGGTAACCCTGAAGCGGGAATTCGTTGGATATGCTTGTATGGAATGATTGTAGGTATTGTCGCCTAAAATGCAAAATTGCGTAATATCGCTTTTCATAAGTGTACGGCGACGAAAAAGCGATATAATAAAAACCATTCATATGGAAAAAAAATCTGAATTTTGGTTATAAATTGGTTATATGTTGGTTATATGTTGGTTATTTATTGGTTATATATACCTCATAGCGAAAGCTTGGAATTTTATGCATTGATGTAGTGAATCGAAAGCAATAAAAATCTCAATTTCGATTTTTGGATGATACGTTGTTTTGCTTTCTAGGTGACGATATATACATACATACTTATCAAAAGCCAATAAGCGGATTTTTTCTTTTTGATTAAACTCAAATTCATATCTGTGTATCACAAGTGGACTATAACATACTTCTTTGTGGCTTCATTAAAAATTTTCATGCATTTTGCGCTTATAATCCAGTAAAGTTTTCCCTTCCCGAGAGGTAAAGGGATGGAAAAAGATTGGCTGGACAAACGCGCGGGGATTAGTATCTATGCAAATGGATCCAAACAAGATAATCGAGTGGAAGGTAGTGTCTTTTCGGCAAAATTAGACCACTGCAGTTTCTTGGAAGCGGACCATCTCCCAGTCTTCTTACAAAGATTGTGCTCAAAACAAGGCATATACATACTCGCGTCGAAGGATTTGGAGAACTATTTTTTTTTTTAGGTTGGTAGTACTGTCAGTCACATTTATGTCAAATTTCATGTCAAAATATTGATTAGTGTTTGAGATACGTGTCGTTTTGAGAGCTGCTAAAAGTGAGTTTTTCGTTTTTTGCGATGTCGAAATTTGTTGAGTAAAGAATTTGCATTAAATTTTGTTTACAGAATCAAATTTCTGCCGCGGATACGTTGAGCATGGTGCAGAAAGCCTTTGGTGATGAGGCTATGTCTAAAAAAATGTTTACAAGTGGTATAGTGAGTTCCAGCAGGCCGTGAACGTGTCAAAGACGAAGAGCGTCCAGGGCGACCATCAACCTCAACCGACGAAGCTCACGTTCAACATATCAAAGATTTGGTGTTCAAAAACCGTCGATTAACAATTAGATACCTTGCTGATGAAGTTGGCATATCGAAAGGCTCAGCCCATACCATTTTGAAGGATGTTTTGCGCCTCAAGCGCGTCAAATCTCGACTGGTACCGAAAACATTGAATTTTTTGGAAAAAAGGCGTCGCGTTGAAGTGCGATGCTTTTCGACTACCAGGGTGTCATGTCATTACAACTGGCGATGAGACTTGGATCTGTGCTTATGACCCCGAAACAACCGATCAATCGAGCGAATATCGTGCCAAAAGAGAGCCGAGACCAAAAAAATCGCGCCAAAGTCGCTCAAAAATCAAGGTCATGTTGACTGTTTTCTTCGATTATCGTGGTGTTGTGCATTATGAATTCCTTCCAACCGGTCAGACAGTCAACAAGGAATATTATTTGAACGTTATGCGTCGTTTGCGTAACGCTATCCGCCTAAAAAGGCAGGAATTGTGGAGAGACAATTCTTGGTTTTTACACCACGATAATGCACCATCTCATACTGCCCTCGTAATTCGTGATCATTTCGCCAAAAACTCAACCCATATCGTTCCGCAACCATCATATTCACCTGATCAGGCGCCTTGCGACTTCTGGCTGCTCACCAAGCTCAAAAGATCGCTCCGGGGACACCGTTTTTATACGATAGAGGAGATTCAAGCCGCAGCGAAGACGGAACAGAAGGCCATCCCGAAAAGTGACTAAATCCGTTCGCATAAGTGCATTGCATCGGGGTATATGTATACTTTACAGGTTTCTTGAAGTTTCGTCAAAGATAGTGAATGAATGCCTTGACCTTTTGTTAGATCTAAGATTCTACTTCACCTTAAACCTGCAATGGTTTTCTGCACATAGTTATATTTCTGGTAATTCCGAAGCAGATAACTCTTCGCTACTTGTAGATAATCAATTAATAAACATGTTATAAATACCTATAGCGGAGAACCAGTTCAACAAGCTGACGAACGTGGCATGAATGGTATATGGACCGCACATTCCAACTGTTAAAGTGCAAAAGGAATAATATATGAACTTTGAATGAATAGGAATGACAGCAGGTCACTGGTCCATCGAGGGTTTCTTGGCGATATTTCGGAACTTGTTCAAATAAAACTTTTCGTACTGATGTAATTTGTCAGAATTACGGGAAGACACAATAGAGAGAGTGGATTTTAGCTCTGGTGGCCAAATTATTTGTAGTATATGTAATATTTTGAATGTTTTGACCAACTAGTAAAGTAAGTGCTAAAGATTCCTTAAGAAGAAAAATTTATTAATATTTTGTCCGAATATCTTCTCTCTAGTTCTGCCATTTTCAGGCCTGCTGCGATCATGTTATAAAAATTTCAATTTGGGTTAATGAAAAAATTTCTGCCTCTTTTGTGAAAATTTTAAAACAAAAAATGTTGCCTACATTTAGGATGAAAATCAAAATTTCTAAGAAAAACATCCAAACTGATAGCGTTTGCAGACGATATACAGGGTGCGTTCCAAAGTAAACAGGACTTTAAAAGAAAAAAAAGAAAAAATTGTTTTTTCGCAAAAATCAATTTACTTTTATTTAATTCTGCTTCAATACAGCTTTTTGAACAGTCCAAAAGCATGTCGAACGAGTGTTTTAGCTCGTTGGCCGGTATGGCCGCCAGTATGCCGGTGCAAGCCTTTTGAATGGCATCTACGTCTGCATAACGCTTTCCTTTCATGAGCAAATGCATTTTTCCGAAAAGGAAGAAGTCGCACGTTGCCATATCAGGTGAATACGGGGAGTGGTTAATGGTTAAAATGTGATTTTTGGTCAAATAATCTTCCTTCGAATGTTGGATTCTGAACAATTTTTTGTCTTTCGTCAATTTGTACGGAACAAACCGTTCGCACCTTTCGTAAGCCCAAATTTTCGACCGAAATGCGATAAATCGACGTTTTGGAGATGATCAATTCCAATTCCATTTTCATGGAATTACCGGTGATCACGGCTTTTGATTGGCACACATGTTGATCGTCATTTATGTCCTCACCTTTGGTCTGTCCAGTCTTATCGAGAAATCGTCTCAGATATCTAGGAACTTCGCAGTTCAATGAACTACACGATGTTTCAAACTTGGATATCAAGTCGCTTCTGAAGTGTGCAAAAAATGTTGGCGTCTAAGGAAAAGCAGATAAATTTACGGTGTGGCCAGTATAACCTTACCTAACGTTTATGATGTTAAATTTATGCATCAACTATATTGAGCATCCGTGCAGTACGCCATGTTGTATGAGCAATTGGGAGTATATGTGGCTCTGAAATGAAAGCTCACTACTTTAGTTTTAAAGTAAAGTTTTTATGGCAAAAGTCACAGAGAGCCATAACTGACCTATCGAAACAGGTTAGTTTTGTATATTTAAGGGGGTATTCTTGTCCAGAAGCATGAATTTCAGGTAATTTGTAAAGTGTCGTAAAAAAAGGCAATTAATATTTTTTTCTATCAATTTTTTTATTAGTTATTTGTTAATTTTAGAAGAGTACAGAAAAAAATTAAAAACTAAAAAAAGGAAAAAATTTCAAAAATTATGAGCTGACGACGTGGGGGGTCTCTAAAAATTTCCACGTGAACATACCCATGATTTCAACCCTCCTAGTTATCTGAAACCAAAAAAAAAAAAGATTATTAATCTAGAATAATGTCGCAATGGCCGGAACTGCGGAAAAGTGGGAAAAAATTTTTTTCACAAAATGTCGACTGCCTGGAAAAAAAGTTTTTTTTGGATCACTTTTTGTGACTATTTCGAATTTTTTAAAAATAACAAAAATACAAATTTGGGGATGGGGCTAGTTCCAACCATAGACAAGCCTATAAAGAAGACTCTATAAAAATTTCAACTAAATCGGTCCAGTAGAACTTGAGAAATCATGGGTATCGTTCCGAAAAAGTCAGTTTTGAGAAAAACGCGTTTAAAGTTTCGCGTAAAGTCTTTTGTTCGATTAGTTCCGGCCGAACCAGTTTGGATGCCGGGTCAGAAAAATGCCTATTTCTCCGAAAATAATTTGAATTTTAAAAAATTCTCTTGTACAAATACATATTCTTCAATAGTTAAACCTTGAAAATATAAAAAAAATTTCGATTTTTTTAAATTTCTAGACCAGAATATCCCCTTAAGCTAACCTTGGGGCGATTTTATATTTTTAATGGTTTGTAAGGAATATAAAAGCTGAGTTTGAATTCTAATAAAATAAATTTACTACAAAGACGAGAAAAATATCTCTACTACTATAAATTTCTGTAGGATACTCAAAATTGCACAGTGCCGGTGCCATTAAATGAAAAAATGCCGTTTGAAATTATAAATTTATGTGTTTCGTATACCTTTAAGCACACTGCGTGACGTAGTTACTCTGAACATTAGCCAATAATTAAGAAATTTTCGCGGAAAGGAAATTTGGGGTTAAGAATGCGGTTAAGAATAATAAAAGACAACTTCTATAGAAATAAGATACAAAATGAAGCGCTTGTAGGATAATTTGTCTCATTATGGTATTTTGGTGTGAACAAATTTTGTTACTAAGTTTTCTGAAATTGTTTTTGATTAATTCTTCTAATTTGTGAACTATTTGGAAACTGTTTTATGACAAATGCTTTATAGTTTTTTTTTCGGTTCAATTTATTTCTAATACCATTCTATTGTTCATAACTTCGATTTGCTTATTTGCTCTGCGCCTCACCGTTCTTTCGCCTCTGCTACTTTCAAATGAATGTTTAATCGGATTTTTTATTTCAGTTGCCCTTTTCGGCGCTGGCGTACTAAATTCCACCGTATAATCCATTATTTATTAGTTAGCCATACCAAAACATAAACAACTACGCGCTAAACCTACACAAATTGCAGTAAACTGACCCGCAAGCCAACGCAACGTTTTGGTGCGTTTCATTTACATTTCGTTTTTATAACGTAAATTGTTTTAATATGCTAATGAGTGTCAAATTACGTTTCTATTTCAATGCAATCATTGTATGGTATGCTCGCTTGCCATTTTCCGCAACTAATTGCGCGCAGCTATGAGCCGAGCTGGCTAATTATTGTTGCGTTACGCTGCGGAGGGTGAAAGGGTGGCTGCTGTTGGGATTAGAGCTACAGCTGGCGTTATGGCTGTAATTAGTTTAGTGATATGCCTATTTACAAGGATATATAGAATATTATTTGAAAAAATATTATTATAATATTATTTCAAAAAAAAAAAATTGATTTTTTTTCGCAACTCTTAAACCCCTCAAATGTTAGTGATTGACAAACAAAAAGTGCTCCCACAAACCAGGCGCTGTAGCTTAACTCTAAGGGGTCGCTATTGTTTTTTAGGTTCCCATACATTTTACATAGGAATTTTCGTTTTTCAATTCAAACTTAAATTTCTCCAACAAATTTTCGTTTCTCAAAAATAACCATCAGATATTCAGAAAGTTCAAAAAGTAGCAAGCCCTTAGAGTTGAGCTACAGCGCCTGGCTAGAGATTGTTTGTCAATCACTAACATTTGAGGGGGTAAGAGTTGAAAAAAAAATTAAAATTTTTTTTGAAGCACCCTAATAGATACTCATATATAGAATATGGTAACTCCACCTATGTATTCGCTATTTGTTGCGCCCATAATGCGTGATTTTGACTGCCCAGGCATTAACCCGAGCAACCACTATGCTTGTGGCTACGACTGTCGCCTGTAGGCCGCTCTGATTCACAGTAATCAAACTGTACAAATCCTTAGCGTTGCCACTAGCGTCGACTAATATGTGCTGGCATATTATAGTATTTAGGCAATTCTATGTATTATATTTAGAGGTATATATGCATGCTTACCTAAAACGCTGAAAAAGTTAACCTGCTGCACAGTTTCATCTATTTCTCATGCATAAATAATTCACTCACACAAATCTCAGGCAGCTTGTATAAAGTTTATGTATGTATGTGTGTCGCTTTTAAGCTTACAAAGCCCAACATGATGTAAAGTATGTGTAACAGGTTAATATTGACCTAACTTGCGGTAGCGCTGCTTATATGCGCCTAAATGTATACTTCTAAAACAGGCGCCTAAGTGTATGCTGCTAGAACAACAAACGACAGCGAGCAAATTGATTATGTACGAGCATCAAGCGCCAAATTTTGGTTGAGACGCAGCGCCAGAGCACATATAATGCCACTATTTATAGCAACAACAACAACTAATTGACTCACATAATTACTTATGTGAGTCCACATACAAATATATTTACATAATAAAATAGGTAGGTATATGGATTCAAACACTAATATATAACATGCGCTACTTTTTTACCGTTATTTTGTCCCTTATATATTACGCCACATACATTTTCCCACTGTTGCTTACCCTCATTAATTATCCCCGTTAATTGAAATTAATACTTGCAGCTGGCGAAGATTAGGCCCGTTGACAGGTAAGCGAAGGCCTCCAGAAGCAACATAAGAAAAGCACCGTTAAGCGTGCGCACAATAAATAATGCATGAGAAAAAATGTAATTACCGTTGATTTCGGCAACGTCGCCTCCATGGATTTCTTCGTAATTTCTTATTGCTCTGATTTAATGTGATTTCAATGTAACCCCAAAAATTTTTCCAAAAAAAAAAATCGGCAAACTCGGACTGTGTGAATGAGCAACGAAAATATTGTAATTAAATGGCAAAACAGGCAATCTTGGACTTGATTGACATGGCGAGGTTAGGTGTCAGGAGGTTAGGTGGACAGGCATTAAGGTATGTTGAACCATATTCGGAGCAGTGTTGGTTACTGGGTAGTGTGTGAGTGATTAATTTGAAACGCAGAATTTGAGACTTTTGAATTTTTCATGAATGAAGGGGTCCATCAAAGTATACAAGAAAACAAAAATTGTTGTAATGAGTTACTGTCAGCTGAAAAGCTATAAATGAAATTAAAATGGTTGTCTCTCTGAACAAAATCATGTAGACTAAGGCAATAATACCAAATAGTGCCATCATAGTACCAAAGTTCATATGATTTTTTATGTTTTCATTTAACAGTCAAATCCATCGTCCATTAGAAGTCAAAGAGAACCATTTTGATTCAGTTGAGAGTGCAGAAAGTTAGGTATGGACCACTGGCTCTTTCAACTAAACTATGCATATGCATGCAACATTGAAGTACCAAAATTTGCAAGCATTTTTCTCAAGATCTAACTTAACTAAACTAATATTCGATAAAACAAATCTATATTGAAACAATATTCGATGCAAGTTATTTCGAGTTAAGTTCAGGTTACACCGAAAATATTATTCATTTCAACTAAGAAAGAAGTAAGCAGTTCAACAGTCGCCACGATTTGTTACAAAGATATGAGTGGCTTTAAAAATATCGCCGGAATGCGCTTAAAGCTGAGCTAATTTTTTTGACGTTTTCATTGATACAAGACACAATGTATGGACTGACCATAAACTCGATCCGCACCAACTGGACATATAGCTTTCTCAGGCATAAATATTCACAAAACCATTTGAGAGTTAGCTGTCTCCATCACCTGCCTTTTAGAGCCAACCAAATAAATATGTGAATTTTTGTGATCATAAAATATGCTCCAAATAAAAGTCATCAATTGCAAATAAAGAAATAGAAAAGGAGAATATTTTGAGTCGACCAATTTTTAATATGATTAATAATTATTAAATTCATCTCTTACAACTATTTTAGTATTAAAAAATGTAATAAGAAATAAAATATAAGGCAGTGGTTGGTAACATGACTAAATGTGTTATCATCATAATCCACAACCCGGTGCGCGTCTTCGCTTGTTGCAATTGGGGTACTCAAGACCAAAGTAAAAGAGAGGCACGAACGATAGGCTGACCTGATTCTCTTAGAGAGGTTTTGGCACAAGGTTGAAAATCTGCTCCCTGAAAAAAAGTTTTTAGTTCAATTCCCCGGATAAATGATATTTCAAAAACCTGTATTCTGCTAAGTTGATATCACTATCCATAATTGTATTCTGCTAAGTTGATATGACTATCCATCATATACTATGCCAAATACTAGAGCGAATGTGTTTCGAAGACCGGAAAAATCGTTGGCATAAGTGTACTACGTCCCGTGGGGCTTACTTTGAAAGTGACAAAATAAATATTGATGAAAAGTTAAATATTTTGCGTTTTATTTACAATCTCCGAGTACTTTTTTGTCACAATGTATACTGCCTTCCGACTAATGATCACCTTATTGTACTTTTATCAGCAAACATTTGTTATACGTTTTACTAAGATTGGGCAATATAAATTTTTGGGTAAACTGCAGACGTTGAGCTTCCTGGTCATCTATTTCGGAAAGTGGTGACATCAGTAAATCACCTACGTAAAATATTTATAACAAAAGGACCTATTTTTTAGCCATATTTTCTAATAATTCTCGAAAATGGCATGACCAGTAAGTATAATAATTAATGTTTTCCGGCTTTGAAAACTATACAAAAACACTACCAACAAAGTTACAAGATTTTCAAATATACCAGAAAGCTACGTCTTATCTAAATTCACTTAAACCCACTTTCTGAAATATTTTCATTGAAAACATTTATTCACATAATATTTACGTAAAACAAGTTGGCTTTATTGTGTATAGTGTAAACCTAAATATTGCGAATACATGTTATACAAATTCGAACTTTAAGTCACAACTCCATGGAATACCATACACTTAGAAATAACTAAACTATAATTCAGTAAAAAATGTTTCTATTGAAACAATATTCGATGAAAATCAATATAAATGCAACCAAATATTTGATTTTTTTTCGAAACACATGAGTAAAATTAGTTTTTATTTCCATGCTTTACGAAAAAGTTTTGTTGCTCATACGCAATGTAGTCTGCGGTGGTCAGCTACACAGCAGGAGTGTAGCAGTCGTTGTTGTAGAATATTTGATATAGATTTTTATTACTTTCTTAACTTTAATGTTATTAAATATTGCTAGTTTATCGTTTTTAGCTTTTAATACAACAAAGTTGCTCATACGCCCTGTACCTCAAAGGTGAGTAAGTCAATCGTGTATTTTAAGCTAACAAAAAGGTTTCGGAGCAATGCGACAGCTAAATTTAATATTTAAAACATGGATAAATATTAAAAATGTATAAAATTTCAATATAAATGTATACAATATATAAGTAAGAGGATGATATTGTAAAATTTGTGGACAATTTTTGTTTAATAAAATGTTGCAGAAATTCAAAAATATGACTGGCTCACTTTTATTTCATTTATCTAACTTTTTATAGTACGAAAATAAAAAAAAAATAATAAAAACGAAATAAACAAAAGTCAGCAACCAACCAAGCTCAGATCAATTACCCTGAAAAGCATAGCCATTTAGCCATAAAAACATACATATACATAGATGTGGACCCTTGCTATTGACTACACAAAAGGCAAAGTATTTTCCAAATTCTGCCACATATGACTTCACACAGCTGCATACATATGTATATACCCAAATGTATAAATTTTTTTGCTTTTCGTAAGCAGGCTCACTGGCAACTATTTACCACAGTTAGGCAGGCGAATGTAATTTGCTAGCTCTTCGCAAATGCGCTTGTGTGCGTCTGTGTGTGTGTTGGGATTAGTGCGCGCCAATGCGTGCTTTAAATCAAGTACTTAGCCATGCACAGTTAAGTAGCTTTGCTGTCTCCCTTTACATACGCATCCTTCCCTTCTCCTGCTTTCGCTCTGTGCAAAGCAGTGATTAGTGATTGCAGCTACGATTTTGTTACGTAACTCTAATACTTTTGTATGAAAGCCGGCCCTTTGGTAATACAATACGCACACAAGCGTAACATTCTGGCATTTGCGTTGATTTTTTGATTTTTTTGTATTCCTTTTTTCTTTTCTATTATTTGTGTGTATGCCAGCAAATGCGTAGAAGCGACAATTAAACGCCTAAATGTGTGCAATTACCTTAAATCGGCAGTTTGTTAGTATGAAATCCCGTTGCCCAACGATTTTGTTACTGAATTGGTTTTCTGATTTTTTGAGGATATAAATGCGATGTATGTATGTATAGTTAGGAAGTTTTATAAATGGTAAAAGGGTAGTGCTGACAAAAAGGAATAATTTTATTCCACTTATTTATTCATTTCGATACAATATCTTGCATTTATTTAAACAGTTTTGTTCAATAAGCCGCTTATGATATGACAGTTGTTGCCCTGCCACATATATTTTCAAACAGGGTTCGAACGAGTTATATGCTGTGCATATTTTTGGAAGTATTTTTGAAAAATACCAAAAAATTAAAAAAAAAATCTGCAGCAGCGACATCGATTCGCTCTATAAGCCCTTGCATAGTTCCTAGAAGATCCGACATTTTCGAGCAAAGTTTTAGTCAGCGTTGAGCCCCATTTTTGGCTCAATGGGTTGATAAACAATAAAATTGCCGCGTTTGGGGCGAAGAGTTGTCATTTCATCCAGAAAAAAAAACGGTTCAGTGTGGTTTTTGAATCATCGGTCAATATTACTTCACAAATGATGCCGGTGAGTACATAACCGTCAATGGCAACGTTTACCGGCAATGATAATCGACTAGTTGCTGCCTGAAATTGAAGCTCGTGATAACGGCGACATTTGGTTTTGACAAGATGGCGTCACTTCACTCATGTTCGCAGATATTATAATTATAAGAAATTTACTGGATTAACAATGATAAAATTATAATTATTTGTTCAAAAACCACTATTCTACTACTAATTACTACTACTGTGATCGAGAATAAACAAATTTATGACAATATGCAAATTCGTCACTTTAATTGCCAAATCAATTTCATCGCCTTCAAATGAACTTCCTTGTAATGAATCGAACTTCTGCCAACGGTTTTTGCAGTCCTGGATGCGGCCAGAATAGTCTACCGGTATAACTTCAAGACCTTCTCTTTTAAGCTGGTTGGAGTATGGAGTCATGTGTAGAAGTTCACGCAAGTGAGGCCATTCACTTGGGACTGATCAGAAATGACTCTTTTACATATGGCTCAAGCAGCTCACGACTTCCGGTCTTTGACAAAGTATCCTCTGGGTATCCTAAGAACATCCGTTTGAAGGCGAGCTAAAGTGCGAAGGCGAAACATCTCCTCCACAGGGTTGTGCGCTGGGATTGGGACCCAGACCAGTCTCGGATGAAAGACCCTCCTTCTGATGACGACCATGTCCGGTCCCTCAATTGCGAAGGTGTCGCTGCCCAGGTGGTTGAAGTCCTCACTAGTGTGAAGGTTGACATCACCGGCGTCCAAGAAATGCGATGAACGGAACAAGGATTGAGGCGAGTAGGTCCTTGTGGCATATACTGCAGTGGCCATATAAAGGAGCGCAAATTTGTAGTGGGATTCGTGGTGGGAGAGAGACTCCGTCGCGGAGTACTGTTATTCACTCCGGTTAATGAACGTCTAGCCACAATCCGCAAAGACAATGTGACCAAAGATGCCTTCTATGAGCGTTTGGAGCGCACATATGAGAGCTGCCCCCGCCACGATGTCAAAATCGTGCTTGGCGACTTTAACTCCAGAGTGGGCAAAACAGGTATCTGTGGCACTACGGTCGGTAAATTCAGCCTCCATGGCGAAACATCCCCAAATGGATCGAGTCTGATCAACTTCGCGAAATATTGTTATATGTAGTACTAGATTCCAGCATAAGAAAATTCATCAATCCACCTGGCTGTTTCGGGATCGAAAAACCATAAACCAGATCAATCATATTGTGATAGACGGAAGACACGTATCCAGTGTTTTAGACGTGCTTACGCTCCGAGGTCCTAACATCGACTCGGACCACTATCTTGCAGCAAAGATGGATGAGGTGGATGCCTCTGTGCACCAAAAAACTCACGTCAACAAATACAAGGAAAGTTTGACGTCGAGAAGCTCCAATCACAACAGATAGCAGAACGATTTTCTATTCGACTTGCACTCATGTTCTCTCAGAGCACTCGTCAAGAACTCGGTATAAGGGAACTGTGGGACGGCATTTCAAACTATTGATATCATAGGCCTCAACACCAGCGCCTTTAGTTCTGCTTTCTCCAGGCTGGACAAGGAAGCAAAGCAAATGAGTCTGTCAGTGAACGAGGGCAAGACGAAATATCTCCTGTCATCAAACAAACAGTCGTCGCACTCGCGACTTGGCACTCACGTCACTATTGACAACAATGTGATAGTGTTTAACGTGGGATCCTGCTGGCGACAGCTTTACTCCACGGTGCTCAAAAGCACAACGGATCAACACAATGCGTCGATCCGCGCCCTGAAAATTGGGTAACGATTTTCAGTACCAATCTGCAGTGGCATGGACACACTAACCATCTTGGTAGGCCTCGAGGCCCATCTAAAACCTCTGCCGTACTTTGGGTCCGGCACCCGGTTGCAATGCAACTCCACATTCGACTGACAAGTCAGTTCTTCCCGCGATTTGGGTTTTAACCACAGCCACCACGAATCTCCACAAAGGGCCAAACCCAATGAGCAGACTGGAGCGAACTCAGGGGCTACTGCTCCCCGTGGTACCAGGTTAAAGTCTTTGGTAGTTGACCTTGTAGCCGAAGCTACGACCAGTTGAGCTTCCATACAGCCCTGGACTGGTGGCCAGGATCTTAGTCGCCTCTTACGACAGGCATGCCTTACCGCGGGTATATTCGGTTTCCCCTCGAACCCGGAGGGGTCCCCCCGTACCCGCAGGGGGAGTCACTGTTGACAGTCATAACTTTAAAGTTGTAGATAATTTCGTCTATTTAGGAACCAGTATTAACACCACCAACAATGTCAGCCTGGAAATCCAACGCGGGATAACTCTTATCAATAGGTGCTACTTCGGACTGAGTAGGCAATTGAGAAGTAAAGTCCTCTCTCGACAAACAAAAACCAAACTCTATAAGTCGCTCATAATTCCCGTTCTGCTATATGGTGCAGGGGCTTGGACGATGACAACTACTGATGAGTCGACGTTGCGAGTTTTCGAGAGAAATGTTCTGGGAAAGATTTATGGTCCTTTGCGCGTTGGCCACGGCGAATATCGGATTCGATGAAACGATGAGCTGTATGAGGTATTTGACGACATTGACATAGTTCAATACATCCGAATAATTGTGTCATAAAGTGGAGGAGCTGCTCTTACAATAGGATGCAACCAACACCACAAAGAAAACCGCGTTTCTATAGAAGAATTTCAATCAATAGCGTTTAGATCCATAACCATAAAACCAATTTATAATGGATGGCGACTATAATGCGAAGCATACCCACTGCGGCTCGAAGCTTATAACCACAAAGGGCAAAAAGTACTTGAAAGCTCTTCACATCACTGGCAGCATTATAACGTCTACTGGAACACCAATTTGCTGGCCAACATATCCACTTAAAACACCAGGTCTTATTGATTTTTTCACTACCAAACTTATCTCTTCAAATTATATGTGCATAAAAAGCGGTTTGGATATAACTTCTGATATTGACCAAATTTTGCGCTAACAAATAAAAACACTGATTGGGAATACTTTAAACAAATGCTATCCAATATTGGTAGTCACGTAAAAATAAGTTGTGGTTCCGAGCTAGATAACGAAATTATGAATTTGACAAACACAATTCAATATGTAGGCTGGAGTAATACACCAATTAAACGAAACGTCACAGCAGATCATAAGTATTACAAAAAAATTAAAGAAGTGGGAGCAGAAAAACGCCAATTACGACGAAAGTGGCAACAAACAAGCTCTGACAAAAGTTGTTTTAACAAAATGTGGAAAAAAGTTACCAAAAGATAAAGATATTTCAAAATATAACTTTCAGCTATAACTTGAAAAAATTATCTAACATGTATTGGCTATTGGGTAGAAACTCTGTGATATACACATAAAATAAGATTCTTGTCATGATTGGAGCTATGGATACAACTTTGCACTGTCGTAAGTACAATTCCAGCAATTCCAAGACAAAATTTTAAGATGCGCCGTCAATGCGTCTTGGTATGTTCGCAGTTTCGATCTTCAACGCGATCTCGGAATTGACACAGTTGCCGCATCAATCAACAAATAGGCAAAGTCTTATATAGAAAGACTTACTGACCATATAAACCTTATATAGTACAATAGCCAGACTCTCTGCAATTTATACTTAGAGCAGTAGTAATTCTTTTGTTTATACAATAAGCAAGACAAATCACTCAGTTTCTTAGTTTATTTGATGGTAAATAGTTATAGTGGCAATGAAATTAACGCGATTAATTTTACCCAAATGACGCATAACGCTCAAATAATATGCCTTGTTGATATTTTAGCCTGGCAAAACTTTCAAGTGATCCTGATAGTAAGACGTTTTTTCTAAAAAGTTATGCGATTTTTTCACTAATCTAGACTTAACGCTTTGCGTTAAGCCGAATGACATTACAACGCTATCAGCGTTGCCTCTAATTGTCAATAAATGATTTTCAATAATTAAATATTTGATGTTTAGTTATGGTCCTCGTCTGACCCCGGTCAAGCAGAGCAGAGAGTACACCTTTAGCGTCTGCTGCAACATTTTCAACGTATTCGCAGAAAGATATTCGTTCCGCAAACAAAATTTTATGCAAGTCAAAGGCTCAACAAAATCAACTTTTGTATATATTGAAAGAATCATTTTTAATTTCTGACAATAAAACCTGTTGCTCGGAGATCATTAAACTTTTTGAAACGCACATGCTTCGAAAATGTTATCAATCCAACAGAAAAAAAAACTGCCTTTCTGATAACCAGGAGTTTGAAAGGCAATTTCACCTTACTTTTTGATCGCATTATTAAATAGTTTTTTCCATTTTTTTTTTTTTTAATTTTTTCTTTAAAAACGCAGTGGTTTTTGTAATGCATACAAAAAAATCATCACCTTACAAATAATTGAAATTTAACCACTTACGATTTACACACATTTTTTTGGAATTTCACAACTGGCTACCAAAAATTTATTTTTTACATTTATTACGCTGAAAAAAAATATTTTTTTTTGTAATTTATTTACTTCTAAAGTAAAAAAAAATAAACAAAATTGTTATCACGTTTCAAGAACTATATCTTTTGTTCTGAATAATTATTATATCAATTAATATATTAATTAATATTGCATATAAGAAAATGTAACAAAATACAAAACATTACGTATAGTTTAAAAAACAGAATTTAATTAAAATTAACTAAATAAACAGAAAAAAGTTTCACTTTCCTCCAAGTAAAATACTTAGTATATAATTACATACGAATATATCACTCCAGTTTGTACGAACCACGAGCAGTTCAGCATTTCCAATGGCTTTTGTAATACATCAAGAACTCACCTGGAACGAAATAAAGAGTATTATTAATATTTTTTGAATTCTAATTAAATGCTATCAAGAAAAATTCAAAATTGTTTTAAGATTGTGGCGTTTTTCAACATTTTATGTGGATTAGTGTTAAATTTTTCAAAAAACTTTAAACTAATTTTTTTCTATTTCGTAGGTTATACGCTTAAAATTAACATATTTAAGTGCTAAAGTGTTATCTCAAATAAATTCATCATCTACTATATTTCTTCTGCACATCAAACATATATTTCGCTATGCAAAGACCTATCAGATTTTTGTTCACAACAACATCGAATTTCTGCAAACCAATAATTTTATAAAGTTTTGATTGTTTTATAGTAGTTCGTTGTAGAAACAATATTTGCAGGTAAGAATTTTTTTTTAAGTTTCATCACTGCAATAATGACACGAAAAATATATAAATTTTTTAAGTTTACTGTGTTTTTTTTATGTCTTATCATGCCTTTAAAATTTTAAAACAAATTGTGCAGTATTCTTTTCAATCTACAAACCCGCATTTTTAGGCTGTCGCACTTGAACTAATAGAAACTTCTCATTAGCATTTATAAAAAATTTTACATAATTTACTAAACATTTCTGCATAATTTATAACATTTCCAAGCACCCAAAATCAATATTTCCACACACCGCAAATATCATAGTTAAACGAAAATACATCAACTACATGTTACGTATACGCCATGTACCACACTCAGGCCACTGTATAAAGTACACATGTATAGCAGCAGAATAAAACAGAACAACGAGTTAAACAGCAAAAATACACGCAATATCAGCGCTTTCGAGACAATATTAAACCCAGTCAGGCGGTGACGAAAAGCAAGAAGAGTAAAAAAGTGCAAAAAAAAGTGAAACAAGATTAGTATCACACTATTGGGCATAATTTCCAATTGTTATTATGCTTATCAGCGCTACTTCAATGAATTTGGCTTAACAGCAACAACAAGCGAACAGCAATTATTGGCTGGCTGATTGACTGTCTGCGAAGTTGTTCAGCGTTGAGTATTTGACAGCCGAAAATGTGATAAAAAACACATTAAAACGAGCGCGTCGGCAGCGCAGCGAATAAAGGCCGAAAGCGTAAGCCAAGAAAATCAAGACTGAAAAGCAGCTTAATAGAACAGAAGGGAGAGGCGGCAAGTGACAAACGCTGGTGAGGATAAAATTTATGTAGTGAGTGTGATTTTCGGCGCCGCTTGTCAAAGAGCAGCAAAATTTTTGGCAAGTGGAGGGAGAGTATATAAGGTGATCGATTTTTTTTGGCATAAGTAGAACATTTTAAAGTCAATTTTTAGCGGCTGAGGGTAGCTTCCTTTCTTCACTTTCTTTCTTTACTTAACACCTACAGCAACACATTTTGCCGCACGCACGCTCGCTCACCTCACTTTGGTTGGAAAATTTTTATGACAAAATAAAATTTTTACAACAATTCGATTTTCTCCTGGAATTGAGTTAGGTTGCCAAGGCGCTGTTACTACTACCCCAGTTTTGGGTGCTTTAAATATGGGAGTATGAAAAAATTATCGCAAAAATGATAAATTGTGTGGTTGCAGTGGTTTATTATGGGCACAATGAGATAAAAGCGGGTAAGGCTTTCATTGAGGTAATTGCACGTGTTAAAATAGAAATTGAGTTGAGTGAAATTGTAGGCCAATCAGCGTGTGGTGCAATAACCTGTTAAGAAATAGCAATTGATTTTGCTTTCGAATAATATAAGAGCGTGGGCGTGAAATTGGTTGGGTTTTTGGTTAATAGAAAAATTTTCAAGAAAAAGATGTGTAGATAAGTGTCCCACATCGTTTGTGCGCAACTTAGATTTGATTTTTTTGTCTTCGAAATCAATAAATGGCTTGCGATTGAAAATTGGTGGTTTAGTTGGTTTTTTATATTCTAAATGTGTTTATCTTAGTAAAAGTGTAATTTCACAAAGAAAATTGTATGAAATTGGTTGTTGTAAGTATTCGATATCAAATTACTTTTCTCGCATTTTTCCATAAATGAAAGCAAAAAATGAAAGCTTGTCGACAATAATTCCAATAGTGAAAACGAAATTTTAAAGCTCAAAAACGATTTTTTTAAATAAATACCTTCTAAGCAAAACATAATAAATTAGTTTCCAAAAAAGTACAAAAATTAGGTTAAGAAATTTTCTATTAAAAGGATTTAAACATTAAAAAACCCTTTTTCAAAAATGCCTTTAAATATTTTACTTTTTTAATAAAAAACTTAGCAAATTATTTTAATCTAAACAAAATCTAACAAATATATAACTAATTTTGCAAAAATTAAAAAAAAAATTTAAAATTCAGGATAATTTCAAAAAAAATTTTTTCAACTAAATTATTTCTCACTTTAGATTATAAAGAAAAAATAATTTTTAATTTAAAATTTTAAATATTAGTTTTAATCTAAAATTTTTTTAAAAAATGATAACTAAAAAACATTTAATTTAAAATAGTTAAAAAAAATTTTTTTGATTAAAATCCTTTAAATTTTAAATAAATATTGCTTTTTTAATAAAAAAACTTAGAAAATTAGTTTAGACTAAACAAAATTTAACAGAAATGTTAAGTAATTTTTCTAAAATTAAAAAAAAAAATTTAAATTCAATATAAACAAAATTTAAGAGAAATGTTAAGTAATTTTTCTAAAATTAAAAAAAAAAATTTAAATTCAATATAATTAATCAAAAGAACTTTTCAAATTAAAATGATTTTTTCTAATTTTTGAATATAAAAAAAATTATATTTAATTCTAAAATAAAGATATTTTTATCTAAAATTTTTTTAAAAAATTATAAACACAAAAAAACTTTTAGTTTAAAATAATCAAAAAAAAATTTTTGATTTAAATATTTTCATTTTTTAAATAAATATTGTTTTTTCAATAACCAAAATGAGAAATAATTAAAAAAAATTTAAATTTGTTTCAATATTTGATACTAAAATTTCATTTCAAACTTAATATAAAAAATTCGAAAAAATTTTGAAAAAAATTTAAATTTAAACGTATACCTCAACAAAATATTTTAACATAAAATTATTAATCTGCTTTCAAAGCGATAAAACAATTAACAATTTTTTAACTTCCCATATTTTATATTTTATTTTTCTTTTTTCAACCATTGTCCTACATTTCGGAAAACTTATAATTTTTAAAAAAACTTAATTTTAAAAACGTACATTGAAGTATAAAAGAATATCAAGTTTCAAAACGATGAAAAAGTTTACATGTTTTTGAGTTTTTTCAAACTGATTTTGAAGAAAATTTTTAATTTCTTAAAATTGCTCACAAAATTTATCTTATAAATTTAAGAAAAAGTAATTTCAAATAACATTTAAAAAGTTTTTACAAAAAACATACATATAAAACACGTTTCAAAAATTTTAAAATTGAAAATTTTTTTTTCGTACAAGAAGTAAAAGTTTTGAATTATAAAATGCGCTTAAAGTTTTCTAAATTGACAATAATTTATTTCAAACTCAATTTTAAAATTAAAAAAACAAGAATTCAAAACTTCAAACCAAAATTTTAATTAAAGTTGTTAAAGAGATGCGATAAATTTTAAAATTTTAAAAAATTAAATTTCAAGCTTTATTTAGAATCTTTAGAAAAGTGTTCAAAATTACATCTAAAAAAAATATTTTATCTACATTTCAGAAAACTTGATACATTTTTAAAATTATTTCAAATTTAATTTTGAAAATTAAGAAATGAAGCAAACCGGATGTTTAAATTAAAACCTATAACTCACGTTTCGAAAAGCTGTGAAGCTTGAATACTTTAATTTTATGTCACTTTTTATTTCAAATTTTTTAAACGCAATTTCAAACTAAATTAAAAAGTTTAAATAAACCAATAAAGTACAAAATATGAATATAATAAATTTTGGAATATAAGTCCTTGTATTACTTGTCAAATATCTTTTTTACAATTTTTAATTTGAAATTTAAAATTTTGGTTTTTCTCCCCAAATTTATTTTATAATTTTTTTGTCAAATTTATTTTAGAATTTATATTTTGAAAGTTTAATTTTTTTATTTAAAACTAGCTGCATTAGTTTTTCAAAACTTTTTTTTTAATTTAAATTTTTAGTTTTTTGTTGTACTGACTATTTCGAACTTGTTTTTAGTTTTCATTCGCTATCGTAGCTGTCATAAGACATTCAAAGAAACTAAAAAAGTTTTTAATTCGTTTACTGAAAACATCAAAATGTATATTTTCATAGTTAGAATTCCGAGTAAATTTAAACAAATTTTATTAAACAAAAGTTTGAATTTTTCAAAAAGTTTTCAAAAATATGTATTCTTACTTGTTAAAAAACAAAATTTGGTATTGTCAATATTTCTACTTCAAACTTAGTTTTAAAAATTTTAAATGTATTCGCAAAATTAAAAATTTTCAATTCTTTCAACAATATTTTTAAATATAAATATTGACTATTCTAAAAACCGTGTTGAAATCTCTATCCACTATGCCACTGTATTTTTGATATTTTTTACTATCAAAAAATATCGTTTTTTTAAGAACACTCCAACTACGACGAATTAACTCAAGCTACATAATTCCATATAATTTATATGGGTTTGCTAAAAGTTTTAAAACATCGCCGACAACTAAAAACAAGCACTAAAACTAACTCCTCGGCATTTGCAGTAAAATTTGAAGCATCAACGACAAAAAATGTAGCATACATTTGAGCGCGCACGCTAAGCACCGTCAATTACACGAACATTGCTCGGCGGAAAGTAGTGACATAAAACAGCGCTTTAGTCGGGCAGTTTATACAAGCGCTTAGAAATAAAATTAATTTCAGGCTATCAAAATAAAAGTGAGAAAATGGAGGGATAATAGAGCAAGACATAAAAGGCAAACTTAAGCCACCGAGCAAAGCGTGCCAGTCTATAAAGGCATACACCATACAAACAGCGCTGACAGACTACATTAATCGCACAGGCATGCGTTGGCAATTTTGCGCTCTGACCCAAACTCATTTCCGCTCTTATTTGAGTAGCGCTCAAAAAATACGGGGTAAATTGCGTCTATTATGGATTAACTACTGGTGATAAATAAAAATCAGCGCAAAGTTTTTCGTTAGCTGAAGCCTCATGCACCTAACAGTCGTTCTTTGCCGAGTGGTAGCTGTGACTTGTGTGTGTTGATGCGCCTAAGACTATGCCTGCATTATTGCTGATTGCGCATGGTTTAAGTTTATGTAGACTGTTTCTGCTTCCTGGGCTAATAACTCAACTCGCATTTTATTGGAAAATGACACCACTTTATATGTTGATCGCCTGCAATTACCCTCACAACAAGAATGATACCTCCAAGCGCATGCAGTCTTATTATATGCCTGAATTCTGTTTTTTTTTTTGCGCTTACTTATATAAAAAATGCCTGATTTATTTTTTAAAGCGTTCTCTCGGTCAATTTTTCATTAATTGTGTAGAAGATGAGGTAGTAAGTAAGATACATATTTTTCACATAAAAATTTAAAATCTAGTACCAGAGCTCCACCCCACATGTCGCGCTATACTAGAAATATCTTTATAAAATCTATATAGCATCCAATTTTTTTCGCATATAAATTTCTATTAATCAGGTAATATCAAATGCTCTTGAGACATATGTATTTCACATCTTCGATGGATGCCGCTGGTGCCAAAATAGATCTCAAATGCTCTCAAATACTTTTTAAATATCTTTTTTATATTTGATAGCTGGACCTGGTTCCAAAATAGCTTTTGAGACATCTTTGATACTTTTGATGGATGGAGCTGATGTCAAAACAGCTCTTAAATACTCTTGAAACATCTTTCATATGTTCTGTGCATTTCTCTGATACCAAAATAGCTCTCAAATGATTTTGAAACACCTTCCACATATTCAATGCATGACGCTGGTGTCAAAAAAGCTCTCAAATGCTGTTAAGATATTTTGCATATGGTTTCGCGTATGGTGCTGGTGCCAAAACAGGTCTCAAATGCTCTTTAGACATCTTCATATGTTCGATGGATGGCCCTAGTGTCAAAATAGCTCTCAAATGCTTTTGAGGCATCTTTCGTATGTTCGTTGGATAGCGTTTATATCAAAACTGTTCTCAAATAGAGCTATACACATCTTTTGTATATATCCGTGGGATGGCGCTGTGTTAAAGAGCTTTCAAATGTTCTTGAGACATTTTTTATATGTCCGTTGGATGGCGCTGGTGTTAAAACAGCCCGCAAATTTTAGTTAGGTGTCATTGATGTGTTTCAAAAAACTTCTTTACGTACTTGTATATGTAAATGTAACAAAATTTTATGTGAATTTGATTGTATAATAAAGTGCTGTTTTCACTTTATCAAATTCAATGACAAAACACTGACAGGCTGTTTTCACTTTATCAAATTCAATGACAAAACACTAACAGCCTACTAATTTCCATGGTATGTGTTTCTGCATCGAGAAAAAATACTATAATAGCAAGAAGCTTTAAGAATTTACTTATCTACAAATCTTCTAATTCGATTCGACAGATATTGCCATAAAAGGCTATAGAATTGATATGGCAGTCAGTTTCCGTTGTTTAGTTTTGCTTGTCATTGAATTGGACGTAGTGAGAGCGGAACATAATAGATGTACTATATAAATTGCCAAAAATATTTATTGAACATAAATTTCTAGGAGGTTCCCTCCCAAGGTAAATACACCGTAACGTTGAAAAATTAAGAGGCATTTAAGCACCGTTATAAATAGGTTTTAATTTTGCCAGTAATAATGACAATATTCACTGCGGTAAATAAGATGAGATAAACCTAACCTAACCTAAATTTGTTAATCTTTTTGTGTATAGACTCAGGATAAAATGAAGCGAAACTTTCACACATATCACCGATTCTAAACTGTCTGTAAATTTGACAGCATTAATGACAAAATTATAACAATTACGGCTGTCGCATTTTGTCGGAATTTTGCTGATCTTTCAGTTTTTATACAATAGATGTTATGATATATTAAATGAAGATAAATTTACATAAATATTATCGAATTTAAATGGTTTGTAATTTCGACAGCAATTATAACAAAATTATGAATATTATGACTGTCAAAAAAAGTCGAAACTTTGCCGACCTTTCAATTTCTATTCAAAGCGGCTATTATACTTATATTAAATATAAAGAAATTGACGCAAATAACATCAAATCTAAAAGAGATATAAATTTGACAACCATAATGATAGAAATATGACAATTGTGACAGCGGAAAACGGTCGAAATTATGATGTCCTTTGTGTGTTTATACAAAAGAGGTTATTATATATTTAAGAAACATAAATTTACGTAAATATCATCAAGTCTAAATTGGCTGCAAATCCAAAAGCATTAATCTCAAAATAATGACAATTATGACTACCGAAAATAGTTAAAAATTTTCCGATCTTTCTGTGGTTATACAATGTATTACATTTTATATTAAAAAAAGTATATTTACGCATATACTATCCACGCTAAATAGGTTGCAATTTTGACAGCAATAATGACAAAAATATGACAATGTAACAGACGCAAATAGTCGAAATTTTTCCGTTCTCTCCGTGCTTATACAATATAGGTTACTAAATGCTAAATGAGAAGAAATTTACATAAATATAATCCGTTTTAAAAGAGCAGTGCATTTGAGAGCAATAATGACAAAATTATGACAAGGACGGTTGCGAAAAGCAGTTGAAATTTTACCACTTTTTCCCTGTTTTTACAAAGCATAAAAAACAAGGAGAAACTTTCGCGTTTATCGCCTATTCAAAGTGGATTCTAAATATAAATAATCGAAATTTTTCTGATCTTACTGCGTTCATAAAAATGTGGTTATTTTGCCTAATACTAGTAACTCTACCGGTTAGTTTACTTAATCCATAGATATGACTGTGACAGGATAAATTCCTCAAGCTCCAGGCTTAACATAGAGAAACGTCACATGCAGTCATTTAAAGAGAAACATATTTCATTATTATTACTATTAGGCATTGTCACCAAGTTCATATTTCTATACAAACTTTTGTCCATATCTACCTAAATATGTATATAGTACATACATATCTATCAAAGCCCGTTCTCCACACAAAAATCAGCATACATATTTTATGCCGTAACATAATGTCGCTGTCAAATTGCTGCCACTGATTTGAATCATAAGCTAAACTCGCAAATAAATAACATTTTTCCCGACAGTGAAAAGCAAATTTCCGATTACTTATAAACCATAAAATCCCAAAGTCAGTGTTGGTGACAAAAGAAAATAAAACTGAAAAGGATTTGGCAATAAAAAGTAAAAGTAAAAGAAGAAAACCAAAATATCTGTATAGCCCTTTCCATAAGGGTTGAACGAAATGAAGCGTGGCTAAAGATAGGTGTAGTAAAAGCTTGGTAAAATAGAGCAGAAAGAGAATATGAAAATAATAATGAAAGTAAAGCCAGCAGAAATACTTCAGAAGAAATGGAAGGAAAAATCGCAGGCCTGCAAATAAGTGTTGCACAATACAGAAGCTGTTTGATAAACGTTTGCGACAACGTGGGCAAGAAAAGGCTTAATCCATTAACACTTCATACATAATGTGTATTTATTAAATACAAAGAAATATTATAGAGGAAATTATGATAAAAGTGAATACAACAGTACAATACAAAAACTATTGATCTTAAGACAAATGCATTGATAAATTTGCAAAGCGATACTAAAAAGAGCTATAGAAGCAAATTAGTGGTACATAGCCTACATTTAGGCGCACATAGCATTTTCGTATTTTCTATTCATGTTATTTCCTATCTTTATTTCTCTTTATTGGCGTAGACAGCGCTTACGCGGTTATACATATTTCCTATTCTACACATAAGTGTAATTCCTTATTACCATTTATTTGTCATTAATAATCGGCTGTAATGTTTATAGCGGTCAGCAAAGCTGGCGGCTTAACCTTCGTTCTTTGATGGTTTAAATATGTGCCAGGATATATCCAGATTAATGTGTGGCGTGATATTTACTTGTTGTAATGTGAACTAGTTGTCATATGTGGGTGCAGGCGTAAAGGTTTTGTTGGAAGGCCAGTCGGTTGTTTATGACCATGCTTTTGCCTAAGTACGAATATAATGAGCGCTGGCATAAGCTCAAAGTCGAATTTAATCTTATACATATATAATCTGTATATGTATACACATTATGGATTATGGAATCTCTATATTGTTGTTTGTACGGATATTTTTGGCAGATTAAATTGGAGGTTTACTTAATATGGCAATAATCATTTAAAATCATAAAAAAGTTAGCATTGTAACTGTACTCAACTTTTGCATATATGCGAGGGCTTGTTTTGGTCAATCTGTTGGCAGCTAACAGTACGTAGACATTTAAGATGACACATTGGTTTACCAAACTTTTTCATACTACTACGTCTAATTGTAGGTAATGCTTTATTCTGCAATTTCGTAAACTATTTATATAAACTTATAGTAAGCCTAAATGTAGTCAACGCTTTATAGAAAATATTCTGAATATTGGGCTTTTGGCAAAAATGTACAGCTTATGTAACATTTTGGCACATATATACTTACATTTAAATTTATTAAAACTCTTTCTACTCCTTAATGTATGTAATGTTTAAGCTAAAAATTAAAAAGCTAAAGCAGCTTCGGAATCGGGAAATGACAGTACAAAAAGTTGACCATACTGAATATTCTCGGACTGATGGAATATTTTCTTCTTTTACACAACTTAATAAATACTAATCCCGAAACTTTGAGACCAAAAAATTTAAAAATACTTCTGACCCCTAAATGTAGGCAATGCTTCATACTAAAATTGAAATAGAGAACTAAACTTGATTTTCGAAATCGATATTTCTGAGCTGAAAGTTAACGGTTCTAAAAATTTTGGCACTAATTGAAAATTAATTAATACACTGAGACAAAAAAGTACCCGGAAATTGTCAGTAAAACGCGAAATATTTTTTTCGGTTCGGTTTATGTGTACATATGTACATATGTGTAAGTGACATATGCATAATATAAAATTGCTGTTTAATCCCGAAATTTGTGGATTGAAAATTGAAATATCGAAAATTTTCTGAAGTCATTGAACTTACAAGAACATTGAACTAACTAAAACAAGATTTGGAATATACTCGTATATGAGCTTAATCCTTAAATTTTTTTGATTGAAAACTGAAATACCGAAATTTATCGCAGCAGATGGAAATTTTGTTTTGTATTTAGTTTTTTATTATTATTGTTGTATGTTATATGTGTACATAATTAATAAAAGCTAATCAAGAAATTTCAATTCCCGCAGCACCGAACATTTTCGGGACTAATTGAAATTTTATTTTTTATTATTTTAAATTTCCGTTTTTTTACATGAACGTAAAAAATATTAAACGTTAATCGCAAAATTTCGGGATTGAAAATTGTCAACAACGAAAACTTGCGGAACTAATTGAAATTTCATATATATATTTTTGCTTTTAATTTTCATTTTATAAATATGAAAGACCTATACCGTATAACTTATAAACGATGAATCCCGAAATCTCAGTACCGAAACTTTTCGGGATTAATTGAAATTAAATTTTCAACTGTTTTTATTTGCAATTTATTTATATAAAAGGTTGATACCGAAATTTCAGTATTTGAAACTGGCAATACTGAAAATTTTCGGGATTATTGTTATTTTATTTGAATTACTTTAATTTTCAGTGCCTTTATATGAAATATTAATTCATATAATGAAAAGCTAATCCCGAAATTTCGGGATCCAAAATTGGGAGTACCGAAAGTTTTTAGCTAATCACATTTTATATTTATATTTTCGCTTTTAATTTTCATGTTATTTTATATGACTTATAAAAGGTGAATCCCGAAATTTCGGAATATTAAATTATCAGGATTAATTATGTAATTGCAATCACGAAATTTCGGGATCAGAAATTGACAATACAGGAAATGGGATTAATGAAATTTTATATTATATGCCTATTTGATTTTGACTTTCATGCCAGTTATATGAAAGGTTCTATATATGGCACTATAGTATATACATATGTACATACATATGTACACACATACTTAAATTATAATTGAATGACCCGGCTATACTGTTGGTTAAGGAGTTTCGGTATCTAAGGTTGTCAGTATCGAAAATTTTCTGTACCAACTGCAGTTTTATTTTTCACGATTTTAATTTTAATTCCAATTATGTGCAATATACATATGTATGTATGTGTAGTTGAAAGTGGTTGATCCCGAAATTTCGGAATCGAAAATTTACTATATCAAAAATTTTCGGGACTAATAACAATTTTAATTCGAATTATATTATTAACGAGATAAAAGTTCTATACGGCGAGTCCCGAAATTTCGGGATTATTAATATTCGGAACTACTTACAATGTTTTTTCTAAATATATGATAAGCTTAATTATATAAAGTTATTTCAAATAGCCCCGAAAATTTGCGATCCCGAAATTTCGGGACTTAGTGAAATGATGTTTTTAATAAATCAAAGTAATGTTTGAACTAGTTAAAATGCCCAGCTTCATCACTTTTCGCCAAAAAATAGCGAACTTTATGAATAAGTTGGCTGATTTTTATTATACTTATTACTCATACGCAACGGCCGTCATTATACTTGATACATAAGGTCAACAAACTTTTTCATCTCTACGCAATTTTTTTCATACAAATCTTAATTAAATATGTAAATTTTTGCATATTAAAATTTCTTTGCAGACCTTTTGTTAATTTTCTTCATTTTATTTGTTTTTTTTTTTTTTCAAATGTTAATAAGCAGTCAAACATTTGTCAACAAAATTATGTTCATTAGCACTAATTATTTGGAATTTTATTAATAAAACAAATTCCGATGAACTTGAATTTCCAAGCAAGAGGCAACCGCCCACATTCGCGTCTGCTTCATAGCATTCAAGCCGCTGCTACAACTCGCTCAAGCACGAATGAGGTCGTAGTAAACAACACACCCACACACTGATAGCAACCAAATTATGCTTCGCGCAAGTGGCCAACAATTAAAATCCAATCAATCAGCGTCATCATAAACGCCCACACCACGCCTGCAAGGTGACCGATTTCGAAAAATTATTTCAAAGTGTTTGCGAAGCGCTCAAGCACTGCACCGAGTGGCAGTCAAAGGCGAAAATGGAAGTTAAAAGAGTCGTCGAGCAAAATATTATTTTCCAATTGTTTGCATTGCAGGTCACTTCGTGCGCACAAAAGAGCCATAGCGGCCCGCAAAATGTCTGGAAATGTCTATAAATGTTTCCTAAGTACGTATGTATGTGCGTGTAACGGTAAGTGTCTGCTGCCGTCGGTGCGAACGCGTCGAGTAGGCGCTAATTAATGATACGCATGTAATAAATTTATTGATTTCAAGTGAAATTCCGGCAGCGCCCACCTAAGAGCAACAGAAAACAGGAATAACAACATTGAAGACACAAACAACAACAACAATATATTGCGACGACGGACAAGCAGTAAGTCCAATTAGCTTGTACATCTGCCACTTCGTACATTAATATCCACTCATACGCAACGGCCGTCAACCAGCATAACTGAGTGTGCTTGTATGTGTGAGTGTATGTATGAATGTTTAAATGGGCGTGTGTATATGTATGTGTGTTTGTCCTTGCATTACGGCTAATGAAAGGCCAACCATTATGTAGTTGTGCGCACTTATACATACCGGTATATGCTTGAACGCCTAGAAGCATACATCATTGATTATGTTGAGTGCGTTTGCGTGTGCTTGTGCGTCTGTATATATGTCTGTGCTTAGCAAGAATATTGTGCCTCCAGTCTTTGCCTTTGAATAGAGATCACTCGGGCAGCAATTACATTCCATCAACCCAGCTCGGCTCGTCCGCCTAGCTGTCCAGCCGTTGTGCAAAGGCTGAAGTAGTTAGCAGCAAAACAGGCCTAGCAGCCAAGCTGTTGCGGTGAGTGTGCAAACAAACCAAGAACAAGCGAAATTGTTGCTTGCAGCTGTGCAGGGCATTACTTTTGCTCTGGCACTAACGAAGGGCATTCAATTATGTGTTTGTGTGTGCAGTTGTTGTGCCTTAAGTTGGCGCAATATATGCATACATAAATAAATATACCGTTATAAAAGCTGATTTATGCGTCGGTTAGCATAATTTTTTTGTGAATATAAAATAAATAAATAATTAAAAATAGAGATTTTCAAACTTTTGCAAAAATAAAAAATCTTATTATAACAGTGTTGCCACATATTTTTAAAAATTTTATAAAAGCAAGAAAAATATTAAGTAAGACTGTTTTTCCGGATTTCTTATAGCATTAAAGTGTAAAAAAGATATTTATGTTGATATCAATCGGACAGTTTGCATGGCAGCTATATGCTATGGTCGTCCAATCTGAACAATATGCTCGGTGGTCATAGCATTTCTTCGAACAGTGAGCCGTGCCAAATTTGGTGAAGATTTCTCCACAAACAAAAAAGTTTTCCGTACAAAAACTGGATTCCGATTGTTCAGTTTGTATGGCAGCTATATGCTATAGCGGTTCGATATTAGTGATTCTCACAAATAAGCAGCCTATTGAAGAGGAAGGAACGTGTGCAAAATTTCAAATTGATATCACAATAACTGTAGGACTAGTTCGCATATAAGTATGTACTTGTATACAGACAAATAAACACGTCTAAATCAACTGAGCTCATCATAATGTGAATTTATTTATACTTAACAGGATATGCGAAAGTTCTTCTTGTGTGCTAGAAAATAAATAATATACAGTGTTCATGGTATAAACATACCTATACCAGTGTTGCCACCTATTTCTAATAATTAAATTAAACATTTTCGTGGTATACCTGAAGAAGTTGAACAGTTGACAGCGGTCACAAAATTTTATTTTTTATTCTAAAACTAAATATATGGTGTTACCTTACTATATTATTATGTTATGACTATGCTAGGATAACATTATTTGCCAAAAAATATTCAATAACAACGTACACATATGCAAAATATGAGGTACGAGGCTCTCGGTTGATTGCCTATGCAGAGGATGTGATACTCATGATCAAAAGAAAGTTCTTGAGAAGCAATTGTACGCATTAACTCAGGAATACTCATCATCTTAACAAACCGGACGACTGGCAGTAGCTTTGTCATAAAAAAAGGTAAAACTAAACTGATTCTCTTCACTAGAAGCTGGAAGCGGTAGCTCTACAGAGATATCTTTCATCTCTGAATGAATGAGGAAACTTTACCTTCAGCTTGCAGATACAAGGACGTATTTAGGAATGATCTAAGATAGAAAACTTTTTTGTAGAAGTCTTATATCGAGAAGAAATGGAAGCGGAAGTAATCAATTTCTTTATACTGCAGTAGAGGAAATATTGGCGAAAGGTGGAGTCTTTCACCGTAAGTATTTTAGTGATTCTACGACATCGTAGCTAAGACCATTGTGTACTTCGGGGTCTTTGTGTGGAAATCGTAAGAAACTAGGTACAACTGCTCAAGCTTATCAGCATAGGTGGTGCTCTATAATCGCACCAAACATGACACTTGACGTAATTTTAAACATAGTTCCCATTGGCATAACTAAAATGTGTACAGAAACAAAAGATTTAATTATGTGACTGAACACTTTTCTCGCACGCTCTGATTTCATACCGCACTATTTGGTAAAACTTCGTTGACGAAAAAAGCTCTGGCGGTCTTATTCTTACCATCACACCTGCAAAAAATTGTGGAAAAAAACTAACTCAAGGAGAGAGGCAGTGAACTGCTTTAGGCATGATTCAAAACTTCTGTGAAAGGTTGGTGCGGATGTCTACTATTGGGAAATATCAACGAATACTTATGTTCTAACTACTAGAACTGCAACCAAAGTACCAGTCTTCTTTCGAGAGGTGACTGCCCACAGCGAGCTCGAGAAAAAAAGTATAACCTCACTATCATTGGCATCTGGGTATTTTTAGATAATACATATTTGTGTAGCAGACCATAGTGGAATCACAGGGAACTGTAAAGCTGCTGAGTTCACAAAGAAGGTTACGTGTGCCTCTTGTCATTTAGAACGGGAACGGGTCGAAACTTTGTTTTACTCTTGTTGCCATGGGTAGCTATCTATCTATCTGGGTAGCTGAGCCTAGCCACAGCTGGGAGAACGGTTTACCAGTGCGGTCGCAAGATCTGTCAGACCCAAAATAAGTCGCAAGAGAGCAAGTGAGATTTTTACTTTCAGCAAGGCTATGCTTTCTCTTCATGCAGAGATTATAAAGACACCGAATTACGTATAATTAATTTTAAATAATAAATGGCACGTAAAAAGTAATGAGTAAGTAGTACTGAATAACAATAATAATAAACAATGTTTATTTAGAAATATGTGGCTACTAATGAACATTAGTATTTAATAATGATAACGAGTAACAAATAATGAATAATGAGTAATGAGTAAAGAGTTACTTCTAAGTAATAACTGATGATTAATTAATAGTAATATATATTGGATAATGAATATTAGATAATGAACGACCAGTAAATAATAAGTAATGCATAATGGGATATTGGTAATGGGTAATGGATCATTAATTATGAGTAATGAGTAATAAGTAATAAATAATGCTTGATAGTATATGAGTAATGGGTAATTAATAATTAACTACTAGTAAGTAGTGATGAGTAATGTGTAATTAATTATGAGTAATGAATAATAAGTAATTGTATTGTAATGAGTAATAAGTAATCTTAATGAGATATGAGTAATGGGTAATGAATAATTAACTACTAGTAGGTATTGATGAGTATTGGATAAAGAATTATGTGTAATGAGTTATAAGAAATGAATAATGGGATATGAGTAGTGGGTAATCAATAATTAACTCCTAGGAAGTCCTAGAATATGTGTAATGGGTAGTGGTAGTAACTATGAATAATTAACTACTAGTAAGTAATGATGAGTAATGGACAATTAATTAAAACTAGTGAGCAATAAGTAATGCTTACTAAATAAAGAATAATGGGATATAAATAATGGGTAATGAATAATTAAGAACTATTAAGTAATGATTAGTAATGGATAATTAACTATGAGTAATGAGTTAAAATAATCCTTAATGGTATATGAGTAATAGGTAATGAACAATTAACTACAAATAAGTAATTATAAATAATGGATAATTAGTTGTGAGTAATGAGTAACGAATGACAAATAATTCATAATAGGATATGAATAATTGGTAATGAATAATAAATTAAAAACTGTTAAGTAAGGATGTGTAATACATAAAGATTCATGAGTAATGGTTAATGAGTAATAAGTAATGAATAATAAATAATGCATAACGAGCTTGATAATGGGAAATTTTAAAAGTAATTACTGGAAAATGCATAGAAACTAAATTTCCACTAACGGCAAAACAAAATCATAATTCCATAAAGTCTGAATACGGGATTCTATTATCAATTATTATGTAATAAATTATAATATTTCCAATTATGACTTTATATCATCATACCATCGTTAAAATTTTTGTAGAAACTTGCCTAAATACATACAAAGAAATGTTGGTATATACACCACTTTACACACATTTTTATATTCCAAACATTTATCAAGGGACTTGCCAACCGCATGACCTATATTGGCTGCTCATAAATCAAAGTCCTCGAAATTCGATATTTAAATTAGCCATGCGATGCTTAACCTTGCATGTAAAAGCTATTTTGCTTTACGATCTCCATTTCCCCTGCTACAGTTGTTATTGAATATGAACAATTTTTAGATATTCTTTTTACTTTTTTTGTTTTCAATTCAAGCCAGAAGAGTGAGTTAAGTTTCTGTAAGAGTCTTTTTATTTTTGGATACTCAGAGCATTGAGGTTTCAATTATATTAATATTATATTAGCAATTATATGCATATATAAATATATGTATATACTTAACCTATTTTATAGGAGCACATATATTGATGTTTATAATTTCTCACAATACGAAGGCAGGTCGGCCTCATTCATACTTGGCAGCGAAGGCAATTATGTACATCTTATATATAAATATATATATGTATGTATGTAAATTATTTGATATATATACGTTTGCTATTATGATTTCATGCCCTAAAATGTTTTTCCTATGAGGTACACTGAAATTTTGTCAATTCGCCAGCATTAGAATTTTGGCTTCGAGCGGCTTGGTTGGTTTGTGGATTATGTAAAATATATTATAGTTTTTATTTCTAGGTATGTCTGTATGTAGTATATAACCAATGCATACAATTTAAAACAGTGGACTCACATTGCCACACACTAAAGGTTATTCATATGAATCACTCAAATGTTACGTACACGCCATGGCATGCATTGCATTTCGTAAGCATTGTTAATATTTGAAATTTGATTCTGTTTTATAAACTTTAGTCAATTCAAAAGTGTCGAAAGTAAATACACATGTTTTTGGACGATGTTCTTAAGTATACTAAACGCTTATAGAGCCTGACCTTTAATGAAGACATGCCCCTACAGAAGTGAAATTTGCGAAAAAGTTGAATAATTTATAAAACATACTCTTTAAATAATTTTTAGCACAAATTGACAGCACCTTTCACACAATACCACCAAATTATGTAATGCTTGCCATCAATGATTTATATACAAACACATACTCACACTCAAACTCACATAAATATTCATACCCTCACTGAGTTATTGTCTCACGCGGTGGCATAAACAATTAAAATGCCAAGCAATAAACTTTTTAAATACATTTAATCGCCCGCAATTGTTGCCATTACACATAAAATGAGTGAAATTTATTTAATTTTTCAATTTATGGAGTCAAGTGCGTTCGACACGCGTACAAGCCGAGCGCCGGCACCAACATATGTAAGTGCCATATTTCAAAAGATAACCGATAAACAGCACTTAAATAATTTATTTGCAACAAACAGGAGCAATTGCAAACACATTAAATTAATACGTATTGCACAAAAGCTTTAACAGCCTGCAAGTATGCAATAAAATTGACAAACAATGAATTTAAAAATATTATATTGAAAATGTGTGCGCAAATAAATATTAATGGCAGACAACGTGCCATTTTAATAACAAATCAAATTACACACGATTTTATGTGTATTTCGCACCAGCATTCGGTTATCACATATACGCGCCAAAATGTATGCTTTAATATTTAATAAAAGCTGACACTAATTGTGCTTAATTAAGTGACATATCGCGGCATAGAATGACCGCTGTGAGCGCACAGCTAAAATCAGCTGCGTATAAACACTTTCGTTAAACGCCTGAATGTAGGCTAACGAAATATGGCTGTCATAGAAATTGTTGCGAAATAATAGTTTGAATGAAAAACTGGACAGTTAGATAAAATAAAAAATATAAATGATTATGAAATAAAGCCTTATATAAAATGAAACATAAATAAAATGCAATTATAATCACAAAAACAAAAATAACAGTTATACTTCCAATATCAATACCAATAAAAATACTACAACCAACATCACTAATATTACGAATATCAATACCAATACCAATATCAAGACCAATAAAAATACCGATACCAATATTATTACCATTACCAATATCAATATAATACCCATATCAATGTCAATAGCAATACCAGTACCAATATCAATACCAATATCAATACCAATACCAATACCAATACCAATACCAATACCAGTACCAATACCAATACCAATACCAATACCAATACCAATACCAATATCAATACCAATACCAATACCAATACCAATACCAATACCAATACCAATACCAATACCAATACCAATACCAATACCAATACCAATACCAATACCAATACCAATACCAATACCAATACCAATACCAATACCAATACCAAAACCAATGCTAATACCATTACCAATAACAATATCAACACCAATATCAATACCAATATCCATACCATTACCAACGCTAATACGAATACAATACAAATATGGCCTTTCATAGTAAAGAGCGGCAACCAGGTAACAATTGGTTATGGCAAATTATATCGTTAACATATTTTTCCAGATAATTTGATTTCTAGATACACAAAATGCTACATTTACCGCGGTACGCGTGGCATAAAGTAGTTGTTGTTATTGCTGCAGACAGAGGCGGGCCCCTTAGGCGGCATATGCGTCGCTCTCCTGCCTTAAATTTTAATTTTTAATACCTGCCCAAAAGTATGCAATGGGAAATTCAATTTTAGCGCAAATAATTTTTCGAGCCGCATTTTTTTACGCAATTTACGACGCACAGGGGTGTGGCATGTTTTGTACAACTTGCAGGTGGAGAAAATTTACATGCGCCGCTTTATATAATATTTATGCGTTTAGTTCACTATGTGAGGCCCACATTGCTGGCAACCTTTTTTTCAATTTTGGCGGAAATTGAAATTTCGCAGCTACGTTTCAATTATTAAAATCGGTAGCCTCCAATGTCCGACGAACTTTGCCACACAGCTGAGGTATAGTGGCGACAGCAGCTGTTTATTGCAAAGTGGTGCTGCTACCTGCGCCTTGCTTGACTCTTGGTCGCAGTTGTATGCGTAAAATTCTAAAATTTATTTGTGCGGCTAGCACGAGGCATAAGCTTAGCCAGAAGTTTACCGCTCTTTCTGTGATTTGGGTTGGGGACTTGTTTTGCTGTTTAATACCTTGAGCAAAGAATTGGTAAACTTTTTATATTTCATGCTTATAGGCGGCAGATGCAATTTCTATTCAAAGTATTTTGTTCCTTAGAATGGTAAAACTATTTTTTATCTTCGTGTGAAGTTTGATCTCCATATTTCTGAAGCTATAGCATTAGAAGACTTTTGAAACGACTATAGATAATTTTTCTTAGAGCAAATCACCAATCCATCCATACTTGAGGAAATGTGGTTTCGTTCCCAGCAAGCCTTTTGGACATCCGCCATTATTTCAAGCCTGAATGTAGGAAAAATATTTTTAAAGAGCAAGTTTTGCCTATCTTTAGGAGCATTGTCATATTTTAGCAAAGTTGCACACCAATTCAATAACCAGGTATACATTGGTATTTTTTGAAGCCATTTGAGTTCTAATAAAAATTTTCTATTATTTGAGACTACTTTATATATATAGAATATATTTATGAGATTTTTTCCGAGCTGAAACTAATTAGCGGTATTGGAAATAGGAAGTTATAAGAAACTTTTTCGATAAAGAAGCCCAAAAATATGGAGCAAAGACTTTTAGGCGCAAACTCCCTAAGTTTAAGTTTATGCTATGTCTTTAAATAAAATTTTATTAAATTTAAAATTCATGTATATTTAGAAAAAAATATTGCATTTAAGCCCTAGAAAATACCAAAAAATTTAATTCAAGAATTAGAAAGAAAACTAAATATTAAAACTTTATTTTTTCCCTTTTCTACACCATAGAAACTTTGCTGTAATTACACTGAATTTGATTGTGGCGACACTTTGACTATTGCAGCAGAAAATTATAAGCTAAAGCAGCAAACAACTTCCGCTTTTCACAAAAAATACGGAAAACTGTACATTTCTGTTACCATTTTCTTCTCCTTTCTACAGCATATAGAAAAAGGTCACACGCGGTATTGCAAAACCGCGTTTGATGTTAAAAAGTTCGCAGAATTCCAAAAAAATTACTTCAACAAAATTATGTCACGAAAAAATGGCGGTTAAAAGTACACAAACTGATAATTTATGACACTTAATATCGCATTTAACGTAGAGGTCAGCAGCGGAGAAAGTAGCATTCCCACAGGAGTGACCACAGCACGCGCACTGCCCAAAGTGGACGGTGGGTGTCATGAGAAAAAGTTGCCGCAAGTGTATTTTTTGTTCTTCTTTTCTATTTTAATTTTTTTGGTATTTCTCTTTTGGTTAAAATTTGTTAGCGGGTGTTTTCATGTTTCATTGCGGGCGGTTAATAGGATTTACCGGTACTCGCTAGCCGCGTGGGTGTGGTGGTAAGTGTGGCATGTGGCAGCACTAGTGAATTGTATTCTAGTAGGTTGGAAAAGTGAAGTGTTTGAGTATTGTGAAGTGCTATGATGGTTAGTAGAAAATTATTAAAAGTTGTTTTCTTATAAAAATTAGACAATCAGAAATTGACGTCAAGAAAATATGAACTAACTATTTGTAGCACTTTTGATTAAACATCTTTTAATTTAAGTATCAATATCAATATGAATATGAATATCAATGTGAATATCAATATCAATATCAATATCAATATCAATATCAATATCAATATCAATATCAATATCAATATCAATATCAATATCAATATCAATATCAATATCAATATCAATATCAATATCAATATCAATATCATTATCATTATCAATATCAATATCAATATCAATATCAATATCAATATCAATATCAATATCAATATCAATATCAATATCAATATCAATATCAATATCAATATCAATGTGAATATCAATATCAATATCAATATCAATATCAATATCAATATCAATATCATTATCAATATCAATATCAATATCAATATCAATATCAATATCAATATCAATATCAATATCAATATCAATATCAATATCAATATCAATATCAATATCAATATCAATATCAATATCAATATCAATATCAATATCAATATCAATATCAATATCAATATCAATATCAATATCAATATCAATATCAATATCAATATCAATATCAATATCAATATCAATATCAATATCAATATCAATATCAATATCAATATCAATATCAATATCAATATCAATATCAATATCAATATCAATATCAATATCAATATCAATATCAATATCAATATCAATATCAATATCAATATCAATATCAATATCAATATCAATATCAATATCAATATAAGTGCCTAACATATTCCAAATCGCTCATACGACATGGCGTACGGTATTCATGTTCAATACACCTGATGTATAGTTTTAATTGAGTGTAACTTTTAAAGGAGTGATTTTATAAGAAAAATTTTTAAGACATTTTTGTAGAGCAGAAAAATTTGTGCTGTAAGACAATTTCGTTAAGATTTTAGGCCTACATCTATAAGACAAAATATACAAAAAAATTCGTATTATATACATGAGAAAAGAAATAGATTTTTGGCACGGTTTTAGTTGGAAATAAAGAGCTCAAATCCTTTTTGAGGTAAAAACTGAAAATGCAGAGTGCTTTTCGATGAAAAAAATCATCATTGGAAATAAAAGACACCCTAATTTACACATTTATTTTTATAACACATATACTTGTATAATATTCGTTACTGTTTTGCATATTCTCCTAACTATGTCCTAATCTTTCGTGATTTACTATTTTTATTTTTTAATTTCATTTTTGTTTCTTTTTTTATGATTGTCAATATAATAATTTTTATTTTTTAATTTTTGTCTTTCTTTTATCGCAGCTACCCTGATTTCTTAATTAAACGATTTATTTGGCATTGTGTTTACTTTCAATTTCGATTTTCCCTTAACGGCGCTAAACGAAGTAATCCACGCACATGCCGAAGTCAAGCGGAAATTGCAAGAGGAAAGAGAAAAATGAAAATTAAAAGAAAGCAAAAAAAAAGCGAAAAACGAAATCAAATACTGAGGAAGAAAAGAAGCAACGTGCAATAAAGCATGCTTAAATCTTAGAAGAAGGCAGGGAAAATGTTGGTGTGGGAGGATGTGGATTAACGAAGATGTGAGACACATATAAATTAAACATAAAATCTCAGCACTTTTGGATGCTTTTGTAGGCAGGAATTATATAAATACACTCATGGCCACGCAAACCTTACCACTCAAAATCTTCAAGTATTGTGCATATTTGACTACACTTTATAGCGGTTCTTTTTGCGGTGTAGAAATTGTTTATTTAGAAATAAGTTAATGACTTGCTATTAATCAAAAATATTAAAAATTAAAAACAAAACACATTCAGCTATGGATAAATCAATTGAAAGATAGTGAGCTTTACAAAATGAGCTCGAAATGTAAGAGACTGACATGCGATGAAAAAAATGTATTTTTTTTTATTTTTTTAATTAATTTCATTTCCACTATAATTGAAATTAATATTTTATTTAATTCTTTTTTTTTTTAATTTGAAACACGAAGTTTAGTCGGTGTATCACTTTTATAATAAAACAAAATCAGTCGCTTTTGTATAAGCAGAGAAAAGCTAATTTGTGTTTTACTCATTAATTAATAAATTAAAAACCATAATTATTATTAGTTAATAGTTAATTAGTTTACTTATGCTAAAACCATAAAAAAAAACTTAAAAACAAAAACCAAAATTGAAAAAAGTCCCGAACGAACGAAAAAGTCCGAAAAAAAATTTAAGAAATTATAGTGGTAAGGTTTGCGTGGCCACGAGTGTATTTTGAAATTATAAATGATTTTGAGCTCGGTTTTTATCTGAAGACGTACGTAATTCCAAAGGCTGTGATGTTTTCCATCGGCGAAATTGCCGATTGTAATAATTATTCTCCGAGTTCAAGGATACGGATGATGAGGACGACGACGACAGTGATGACGATTATGATTATTATCTATATTTATCCAATTATTATTTTTTTCTTCTTCTTTTTAAACATCGATTACTCTTTACACTAGTTTACAACAATTTGGCGACTGGGATGTTGGAGGCGTATAATTGTTTGTGCTTTGGTCATAGAGTGTAGGGGTCAAACCCACGATAGAACAACGTGTCTGCATTATTGAAAAAATTTTCAAAAATATAGAAAACTTGCCGACCTGATTTTCCGAGCAAAATCATTCTAAGCGAAGAGACACATCTTCAGCTTGATGTGTTTGTTGAATGTCAAAATTACCTTTTTAGGGTTCTGAAAACCCCCATGTAATTATCGAAAAGCGTATGTATCCACAACGTTTCACTGTTTGGTGTGTATTTTGGGCCGAAGGCATAATTTGAACAGGGTCTATTAAGTTTGTCACGAAGTTTGTAACACCCAGAAGGAATCGTCGGAGACCCTATAAAGTATATATATAAATGACCAGTATGTCGAGCTGAGTCGATTTAGCCATGTCCGTCTGTCTGTCAGTCTGTCTGTCTGTATATATACGAACTAGTCCCTCAGTTTTTAAGATATCGTTTTGAAATTTTGCAAACGTCATTTTCTCTTCAAGAAGCTGCTCTTTTGTCGAAACTGCCGATATCGGACCACTTAAACATATAGCTGCCATACAAACTGAACGATCGGAATCAAGTTCTTGTATGGACAACTTTCACATTTGACAAGGTATATTAACGAAATTTGGTATAAGTTATTGTTCATAGAAATAATGTAATCTCCGAAGAAATTATTCAGATCGGCACACTATAGCATATAGCTTCCATACAAACAGAACACATAGTTACTAACAGAAATGCACCTGTGAAGCGTATTTAGCTTCGGTGCAACCGAAGTTACCGTTTTTTCTTGTTTTAAATGAGACTTATCAAGCAGTGACTGTTACTGCTGCTCAATATCGTTGCATGCTAGCCCAGTTCTGTTTGGCGAAATAGGATGAGATTGACTTGAACAATATGTGGTTCCAACAAGATGGCGCCAAATGTCATACAGTCCTTGAAACACTTTAATTTCAGCGTGAGACATGTTTAGATCGTGTACTCTTTCGCTTTGGTGAAGAGAATTGGCTCTGTAGACAATTTGATTTAGCCTCAGTAGATATCTTTCTTATGGGTTATTTAAAATCACAGATCTATTGCAACAAGATCACAATCACGCGTGCCTAAAATGAGGAGATTCAACCTTGCATCGACGAATAGTTATTAACAGTTTCGACAGAGGAGTATGTAGGTGATGGAAAGCCGTGTACGACATTTGTCGGATATGTTTTTACATAAGTAACCCTTTCCTATGTACTTTGTGAGCCGATAAAAAAGTTACAATCGAAGGCTAAAAAATCTGTTTTCTATTTAACTCCAAATTGGGTGTCAATTTTGGTACACCCTTTACTTCCACGAATATTTTCCTCTTTAATACTTCCTATGAGTGGTAGAGAGAAAAAAAGAGTGAACGATTTCAAAAAATATCTGTTTTGCACTCCTTTCCTGGCCGCTTGCATTGGTTGTTTTCTCTACAAGTTTTAGGTTAGTAGTTGGATTGTGATTGTGTGGACGAGCGATTAGGAAAGTTTCTCTGAAACTGCTAGTTCGTTGGACTCATGTGACCCTTTTATGCTTAATTTTTTTTAGGTTGAAAGAAGCTTAAAATCTCACTTTTCCAACACTATATGCCATAACAAAATGCGATTGGTTGAACTGGAGATATACGACTGCAACGACACGTATGGACAAAATACGAAAAGACTTTTTCGACTACCAAATATATATTTGTCCAGTAATGCTCAAAGAAGTGAGAGTTTTTGCAAAGCTGTCGCGACCTCAAAATCAATTTTTTTATTAATTCTTGAGTACTTACTTTGTATTCTTCCGTTGTAATAATAAATTTTTGGATTTCGAGGATGCTCCTGGAAGTCGTCGACGGGATCAAGGAAATCATTCGAAATGAATCACTTATTATTGAAGTACAATTTTGGTTTTTTGATTTTTGGATAAAAAAAAATGCCTTCTAAAAAATAGTGAAAAAATAAGCGATTTTTCTGGCTTGCAAGTGAATATAGCCCCTTAGGCCAATGTTTTACTCAGTTTCTTTTTAAATTACTAAGAAGAATCTTACTAAAGAGTCTTTATCTTTTATTTATTATATTATTCGTCTTTAATTAGATTTTAAATTTTTTAGTTAAATTCTTCTTGTGTAATAAATTACCAAATTAATTTAGTGTTCTTATCTTAGCAGCTCTTCATTTTTACCTTACTACACTACTGTACACTTGAATAAAGTCACTTAAGCTCTTAATGAATAGTTTCGCCATATAATTAAATTAAATTATATGCCTCTGTGTGTCTTCTAGAAGACACTCTACACATAAAACACTTATACACACGTAGACACATTACTGCAAATTTTCTACACACGTGTTGGTGTAACTATCTCTTCCAAGTACACAAAATAAGCCTAAGCACTACTACACATATGACTATAATATGCACAAACTAAAGTAGAATTAATGCGGTTTGACTCATTTCAGCTGTAAGTGATGCTGGCAGGTGTACTTTTAGTCAATGGCTCAAGTAAAATGTTGTGTGTGCAAACGTGTGCATATGTGGCAGCCGAAAGTTCAACCTCCGCCGAGATAGTGCGTGAGTAGAGCGCTTGACAGCATCTTAATGGTTATCGATTTACAGCGTTTTAGACACATTATGTGTGTGCTTTTAATTACCGTTAAGTGCCGTTAATATGTAGGTTAATTTATTTAAATGAAACATGTGCTTTGTACCGTAAAAGCACAGTAAAGGTGGGGGCGTATGAGTAATATTTTGTAGCTTTCATTTGCATTACATGTAGTTGGTGTTGCGGTTAATGGCAAAATTGTAGTGATTAAATTGAAATTGAAACAGTGAAATTCAATATGGATGAAGAAAAATTCTGGTATTTGATATTTTTCTTCATTTTTGTTATTAATTTAATTAATAATAATTATTATTTTTTAATTTATTCCCTATTTTTAATAAAGGTGTCCTAAAATTAACGCAGTTTTGGAATTAAATACAATACATACAATATTTCCAGAAATTATTTGTATTTTTTAATAATTTACTATAGTGCACATAGTTTGCAACACCAAGAAGGAAACATCGCAGAATATGAAAATGAATAGCATGACAATTTTTAGTCATGTCATGTCCGTCTACAAACCAGTCCCTCAGTTTTTAATTATCGATCTTAAATAATAATAATTTAATTTATAATTACTATTTTTTTTTAATTTGTTTCCCACTTTTTTAATAAAGGTGTCCTAAAACTAATAATTTAATTTAATTTATTTTATTTTAATTTTTAATTTATTCTAATTTAATTTATTTTAATTTATTTAATTTAATTTAATTTAATTTATTTTAATTAATTTAATTTAGTTTATTTTAATTTATTTAACTTTACTTTTATTAAATTTCTTTAATTCATTTGAATGTAATTAGTTTAATTTAATTTAACTTAGCATCATTTAATTATTTTAAAGAAAATTAATTTATTTCAACTTAATTTAATTTAATTTACGTTAATTAAAATTAATTTAATTTGTAATTTAATTTAACTAAGTTTAATTTAATTTAATTTAATCCAATTATTTATTTTATTTTATTTTATTTTATTTTATTTCCATTTAATTTTAAATTAATGTAATTTAGATTAATTTTTTATTAAAATTTTTTTTTTACTTGATTTTATTTCATAAAAATTTTATTCCAACTTTGCTCATTTTTATTTTTATAATTATTTTGCTTCTTTTTTTTAAATTCTTTCATTTCGGATTGTTTGCTCAAAACTCAGAACATTCCGTCCATCCTCCATACTGTGCCGGAAAAATTGTTATATTTACAACAACAAAAACAGCATAATAATACAGCACATTTCGCTCACATTACTCACACACACTCATAACAAAAAGTTATATTTTATTGAAGCACTCAAACACAGTGCAACACACACACACAACAATAATGTAACACGCACACACGCTCACAAAAAATACAAAACTGCAACCAGTTACCGGAATAGTTGGATTTTCGCAGCAAAAGTAAGTTATTGCAGTTTGTCGCAATCGCAAACACACACACATTCACCCAAGCACACGTGTCCAGCATCGCTTGTTATAACTGTATTTTCAGCAAATTTTATCGACACAAGATTGTGTGTGGTGTGTTGCCAACGGTTATTTGAGTTGTGCAATGCCACATTTGTACATTTTCGTGCAACATCACCTGACATGCTGACTTCACTGGCCATTTGAGCGCACCAGGTGAAAGAGTGAGAAGGAGAGGCGGAGTGATTGCGCATAAAAGCAATAGCCCGTGAGCTTGGTTATGAGTGGTGAACTTGCTTCAAATTGGTGTCACCAGTAATTCACATTCACCTGCAATTTGTATGAAAATACAACTGGAATATGTGAGTAAGTTGGCAGGTGAGGCAGCAGCAAGTAGCTGCTGCAGAGGTAAAAAATAAATAAATAGAATTAAGTAAGTGAGTCATGTGTTGCGAGTGTGTCAGTGTGCGATAACAAGTGCCAGTGTACACAGAGATCACATTTATTGGAGTTTTTTCGAAAATTATTCTCAAAGCTAAAGAATTTGAGAAATTTCAGGACTATGATAATGTAAATCTGTAAATTTTTTCATACATTTTTTTGGAAAAAAAATCGAAAATTTGCAGGAATATGTTATCATAAACTTGTCCTGGTTATATTACGACAAAGTTTCAGCAACATTTTGCATTTTATGATTTTAAGTACAACATCAAGTTTTGTGATTTTCGTAGTACAGGATTTCGTATTCGCTACTTGGAAGAGTTGAGCTTGATATTGATATGCAAAGGTATATATTTGAGGGATATTGTTAAAACATAATTTTTGGGTAAACATTTTATATTCACAATTTCAACCGTTGCAAGGGTTTCCAAACTTTTTCTGTATTTATAAGTTCTTTAGCAATCTAAAACCGCAGTTCCTCATAAGAACTCTCCAACAAATATTAATATTCGTCTGTGCTTGGTAAGCAAGCAACATTTTCACCTATAATACACGAAAATACCCATTAGATTATGTCATGAGTCCCCTTGAAGGGTTTTTTGGTCGCAGTAAACAACTGACTAATTTTGCCTGGGTCTCTTTCTGTACTTAAAAGCGAACCTTAATTAACCGCAAGAAATCTTCTGAAGATCCATAATGAGTCCAGTAAAGCCATTCACTTATTAATCTTATAAGATTTTAACTGGAAGATTTTGCGGCTTGATTTGAGATAGCGGACTTCATACAGACTTCAACTAGTTCGTGTCCGGAAATCGACCAAGAAGGTTATGGCATCAGTCTTTTGGGAAGCGAGAGAAATTTTGTTTGTGGACTACTTGTAAACTGGTAACACAATTAATTCTGAATGTTATTGCAACCTTTTGGACCAGTTGTAGGAAAAAATTCGTGAAAAAAAGACCCGGTTTGCAGAAGAAAAAATTCCTTTTTCATCAGGACAATGCACCATGTCACAAGAGCATTTTGACAATGGCTAAAATCCATGAATTAAAGTGCGAATTGTTGGAGCATCCACTGTATTCACCAGATTAGGCCCCCAGCGACTTCCATTTGTTTCCAGAACTCAAAAGATGTATGCGTGTCAAGCGTTTTTTATCAAATGAGGAGGTCATAATGGCTGTCGAAGGGTATTTTGCAGACCTTCCGGATTCTCACTTTAGGGAAGGGATCCATAGAATGGAGCATCGTTGGAGTAAGTGTATTAATGTTCAGGGAGATTATACTGTATAATAATATATAGTTGGAATCACAAAATCGTGTTTTTCTTATCAAACGGCAAAACTAATTGAACAACCTGGTACATACGTAAAGAGCTAAGCTATAATCAAGCCAATTACCTCGCGCATAGGCTAAGGGTGTCGTGAAAAGCAAGAAAGTAGTCAAAAATGTTATCAAGAAAAAGAGAATTCACTTCTGCTATGCGCCAAGTCGCAAAGGCATCGCGGGTAATCAGATAGTGAACGAGTTTGCCACGCGTGATCTATGGTTATCATCAGGATAAGTAAGTCCTACCATTGTCTATACGATGGTCAAGGCAGAGTGCAAAACTACAAAGGTCATGTCCAAAGCGGTAGATCAGGAATATACAAAGTTCCTGCTCACTCTTGATAGAAAAGACTGTAGGAACTTGATTGGACTCACTCCCTGCTCACAGTCTGGAGGCCGCGCTTGCTAGTAAAATGTGGCTGACGGATGGAGAAGACTGCAGGAAATGTCAAAGAAATGACAAGGCAACAGGAAACAATGAAATCTAGAGTCAAGCGCTGGCATCCTAAAGGATGACTACATACTACTCATTGTCAATTCATTCATTCATTCATTGACGTAATCTAGATATCTATTAGGGAGGCGTGTAGTACCCAAAATTATCACAATTGCGAGAGTAGTTTTTAATAAGAAAATTATTTTTCTCAGATATGTAAGTATGTGTGGTACATACATATATTCTTTCAACTATGTTCCATCTTAAATTTTTACAGAATATAATTTGCCGATTTCCTCTATAATGGGTAAATTTGTGCCTTTCTCTCATATACATATGCACTTTCGATTTTGCTTCACTGATATTTTTTCGTTAAAAGAATGTACCGAATTACGGTACAATATTTAAATTCATTCATTCCTCTCATAAGTGCACCCTTAATGTGTTCCACTGATATTTTTGCATTAAAAAATGTACCGAATTACGGTACAATATCTAAATCGTCCATTTCTCCCATACACATACATGTACTTTCAGTAGTATTCCATACATAATTTGGTGAGAAAAAAATGTACCGAGTTACGGTACAAAAAACTAATTCGTGCATTCATATTATATATATTTTTTTAATGGCGTTCCATCTAGAATTTTGCAAGAAAAAATGTTGTACCGACTTCCGGTACAAACGCATACCAATCACATACCTTTTTGTTTCAGAAGTGATAAAGACATATTAAACTCTCTTACTGAAAACTTGAAACACACATACTTGGATACCGAATTATAATGAATAGTAGTGCAGTCATTGAGAGTGTTAGATACTGTTAATGAAGAAAATAAAAAAAAATTTAGTCGAAAGGCATCGTGATTGCTGATTAGTTTGGATAGTCTCTTCGTCACAATCATTCGGTGAAATATACTATAGAGAACAGAAGATTGTCTGATGATAACAACTATTTGTAAATTTAACAATATTTTTAAGAAACTTTAACTGAATCTCCAAATTGAGTTCATTTCAGTATCCTCTCTTAAATGACTGAAAATCAACTGATTATCATTAACAAATCTCTTAATGAGCTCACCAGCTGCTGAAGCTTCATAGTTGTCTTAGTCGCAGTTGATTATTATACCACAGTTTTTAACATATTGTAAATATTTTTGGCAAATTCTGGCTAATATCTAAGAATATTATTATATCCTTAAGTTGGCTACGAAGTTTGTCTCACTAAGTAGCAAACGTTGGAGACCTGTTAAAGTATATCGCAACCTAAAATGCAAAACAACATATCACCGAAACAAAACTCAAAAATCACTACCAGATATAATAACCAATATATAACTATTTGATAACCAAAATTCAAATTTTCGTTATTTATGAGGGTATGATAACCAATATATAGCCAATTTCCAAAATTCAATTTTTTTTTTCAATATGATTGTGCAATAACCAATATATAACCAAAATTTAAATTTGGTTTCTAATAAAGTGTTTTTCCTTCGCCAATAAACTTATAAAAAGTGATATTACGTTATTTCAGGTGACGTTATGATCAGTTTGAACAGAACTGAGTCGATAAAGCCATACTAGTGCATAACACCAGGAGATGAAGAACCCGATTCTCCAATCGATGACGACGAGCGGACGTACCATCATGAAGACCATGAAGGAGTTCACTTACGCGAAGTGGTACCTCAGTTTTTGAGAAATCGAGTCGAACATACTTTTCTTCCTAGGAAGCTCCTCATTCGTCGGAAACGCCTACAGTGGAACACTAGTGGATGAAGCTGCTCTAAAAACTGACCTATCAAAATTAAGACCTTGTTTGAAAATTTGCTTATTTGATAATATATAGTATATGAAATATACATATGATATCTTCTCGAATTTCTTCATGGATTATTGTCTAAGTTAGGGCTATAATCTGCGGACAAACTGTGGAGATCCGACCACTATATCAAATAGATACCATACAAACTGACCAAACCAAATCAATCATAGATCTTCTTATATCCCTTTTTACTACAAGTATAATAAAGAATCTGCGAAGGGTACCAAAACTTCAGCGAAGCTGAAGATATAGGGTTTTTTGTTGTTTTTATAATAAAAAACCTTCTTGGTTTGCAAAGGGTTGTTATGTGCCTAGCTGTTTACGAATGTCAATTTGATTTTCTAACATTTTTCTCTATGTCAACAGTGTTCTGTAAGCTAAACTGATGATGATCCTCCCTTGGGAAACACATTCTTTATATATGAAACTTCGGATCTTCTATTTGAGGACCAACCTGGGAAAGAAATTTCTCACTCAAAAGTGACACACCAACCACAACGCCGCTGTTGTCGAATGCCAATCACTTTATTAAACACTAAAAGTCAAATACGCTCCACAAAAGAACAACAACAAGTTGTTCACAGAAAAATTAAATGTCTTCTCAGACTAAAAGCTCATGAATTATACATGAGTACATAGCAGTATATGTATATGTATTAAGTACAAATAATAAATAAGTACAAGCATTTGTTAGCTGCCAAGACATGTTGACCTCATTAGGCGACAAGTGCTGTAAAGTGCACAACTACAACACAACAACATAACAAAACATAACAACAAACATTAACATAATGCGCTATATATGCATATGCGCATAGTGGCAGTAGTAGTAAGCTTTTAGGCGCACCCGCAAGTAAAACGCAAGCACAAGCGAAAGGAAGTACTCATTTATATGCTTATTTATGTTAAACACACTCGCAACAAGCGGCAAAACAAAATGCTAAAAACTATAAAATGAAATGTTAGAAAACAACAACAATAAAAAATACAAAGGGAAAAATGTAAAATATAAAAAACATAGAAAATAAAAACATAAAAAACATGAAAAATAAAAAAAGGAAAAAATAAAAAAAAACTTATAAAGGCAAAACATCGCCAAGCATGTTGGCACCAAGCAACGACCGTTGGCGGCAATGCAACCAACACAAAAAAACACCAAAAAGTGCAGCGGAGGCTGTAAGCAGTACATGCACCATGGCAATAACATTATAACGGCACAAACACTCGCTTATTGCGCACTTTTGACATTGCTTTTACTCTAACTTTCGCTCTTAGACATCTTTCGCTTGCGCTTTTTTCATTTCTTACACTGTCGCTTTGCCTTTGCATGCACAGCTTTTGACCCTCCGCCACTATTTTCATGTTGCTTTTTGCTCTCCTTCCGCATTAACACGTTGTAAAGTAGGTTGGCGCTGCTGCAACAGGGGCGTAGACTGCTTGCAGCAGCGCTGTGCATTATTTTCTAAAGTAAATGCAGCTAAGGCGCAAACAACAACAAAACCTATACTTTTAAACTGCAATCTAGAGAGATATCCCGGCCGTCTGTCCCAGCGCCTCACTTACGCTTTAGACGTCGCGCCAGAGTGCAAGTGTGTGGTTAAGTGAGTTCATTGCAGCAGCAATATGTGAAAAGTTTCGCTGTTTGACTCGCTTTTACTTGCTTAGAAAATCAGCTATATTGCTGCAATGAAGATGTTCATTTCCGAAGTGTAATTCGCTAGTAGGTTTTGAAAAATTCTGTAGGTCGATGTCTCACTCCGAAAATTTGTAGAAATTCTGAAAAATCGAGCCAGAGAGGCTTCGATTTCACTTCTTGCATTGCAGAAGTAATATTTATTGTCAAAAAAATGTTTATTCATTTGTTCACAATAATCGCGTCGCCTTCACAATGGCACTCGTTCGATATTATGCTATTATGACAGTGATTCTTTCATTCGTCGAAATACTTCTCAAACTCGATTTTTGGAGTAGTCTTTAGCTCTTTCAGCGTTGCGGCCTTATCTATGCTTGCAGCATGACGGTCTTATAAAGTTCTTTTTATATTTGAAAATAGCAAAAAGTCGCAAGGAAAAAAGTCTGGCGAATATGGAGTCTGTATGTCGTCATAGTATTAAACAAGCAACGATGTGTGAATACGTGAATTATAGTGAAGCAAAAGTCATGCATTTTTTTCTTCAAATACTGTTTTTTTCCGGACAGCCTTACTTAATGGCCGTTGAACTTAAAGTAAAGTCGAAGAACACAGTAGGCATAACCTCCACGTCTCAATGCGCTTGTCGAGCATTTTTCGGTGATCCAGGATACTTCTACTAAGTCGATTGAATTAGTTTCAATGTAATTTACATAAACGCATGTTTCGTTACCTGTTAAAATATATTAAAGTAAAATTTTTTCGTCATTGACTTCATTTAGTAATTCCATTTTAACAGCACATTCGAAAAAATTTCATTGTGGATAAATGTGCATCATCCATCGACTTTAACATACACATCACACTACCACACAACATAGTCTCAGACTCACAACACTGATACGCAACCTTCACCACACTCACCACTTACAATCCACATTCTACATTAATCAGGTGAGTACCACACATTGACAGCCACTCGCAATTACACCAACCACATCACACCATCTGATTCCTCACACAAAAGGGAGTAAAAGGACCGAAGAGCAGATCCAGCACACTTCTGTTTCGATATCAGCAGCGATAGGTACGCGCTTTCGCAATTATATCACGTCACGATTGACTGGAACATCTCTTTCTTTCTCGTTATATTTTGCTTTTCATGTGATGATGCTCGCTCTGAAAGATGTTTTTCCAATTATTGAAAATAAGAAGACAAGACAAGGTTTGTTGGGGAGAATATGATATGATATGATAATTTATACTCGGTGAAGTTATTTCAAGATGCATTGTCACCGTACAGATTCGGTAATAGTGCATATTGCCTGGCATTAATTTATCTTAAAAAACTTTTCCCAACCACCTAAAGTCAGTTTTTATATATGGTTTTAACCAATGAGAAGATCTTCCAAAATAGGCAATCTTTAGCAGTCTTTAAACATTTCTAGCATTCACCAGTATGCCAAATTTATAGCTTAAAGTCTTGCTGCTTTTGCGGTTTGGATCTTTTTCTTTCTCTTTGGCACTGCAAGCTTAGATCGGTTTAGGATACAAAACTTCACCAATTGTCTCTATCTAATTGTCTCATTTGCGAGGTCAATACAGTTCTACATGTCAAGTGTACACAGGCCCAGGATTTGGTCCTTCTACTGGATGCGGGAGTGCTCTTGCTTCCATTGTCCAAGCCTGGTTCTCGAAGCTAAAGAGCTTTCCGCTTGGCCGTCGAGCTGCATGCGTACGATATAGGCTACCCATTGATTCGTTGGAATCTTAAGGGCTTAACTTTATCTATGTCGCCGTAATGCTCATACAGTTCGTGGTTCCATCTTTTTCCGTACATATTGCTGGATCTGCTTTTTAATTATCTACCAATGCCAAAGTAGCACATGTTGGCAAGATATATTCCTATTTCCAGGTTTTTGTTAGATCGTTGGTGATACTTATGCTGACAGCTTGAATCAGCAGAAAAAAGATATCCCAGTAAAAGCAAACTTTATTCACCGTTTGGCAGGTTAAAGCTCATATTAGGATCCTATGAAATATTCTTCGTACACAGAGCTACGCTAGTCCAGTAATTGTAATTAAATTACTATAGCCTTTTTGAAGCTATATGCTATAGTAATCCGATCTGAACAATTCTTTCGGAGATTACATTATTACCTTAAGCAGTAATCTATGTCAAATTTCGCGAAGATACCACGTCAAATGCGAAAGTTTTCCACACAAGCCCTTGATTTCGATCGTTCGGTTTGTATGGCAGCTATATGCTATAGTTAACCGATCTGAACATTTTCTTCGGAGATTACATTGTTGCCTTAGAAAATAATCTGTACCAAATTTGGTGAAGATTGTACATTGTCAAATGCGAAAGTTTTCCATACAAGCCCTTGATTCCGATCGTTCAGTTTGTTTGGCAGCTTTATGTTATAGTGATCCGATATCGGCAGTTCTGACAAATGAGCAGTTTCTTGAAGAGAAAATGACGTTTGCAAAATTTCAAAACGATAACTCAAAAACAGAGAGACTAGTTCATATATATACAGACAGACGGACGAACAGACGGACGTGGCTAAATTGACTCAGCTCAATATACTGATCACTTATATACATACTTTATAGGGTCTCCGACGCTTCCTTCTGGTTGTTACAAACTTCGTGGCAAACTGAATATACCCTGTTCAGGTTATAATTACGAGAAAAAAATAATATTTGAGGTATTTAGAGGGTTGTAAGTAGTTCAAAATGCATGCTTTTAACGGAAAGCATTTATAATTAATTATATTTTGTACCTATTTTGCACCAACACAAGTTTTCTTTAATCCTCTGAGAATTGTGGAATTCAAAAATCGAACGAAAGAAAAATTGATATGATCGCCTAAAAGTATGCACGGACATATAATGTGTGAAGCAGATTATTTATTTAGGGGTGACTCCTAGTACTCCAATATCTAGTATTCCTCTTAGACTACCCTATATTGCTAACACAACATATACTGGGTATAACCATTTCACCTTAACATGAATTCTACGCTTTCCACTTGCAGTTAAGTAAGAGTATTTCACTCAAATTATAAACCAAGTGCAAAACTACACTGCCACACACTCACACATATATATATATATATCAAATCAGGTTGAGCCAAGCAGCTCGCATAACAACTCATCAGGACCAACGCCAGCGTGCAGATGAATGCGAGATGAGCGCCGAGCATGAATTGAGCAGTCAGTGACTTGGATTGTGATGCGGCTAACACACTTTTGTGTAAATTCTACAATTTCCTATGCATGAATGGCTGAATGAATTGCCACACGGAGCTGACCACATGCAGTTATACTCAAGCATTTGCATGAGTGTGTGTAGTTGCCTGCATGTGAAACTGAAAACTGCTGCATGCTTTCAGGCGTCAGTCATTGCTGCACTCTACACTAAGTTCATTAAACCGAATGACTTGTATTAAATATTGTTGTTGTTGCTTTAATTACACACAGTCGAGTTGTTCTGCCGCACAACACATGCACAGTGTAATTGCAGTGCACTCACGCACACACACATACAGAGAAACATGCATTTACAATTATGTTATGGAAATATTTTGCGGTTTTAGCTGTAGTGGTTGTTGTTGTTAAGTGTAAGTACTATTGTTGTTGCCACTATTGTTTGTAATATTATTAGTATTATTACTGTGTTGTCTCATTGTGTGGTTGTTGTTGTTGTTGCTGCTGTGTGGCTGTTAATGACAGCGCCATAATATGTTCGCCGCTTCTTGGAATTTGCTTTTCATTGCTGAGCACTGCTCTTAATGTGCCTTGTTGTTTTTGTCTTTGCTGGCTTCAAAGTGGTTATTAATGCCTTATTACTGCTTGTTACAGCATCCGGACGTGTTGTCACTCACACAATAACGATGGATATTTTTATTAATATGCTCATTTAGTAGCTCATTTAGGTGCCCATTCTGGTTATGTTTATGGTTAAAATGCGAAACAATATCGTGCCTGCAGTTATATATATTACATTTGTTGTTTTTTATGTGCTGTCATAAATTGGTAATGATATTTTAAATCCATTAGAACATTTTTATACTGATTTCAATTATTTTCAGCAACAAAATTAACCTTGACGAGTTTTTTTCAAATTTCGTCAGTGATCCGTTTGCGAGAACATTGTTCTATTCGGAAATACCTTGATATTATACGTGGAATGCATCGTCGAAGTACTAGTTAGGTAGAAAGCAAGGCAAACCAGTAGATGGACATCCAGGTGTGTTCTCAACTAATGAACTAAGACGAATTTTCACAATCCATCCGAAAAAACCACGATTGCTTCTAACTTCGGTTGCTATTGATTAATGTAAGCGGTTCAACTTTATTTGAGTCATTGTTTACTGTGAATGGTGCGGTGTGTGCAAGTTTTTGAGAATCAAGCCAGCAATTACAATTGCTGGAGCATGATAATCACTGGAATCAAACGATGGACGATATAGCTACTTCGAATGCAAACGAAGTTCGCACACTTTTCACTATGATCATTTCGACATATCAGCCTTCAAAACCGCGTCAATTATGGGATACGGACAAAAATGACATTGCCGAAGACATTTTACATCGTATTCGCTACGAATTGGAAATGGTTCAATTCCGGTTGATACTTCCGGTGGTTTGACATCAATGCCATCTACCGTTTATCAATTCACGAAAGATAAACTCATAACGAATGTTCAGACAATAGACAAATTATCGTAACTACGATAGCTGCCAAAAATACCGACGTTAATGACTTAAACTCGAAGATTCAAAGTCAAATTCCGGGAGACTTACGCTCATACAAATCGATCAATCGTCTTGACAATGAAGACGACGCCGTGAATTATTCAGTGGAATTTCGAAATTCTTTAGAGAGGCTTGGTACGGATATGCCATTGCATCATTGGCATCTCAAAGTTGGATCTGTTGTTATTATATTTCGCAATCTTCAAGCGCCGAAACTGTGTAATGGAACCTGACTGATTGTGACGCAGCTATCGAATACAAAGGGCAGAATTGATTCAACGAATTCCTCTGAGTTCTAACGATTTGCCATTTCAGTTCATACGTATTCAGTTTCCAGTGAATATTGCATTTGAGATGACAATCAACAGGTCACAAGGATAGTCGCATAGTGTATGGTATACATTTGGAAATGCATTGTTTTTCACACGGCCAGATATACGTGTCGTGCTCACGAGTTGGAAAACCATCTTTTCTGTACACCGGAACAGAAACCAAAAAATGTGATTTATCAAGTTGTGTTAGATTAAAAAAAATATAATCACTTCAACTTATTTTCATTTCAAAACACATAATTTCACGCAGGACAACGGCTGCGGGGTCTGCTAGTAATTTTATAAAAATTTACGATAAATAGGAAACTCTTGAGAACGGAACATGAAACCATTTAAAACAAGTAAGGAAGGGCTAAGTTCGGGTGTCACCGAACATTTTATACTCTCGCATGATAAAGTGATAATCGAGATTTCATTATCCGTCATTTACATATTTTCCAAATACCGTATTTGTGTAAAGTTTTATTCCGCTATCATCATTGGTTCCTAATGTATATATTGTACAGAGAAGGCATCAGATGGAATTCAAAATAGCGTTATATTGGAAGAAGGCGTGGTTGTGAACTGATTTCACCCATATTTCGTACATGTCATCAAGGTGTTAAGAAAATATTATGTACCGAATTTCATTGAAATCGATAGAGTAGTTTCTGAGATATGGTTTTTGGTCCATAAGTGGGCGACGCCACTCCCATTTTCAATTTTTGAGAAAAGCCTGGGTGCAGCTTCCTTCTGCCATTTCTTCCGTAAAATTTAGTGTTTCTGACGTTTTCTGTTAGTCGGTTAACGCACTTTTAGTGATTTTCAACATAACCTTTGTATGGGAGGTGGGCGTGGTTATTATCCGATTTCTTCCATTTTTGAACTGTATATGGAAATGTCTGAAGGAAACGACTCTATAGAGTTTGGTTAACATAGCTATAGTAATTTCCGAGATATGTACAAAAAACTTAGTAGGGGGCGGGGCCACGCACACTTTTCCAAAAAAATTACTTCCAAATATGCCCCTCCCAAATGCAATCCTTTGTGCCAAATTTCATATCTTTATTTATGGCTTTGTTATGACACTTTATAGGTTTTCGGTTTTCGCCATTTTGTGGGCGTGGCAGTGGGCCGATTTTGCCAACTTCGAACTTAACCTTCTTATCGAGAAAAGAAATATTTGTACCAAGTTTCATCACGATATCTCAATTTTTATTCAAGTTACAGCTTGCACGGACGGACGGACGGACAGACAGACAGACAGACATCCGGATTTCAACTCTACTCGTCACCCTGATCACTTTGGTATATATAACCCTATATCTGACTCTTTTAGTTTTAGGACTTACAAACAACCGTTATGTGAACAAAACTATAATACTCTCCTTAGCAACTTTGTTGCGAGAGTATAAAAAATGTCTCACTGAAATATGTCAACGAGCGTACCAAATGAAGTCTTTCAAGGATCAAGGATCGCAGTGTGGCAGTCTGAAAATATTACAGTGAATAAAAAAGAGTAAGACTTTTTAATTTTAATTTCGCGAAAAGATTGATTCGTCGAAATATTCGTTTCCAAATTGGTATCACTGTCAGTGACATCTGTGCCAAGTGTTACATCAAAATAATCATGAGTATTTAGTACACCGTTTTTTTATGACTAGTAAAATTATTCAAGAAAGTAGTTCCATTAAGTTCTGTGTCCGAAATCAATTTTCTGGTGGCGAAACGTGCAGAATGTTAGAAAAAGCCTTCCGCAATAATTGTTTGTCACGAGTAAGTATTTTGAGTAGTACAAATTATTGAAAGAAGATCGAGAAAGCGTTGACGACGAACGACGTCCGGGACGGTAATTAACATCAATTCAATGAGATAATGGTATTGGTGCACGAGGATTGACGATGAACAGTCAGATATCTCATCGTTGGCATATCAGAAAGATCAGTGAAAACCATTTTTAAAAATAATTTGGGCCTAAGAAAAGTGAAAGGATGATTGTGAAACAATACTTTCCGACTACCACAATATCATGAAACATATCATTCCTGACAATGTGTTTTGGATCTTCAAGTATGTTCAAGACTCGGAAACAGGCGATTTAGCTCTGTAGGATTTCTGGCTATGCAACAAACTCAAACGACCACTTCGGATAAACCGTTTTGAGTCAATTGAAACTTAAAATTGACTTTAGCAACTATTTCAAGGAAAGGAGAAAACGTTGGCACAAGTGTATTGGTGTCAAGGGGAATTACTTTGAGAGGAACGACTTAGACTTTGTTGAATAACTTGAGAATTTTAAAATTATGAACCAGGTATATAATAATATCCATAAATAGACTTGTATAATATGGGTCATTAAGGTGGTTTAAATTTTCAAACCCAAGGTCGGACTGTAAACTTAACAATATTGTGCAAAATTATTTGAGAATATTTTGTGCCGCTTTGACAATACCAAACACAACAAAAAGTGTACGACTTAGATTATATGAAGATAATTTTGGAATTGGAAGATAATTTTGAATTGGAAGGCCTTGAAACTCGCCACTTACTATAACATGACATTTTTTTATGAAATTTTTACAAAGAGCTAGCTCCTTCAAAATGAAGAACACTGTATCAAAAAATCTACTTCTCTTGGATTTGTCTATGCTCTCACACCGACCAGAGATATGTGGTCGAAGCGAAGTCGCTGAACAAAAGGCACTGAGAGCTATTTCGCGGATGGGTCTTGCACTTTGAAAGGTCGTTGTAGGAATTTTCTGCAAAAAGCCCTCCGTAGAGCATAAGTTCCGGCTACCGGTTCACTGTACCTTCACACAGTTGAATATGCCATTAAGATAGTCCTCCAGCTGAGTGGCAATACTAGCATTGATCTATTTCCCTTACACTCAAAATGAATGAAGGACTGCCAGCAATCATCAATAATTATCAAACTCGTTTGGTTTCATTTTTTGTTATCAAACTTGTTTGGCTCCTAGTCTTAGCGAAATCGCTAAACACTGCAAAGCCAATGATTAGGCGCTCTTCTCCCCTTTTCATAGGATCGGGGCGGAGCTATTTCCAGGCACATTGCTCGATTATGCACAAGCGAATGACGACTTATTGATTTCGCATAAGCTTGGCAAGCATTCGGGCACAACTAGCTCCTGTGGAGTTGCAAGATCGTTCTGAGTTAGGACAGATATTCAATAAACTTTTTGCTTTTATGAAGGTTTATCTTGCTGCAATCGTAAGAGTTCTTATTGTGTGCGAAATTATAAACTTTCTTTACATTGTCAAAATGGCTGTAAAATCTTCGGCGAACCTGTTGGCATGGTTAAAACTAAGTAGTTTTTAGCTATCACAATGATCCGGCGTTCTTAGTGGTCCAAGTGGTATGCTTATTGTGCTTTTTATATAATACAATGAATCCTATAATCCAACGTCATCTAAGCCTGCATTGAGTTCTCGCTCGTTTTCCTGGCGTTGCAAAAAAATGAGACATATACAATATATTTTTAAAGCTTTCTCTGAGCCATGGCACCGGCTATAAAACTACTATTTTTTCAGAATATTTAAAATGCCTGATGTCTACATCAATTCAGCTTATATCGGGTGATTTTTTTGAGGATAGGATTTTCATGCATTAGTATTTGACAGATCACGTGGGATTTCAGACATGGTGTCAAAGAGAAAGATGCTCAGTATGCTTTGACATTTCATCATGAATAGACTTACTAACGAGCAACGCTTGCAAATCATTGAATTTTATTACCAAAATCAGTGTTCGGTTCGAAATGTGTTTCGCGCTTTACGTCCGATTTATGGTCTACATAATCGACCAAGTGAGCAAACAATTAATGCGGTTGTGACCAAGTTTCGCACTCAGTTTACTTTATTGGACATTAAACCAACCACACGAATGCGTACAGTGCGTACAGAAGAGAATATTGCGTCTGTTTCTGAGAGTGTGGCTGAAGACCGTGAAATGTCGATTCGTCGCCGTTCGCAGCAATTGGGTTTGTGTTATTCGACCACATGGAAGATTTTACGCAAAGATCTTGGTGTAAAACCGTATAAAATACAGCTCGTGCAAGAACTGAAGCCGAACGATCTGCCACAACGTCGAATTTTCAGTGAATGGGCCCTAGAAAAGTTGGCAGAAAATCCGCTTTTTATCGACAAATTTTGTTCAGCGATGAGGCTCATTTCTGGTTGAATGGCTACGTAAATAAGCAAAATTGCCGCATTTGGGGTGAAGAGCAACCAGAAGCCGTTCAAGAACTGCCCATGCATCCCGAAAAATGCACTGTTTGGTGTGGTTTGTACGCTGGTGGAATCATTGGACCGTATTTTTCAAAGATGCTGTTGGACGCAACGTTACGGTGAATGGCGATCGCTATCGTTCGATGCTAACAAACTTTTTGTTGCCAAAAATGGAAGAACTGAACTTGGTTGACATGTGGTTTCAACAAGATGGCGCTACATGCCACACAGCTCGCGATTCTATGGCCATTTTGAGGGAAAACTTCGGAGAACAATTCATCTCAAGAAATGGACCGGTAAGTTGGCCACCAAGATCATGCGATTTAACGCCTTTAGACTATTTTTTGTGGGGCTACGTCAAGTCTAAAGTCTACAGAAATAAGCCAGCAACTATTCCAGCTTTGGAAGACAACATTTCCGAAGAAATTCGGGCTATTCCGGCCGAAATGTTCGAAAAAGTTGCCCAAAATTGGACTTTCCGAATGGACCACCTAAGACGCAGCCGCGGTCAACATTTAAATGAAATTATCTTCAAAAAGTAAATGTCATGAACCAATCTAACGTTTCAAATAAAGAACCGATGAGATTTTGCAAATTTTATGCGTTTTTTTTTTTTAAAAAGTTATCAAGCTCTTAAAAAATCACCCGATATATGCATATATGCATGCAAAACAACACTCTGTATATAAAATTGTCACAATAACTCCATAAGAGAAACAACAAAGCTTGGAAAACTAAACTACATTTTTCCTAACCAAAAAATGTCAACCTAACTATATGCATTTGCAAAAACACATGTCCATTCTCATATATATATACCAAATCTGTATACTATATATATATATTCGTTCAATTTCATATTTCCATTTATGCCTCACTCTTTATATTATGTTCTAACATATTTTTAAAAGCTCTCGGAAAGCCGTAACTGCATTAAATAATATCAGACTGTCTAACTTTTATGAGTTCAAAATTGCCAATTGAATTAGAAGAGATTTTTCAAGTAGCGAAATGTTATGAAAAATAACGAGACTTTTTTATGACATATGTACAGATATACATATACATATATATCACACATATTTGTTGGAATTTTACTTGCAGCAGTGACGAGTATTTTTCGTCGAATTTTAATTTAGTTTTCCTCCATTTTTGCACTTTACTGTGCTCGCAAGCGCGAAAGTGTGCGAAATATTAAAAAAATAGAGACTCGTAAATATTTTTGCTGGCTGCTGAGAGTGCTCCAAAATATATTTCTACATATTTTTGATATACAACTGAGGGTGCAAAATATGTTTACAATATTTTAATAGAGCTCAACGCGCGCAGCACTGCTGCAACCAAGTGGGATGCGCTTGTAAACTAAGGGAATGTAAAAAAACTCGAGAAAAAAGTTAAAAAAAAAGAAACAGAGAAACAAAAAAAACTTACAAAAAATTTTAATAAAAATCAAAATGAAATATAAATAAAACAAAAACTTGAACAGCGTGTCTAAAAGCAATCTGCGTCAGAACACATGCACCAAATTGCTTGCAACCCGCCGAAAATAATCAAAAACAGCCGCATTGGAAGCAAAGCATTGTCTAACTAAACTCCACAACAGCTGCGGCAAATAACGGTACAGAAACAGAGCATACAAAAATTTGGCGAAAAACAATTAACGCGACTCAACTTGTAAAGCGAGTACATAAACTTACACAATAGCGCTATATTTGTGAGTGTTTGTGGTGTGAGTGCATACATTTAGGCGCACAATATTTCTTTTTTTTTTCGTTAGAATAATACAACAAGAAATTTACACAATATATTGGTACAAGGATAACGGTGAAATTGGAAAATCTGCGCTTAGCGGAGTGGGTTGTCCTGCACTGATTGCGGGGGAGGAATTAAAGTGGGGTGGGAGAGTAAGGCAGCACACACAAATTTGCTAACTGTTAGCGATATATTTATTCTACATCCATACATGGATGTAAATATATATGTATATACATCTATATATGTATATAGAAACTGATATCTGTATGTACTTTTGAAGGCTGTTTGGGTTAGATGGGTGATCTAGAGAGATCGCACGTGGTCTGTTATATGTAGTCCTTTGTGAAGCTATACAAAACATATAAATTAACAAAACGCTTAGTGGCCAATGCAAATGTGCGCATGCGTTTATTTTTTATTCCCGGAAGTTCGGCGGAATATCTAAAGGTATGCGCACACAGGTGTTTAAGCTTTGGGCCTTTCAAACACTGGACTGTCACGAAGGAAGTGTTAAGTTGTTTCCACTCCGTCTTCTTCCATACAGTTTCTGCATCTGGTAAGCTTCCCAGCCTTACAGCAGGGACGCCAATAGAGCAATTAACTGTTAAGACCTCCACAAGTAGGAAGAGGCTAGCCTTGCTGAGAGCCAAGAGATCCTGCCTCAGCGCTGGCTAAGCAAGAAGATGCGGGAGCACAGACCCACTCTCCCGACCCATCTACTGATAGCGGTTCTTGGGTGACTTTCTTTGCCAGCTCATTAGCCTGACAATTTCCTGTGATTCTGCAGCCATATTCCTTCCGAAGATGGTTACGAGCACCATGTGCAAAAGGACACTAAGTGCCATGTTTGGCGTAGACATTAGTGCACCACATATTATAAGTGTCATCCATTGAACGCTCTCGAGTTTCTCTGCAAGTGTGATCTTTTTTAGACCTTTCCACCACATAAAGGCTCCATAGAACATAATGGACTGGACTATGGTATCGTAGAGTGAGAGAACCAGTTTCGATGAGGGATCCCTTTTGCCAATGGCTCCTCTAAAACTGTATTCAGCAATCGATGCCTTTTTTGCTTTCTCTTCGATATTTGGCTTCCATGAAAGCTTCCTATCCAGATACCCTCTTCGAGCATATTATTTAGATTAGATCACTAATTAGACTAGATTATTGCCCTTTTTGAGCTATATTCTCATATAGCCATAATAAATACTTCAGATCGGACTCCTATAGCATATATCTTCGTTTCAAGCTGACTGATCAAATTCTTCCAATAGCTTCGTTATATCCGTTTTATGCTAATAAAAATGCCATTGTGAGGGGTAATAGCAAGAAGCCTAAGTTAAATTCTTTTCTTGCCAAAATTGTGATAGTTGAACATTTTCAATTTATCTGCCATTATGACGTAGCGCTTACTTACAAATATCAACCGGATAGAAGTAGCAGTGGCAGCTCACACAGCGGTTTTTTTACAGAAAATGAGCAAACTCCGATTTTAATTACAACTAAATACAGTTTCTTTGACGCCGTTCTTTAAAGATAGTTGGAAAATTCATTTTCATTCACCAGTAGTTAGAGCGTGATACTAAGTTGTTGGTCATACGCATAAAAGCACATCTCATCACCAGTGATGATGTGATGCGCTAATTCCATGTAGCGTACTCAGCTAAGTCAGCAAGCATCACCTCACGACCTCAGCTTTTTTGGTACGAGTCAAGCTTTAACACTCTTATTACACTAGACATTAATCGAAATGTGTGAAGTCGATCCCTAGGAGATTTTGAGATCATCTGCCATTTCTCTGATGCCTACATCCGATTTCTAAGAACTCGTTTTCAAACTTTTACGATGTTAACGTCATCAACAGAAGTCCATCACGTAAGAACACTTTTCGATGACTACACGACTTGCACTAAATACTTTGTGCCACTGAAATACTTGTGTTCAAAATAGACTCCCAATAACACTTCTGCAACATTTACAGTGATTCCGTAGCCATGATGCCATTGGAAACATAAAATTTCAAGCAAACTTGTTGTTCTATTATTGCTAAGATAAAAATCGCCAGACAAACTTCTCGCGATCAAACTTCAGACGAACTTAAAAAATTATTCAAGTAGAGGTACTTTTTTCAATAGCCTTCTTTTAATGTGACGTGAGCCGTGTCAAGCTCTCATGAAATTTTTGTTCAGTATTATTTGACATTTTATCGAAAAAAGATTTACTTGTCTTGTGCAAGAACTAAAGCCGCTCAATCTTTCCAAGCGAAATGATTTCGCTCTTTGGGTTCTTGAAAAGTTCCAAGAAGATAAGATATTTTCGAGCCGAATTTTGTTCAGCGATTAGGCGCATATCTGGCTCAATAGGGCATGTAAACGAGCAAAATTTCCTAAAGATATTCACAATTTACCCTTTCATTTGGTGTGTTTGTGGGGCCGCTGTAATCATCGGTCCATATTTCTTCAAAAATGACACCTGTGAGGATGCAACCGTCAATGACTATTTCATGCCTGCAATTGTAACTCGTGATCTCGACGACTTATGGTTTCAACAAAACGGCGCCGCTTACCAGTCGAAATGTTCGAATGAGTCTTTAAAATTTAGACTCAACGAAAGGACCGTCTGATACGTAGCCGCGGTCAACTTTGGAAAGAGATAATCTTATTAAATTTAAAGTTACTGTGTTTTTTCTTTCAAAATTAGGGAAGCTTGAAAATAACCACTTTTGTAACATCCCGTGAAATTTCTGTCTGAAAGTTTCGTTCGTGTTCAAGCTTGTCTAAGGTTTACTTTAGTTTTACATAAATTTTAGATTTTTTAGGGTCTGTAACACGACTATTTGTGGTACTACCATATATTTTGGAAGAAAAAAAAAACAAAAAATTAACGGCATTCGACAATTTATTGTCAACTTCCACTTTAGTTATGTGCTCCGATAACATAGCGCCCACTCCCCTCCCCTCCCATCCACTCTTAAATCCTCGTACTGTCACAAAGCGTTCGAACAACTGAGGCGTATTTGATTTACAAGTGCGACGCGGCAGACACGCTCCGCTGCAATACATTAGCAAAGCACAGGCTAAAAACTTTCAAAATTACATACACAAACACAGTGAAGTATTTGTAGGCCTAACAGTCCATGCGACAAGGAACGTTGACGCAACTAATCCCGGACATATGGCTGAAGTCAGCTTTGAGCGCAGAGACCCCAGCGCAACATTGTGGAGTTACAATAACAAATTTGAAGTTACAGCAACAAATGTAATACAACAACAGTATAGATAAAGTTGCAATAACAAAGGTAGTGTTACAACAACAACATCGCAAGTTAAATACCAAAACACCAAAAGTGTAGCAACAATAACAACAAAAGTACAGTAACAACAACAATGTAGTAAAAACAGCAACAAAGTATTGCAACAACTAAAGTAAGTAAAGTAGGTGGAGAAACAACAAGAAAAGTGGATAAGCAACAACAACAAAAACAATGAAATAACAACAATAAGTTTTGAGTTACAACAGCAACAAAATTATAGTAAAAAATAAACAATATTCAAGTAACAACAACAACTAAAGTGGAATAAGTGAAAAGGGAAAATAACAACAACAACAAAAATATTGCTACAACAACAACAACCAAGTATCGACATCTAAAGTGGAATAAATTAATAGAGAAAACAACAACAACAAAAGTATTGGTACAACAACAACATCTAAGTTGCAACAATTCAAGTGGAATAAATGAAAAAAAACAACAACAACAAAATAATTGGCACAAAAGCAATGCTAAAGCAACAACACAACTAAGTAACAACAACTAAAATGGAATAAGTGAAAGATGGAAACCAATAACAACAAAACTATAGGTACAACAACAATACTGAAGTAACAACAACAACGGTCAATGTAAAACAGCAACAACCACGAAGAAACAACAACAAAATATATTAACAACAACAACACAAAATTTACAACAACAACAGTAGAACAAGAACCACCACCTCCCTTAATCACCAGTACATCCAACACCATCGCCACGCGCAGTGATTGTGTCCATTCAAGTGTATGTGTTGCCAGGCAAATATTTCACTTGCAATTGTGTGTGTGTGTGTATTGCAACGCATGGCAAAGCTAAGCTGGCGAGAGCGCGCTTGTTGGCTCGCACTGCGTGTGCATTTGCCGCAAAATTTATTGAGTTGAATTGTTTTAAGGCATTTAACTGTGCTTGTACAGTTGATGCCGCAGCCAACACATACACCCACACCCACATACATGCAAACAGCAACCACTTCAAAGCATACCAACTAGCATGTGCCGCGGTGCTCGTTGGTGTTGTTGTAGTTGTAGGCATGGCGCAATTGCATTACTGCGTTTGCTATTTGTTGTACACAAACAAGCAACAACAATAATGTTGCTGTGCGTTAATTGTTGGTTTCTGTGAATTGTGGCGTGTGTGTGTGTGTGCGTCAATCGCTTTCTGCTCGCTTGCATGTAAGCTGTCAAATTAAGATCCATTCAAATGTTTGTCTAACCTCGTGAGCGCGGCAAACAAGAACAACAACAATCAGATTGAACTGCCAAACACAGCTTTCACCTCCTTCCCCCCAGCAATTACAGGCACAAACAAACAAACACTTCAAATGTCGCAAAATATTTTTCCTTTTTTTGTCATTTTAGAGAGCAGCGAGCAGTTTGTTATGCTTTTGTATGTATTCGTGCGTGTATGTGTGACCATTTATTGGCGAATCAAACTGTTGGACTCCCAAATATGTGTTCGACACTTTGGGCCATTTAACGCGCGTTTTGGGCACTAAGCGCACAATTGCAACTTGTCGAACACACACACATATATACATACATACATACATACATACATACATACATACATACATACATACATTCATACTCATTTATATGTGCATCTACAAATCTATATATCTAAACATCCGCGCGTGAAATAGCTTTGCAGCGTACGAGCAAAACTCGCAGAAAAACACAAATAAAGCATACATTCAGGCGCGCCAAATCACATAGAACACTGGATAAACCAAATAAATTGAACTAAAGTCCTGCAAGAACTCGTTCCTGTGTGCATGTGCATATGTTTTTGTAATTAAATTTCGGGCTTAAAAGTTTCGGTGTGTTAATTTGCTTAGCGATTGCTGCGGAAAACCACTCAGTTCTAATATTTTTGTTTTTTCTTTAAGTAAAATAGATTTTAAATTTTTTTTAATGACTCAAAATGAAATACCGTTAAGCACATATGTATATCTAAATCTACAAGCAAAATGTGAGATTAACTTGTGACATAGAATATGAGAAGAATGCAATATACTAAATTTAGTCAAAATCAGTTGGTCGGGTCCCGAGATATGTAATTTCACCAAAAAGTGAGCGATGCCACGTCCATCGTCCAATTTTTAAATCGGCTCTCATAAAACCTTCTCATGTCATTTCGGAGATAAAATTTAATGTCTCTGACGTAATTCTTCTTTTTCTTGTTTACTGGCGTAGACACCGCTTATGCGATTATAGCCGAGTTAACAACAGCGCGCCAGTCGTTTCTTCTTTTCGCTACGTGGCGCCAATTGGGTAGTCTAAGCGACGACAGGTCCTCCTCCACCTGGTTCTTCCCAAGGAGTGGCGGTCTTCCTCTTACTCTGCTTCCTCCGGCGGGTACTGCGTCGAATACTTTCAGAGCTGGAGTGTTTTCAGTCATACGGCCGACATGACCCAACCAGTGTAACCGCTGTCCTTTAATTCGCTCAACTATGTCTATGTTATCGTATATCTCATACAGCTCATCGTTCCATCGAATGCGATATCCGCCGTGGCCAACGCGCAAAGAACCATAAATCTTTCGCAGAATTTTTCTCTCGAAATTCGCAACGTGGACTCATCAGCTGTTGTCATCATCCAAGCCTCTGCACCATAAAGCAGGACGGAAATAATGAGTGACTTATAGAGTTTTATTTTTGTGCGTCGAGAGAGGACTTTACTTATCAATTGCCTACTCAGTTCGAAGTAGTACCTGTTGGCAAGAGTTATTCTGCGTTGGATTTCGAGGCTGGTGTTGTTGTTGGTGTTAATGCTGGTACCAAGTTAGACGAAATTATGTATGACTTCGAAGATATGGCTGTCAACAGTGACGTGGGAGATAAGTCCCGAATGTGACGACTGTTTGCGTGATGACAGAAGATATATCGCTTTGCCCTCATTCACTGCCAAACCCATTAGCTTCGCTTCCTTATTCATTCTGGAGAAAGCAGAACTAACTACGCGAGTGTTGAGGCCAATGATATCAATTGTACCTTCTTCATTCAGCTCTGCAACTCGAATTATTTTCTTTAGAAGTAGATTAAAAAAGTCGTACGATAGGGAGTCGCCTTGTCTGAAACCTCGTTTGGTATCGAACGGCTATTGGTATTGGTCAGTTTACACAGTCGTATTAGTTTCCGCGGCCGGGGAGCGAATTAGACCAAATTAAAAAAATCTGACAAATACACTCATATCTTTGAAACTATTTCACGGATGACCTTTAAATTTACAGAAAAATATTCTTATGAAGTTAACAGACGTAGTGTTGTCATCTGGGAACACACAACTTTATCGCAAAGTTAACCATGTTTGTTGCTATTTATTTGCACATTCTGACGTACCAAGACTATTTATGTTGTTTACAGTAACTTAAAATATTCATCTTGGCCAAAAATTAATCAAATTGCGAACATTTTCGAAGGACTGTTGTTTACAATTTTTGCCGTAGATTAACTTAGCAATAACGCTTTGATGAACTTAATTAAATTTTTGGCATATGAAGCTTCATCAAAGACGAGTGTTTAGCGATGTTATTGTGAACTCAATCGGGGTTGTTGATAACTCCAAGACGTATTTTATGAAGCCCGTTTAAAATCAGCATTTATTCCAGAAATTATAGATGCTTTTCGCAAACTCTTATTGCAAAATCATCATGTGAGCTATCGTGAGATAGAGAAAACCATAGGTATTCTGGGGGCCAGTATATATTCACGAATGCATGAACATTTGATTTAATTAAAATATTTCCACGTTGGATCCCACACAAATTGTCGATCGCTCAACAAAATGCTCGTGTCGATTGGTCAGGAGAAATGTTAAAAGAATATTGTAGAGGTGCTTCGAAAAATGTCCATGACATCGTGGCAAGAGATGAAACATGGAGTTTCTTCTTTTTATTCCCGTACGTAAAAAATAAACTCAGAGGTCAAGGTTCTCCGACACCTGACAGTGCTTAAAAAGTTGGTCCAAACGCATGCAAAACGGAATATTTTAAATATCTGTTTTTTCTCTGATCTCGAAATACAAAGGTCAATCCTCATACATATCTAAATACAGTATATGCACAGAAAGATTAAATATTTCGAGATTCACAATTGGATATAACCCGTCAATGAAACCATATTTCATACAAAGTCCACCAACTAATTGAATTCTCAACACAAGCAACAAAAAACAATATATTTCGGTTATACAATGAAAAAAATCCCAGGCACTAAAATTGTGCAAAAAAATGTATTTCAGCTCAATTTTTCAATTCTTTTTCAATTTTTTCCCGGGTTCACACTATCAATTTTAGCAATTTCCTACACTAATTGAATCAATTTAACCTTTGCCTTGCAGCAAAAAGCGAACCAACAAACACAAACAATCTTTTTGCTCGAGTTATTTTCGCACGACTTTCATTAATTTTGTGGTTTTTCACTCTTCGAATAGTTTGTTTTGCGCACTCATGGCATAACGGGAGCAAGGAAACTAGGTGACATTTCATTAGTTTAAATTTTCGCCTGTTTGCAAAGCTTTTTTCCAATTAGTAAAAGCCAGCGGGAGCTTTTAGTGGATTTCGTTACAATGAGCATTTTGATAATGAAAGTGACTCTGTTTGAGTGAAAAGTGAAATTTATTGTAATAAAATTTGAAATAGTTTGGAAATGGAAAAAAATTTTCTCTAAAAAATTTAAGGGATAATTTCAGAGAAAATTCATATTATACAAATGTGAAGAAGGGCTAAATTCAGCTTTAAACGAACATTTTATACTCTCTCAGAGTGCTTGGTTCAATGTGGGGGCAGCACTTTAGGATTGAACTTGTCCGCATTAAATATATCTCAAGAAAATAGCCTACATTTCGACCAACAATTAAACGCTAGTTGAAAAGTACAACGGCACTATATCGGGCATATAGCGCCTTGGAGTAGGTTAGGCTGTTTGTGTCAACTTTGGCCTTTGAAGTATGTCTGAAATATATTTGACGGAATGGGACCGAGAAATTTCATGAAAATACTTGTATGTTTAACTTACACACTGACCGACATATTCGGCATAAGGTTTGCTGGAACTAAGGAAAATCATTATATAAAGTAGTATAGTTAAGGACTTCATGGATCGAATTCACTCATTTTCAGCTTTGAACTAAAGCATAACCAAAATAATACATTCACTTAATTTTGTTACGATACTTTACATATTAACCGGTACATACAGTATAAGACTAACCGGTACATACGGTATAAACTAACGAATACATACGGCATAAACTAACCGCTATATACCGTATAACACTAACCGGAAGTTTGAAAATTTTATAATAGGCATAATGGTTAGTATTGAGTCGATTGTATACATTTTTGATATCAGGACACATTATGTGATATAAGATGTCCTCTGAGTTTCATTCGGTTAACTCACGTGTTGACCGATATATATGATATAAGGCCAATCGGTAGTTTTAAGATCCTCATACCAATTTTATTGCCCTTATTTTGCACCTGAACACAATTACCAGAAAACGAAATTTGCTAAATTAAAATGTTATATTCCAGAGATTCGGTAGAAAGTCAGCCATAGACAGCCAGGTCCACATATTCGGTATCTAGGAGACCTGATAAAAGTCATCACTCGATTCAATTTCGACCATTATTAGACGTCAGATTTCATACCTTGAAGGCAAATACCAAATACCAAAATTTCATTTAAATAGATCGCTCTGTTCCTGAGATATTTTATTTCACTTAAAGGTGGGTGGTTCCATACTCACAGCCAAATTTTTGCACTCATACCACACAAGCCCTTATGAACCAGCTTGGATGTGAACATTAATGCTTCTGAGTTATCGCACATTTAGTAGTTTTCGACATAATTGTTATATGGCGACTGGGTGTAGTCCGATTTCAATAATTTTCATACCTTCAAGGAAAGTCACAATAAGACTCGCCCCATGCAAGTTTCGTTGACAGCTTGAGGGGCTTGTGATGCCGCACAACTAATACTAAACGTACTAGGGGACGTGACCACGCCCATCTTTTAAAAATGTGCACAACAAATATATTTCTCTTAATTGCATTTTCTTATACCAAACAGTTGTATCTGAATTTAACTGAGCTGATCTTTTTTATAATCCTTTATAAACTTTCGTTTAATGGCATTTTCTGGGTTCGATATTAGTCCGTCAGTAATACCAGTCTCCCAATAGTGCCTCGGAGCATGCACAGTCAAATTGTTATTGGCGATTTCTTAACAGAATCTTATCAAACAATTTTGGAACAAAAAATTAAGGAAATCAAAGTTATTAATCAGACTATACATATATTCTTTATATCGACAAACTGATAGTGACAGATGAAGTGAGTAAGATTATACCAAGGTTTTTCTGTAAAATTGATAGTTGAATAAAGCGCTGAAAAGGGATTTTTTGCCTTTCTGCGCACATTAGGCTTACCAAATTGATAGCTGATTAATTTGCTGAATACGAAATTGCTTAATAATATGTTCACCTATGTATATGGAATTTCTGTTTTATAAACATAAGATCGACAAAATCCCTAGCAAAGATAAAGGACACGCATGTCCCTACCAACCTTTTATACATTTTTGCCTTTTAGCGCCTATTTCGCTTTAACAAACACAGCTGAAAACCAAACTTAGTAAAGGGATAAACCTAGTAAGAGGTCCGCTCTGCTATAAATGGGGAAGACCGACGAAACCTCCAAAGGAAATACGAGTGCGTCAAATTCTAAGAGTCTTATTAGTCGTTTCGCCTATAAGTACATATTCAGCTCAAGCTGAATAGCTGAATATAGCGCTGAATACGAAATTACCTAATATTATCCATTAAATGAAATTGTAGCTATAGGAAGAGAATGCCGTCAAAGCCTCTAACAAAGTTGAAGGAGTGCATTTCCTTACCAGTCCTTTAGATATTTTTGTTTTCATCGCTTATTTTGCCTTAACAAACATAACGTAATACAACATTGAAAACCAGAGATAAACCAAGTATGAAGTCCGTTCTGTTATAGATGGAGAATAACGACAAAACATCCAAAGGAAAAACGAGTGCAGTAAAGCTTTAACTGTCTTATCAGTCATTTCGCCTATAAGTATATATTCAGCTTAAGCCGAATAGCTGAATATAGCGCTGAATACCAAATTACATAATATTATCTCTTAACTGAAATTTCAGCTGTAGGTTTTCAACATGTATTCAGTTAAACTAACCGTTCTCACAGTGCCTATATTTGAGGTGACTACAATCTAACTTCTAACTAACCTTAACCAACCATAACTATGACTTGAAGGGCCACCACTATCTGGCAAGCTTTAGTCATAAATCCAATTTAAGTTAAAGGGGTGCATGTTATCAAACTCACTGATATTTTACCTTTACTAAAACCATACTAAATATTGATTCAAACCTATTTACCTACTTCGCTTAAAAGTTTACCTTTTCCATTAACTTCCATCGACACATACCCATATTAAACATGTCCCAAATATATCGCCAACAGATCGCCTCTAACCTCATTTATGGCACGGACCATATTTACCCGTGTGAATTATAAAAATACTGCGAATATTTTAACGAAATTAACATTTTGACATTATCGACTGGGCGAGGTGCGCGGCTGCCACCGCCAGTGGCGGCAAAACGGCAGCTAACGCAATTGTAGAATATTTGCTAAAACACACGACGAAGCTGCTGTGACCACACAACAACGCAACAACAACAAAAATACCTGCATAACCTGTACACCACTACTGTGCACAACCAGCTGACGCGCTGGGTCACCAATCAAAGCAGCCTCGTTGGCAGTAATGGTGACTTAGTCTCAGCGGCAGTGCTGTGTTTTTGCTGTGTGTATTGGTGGATTTGTGGTTTCAAACTGATTTTATTAACATGCTTCGTGAAAAAAGTATATTTTCGGTCACAATTTTAGCCAAATGAACTCGTTAGCGTTAGTTCAGGTGGAGAGGAAGCTGCGCTTACACCGAAGGAAATTGCTTTGGATTCGTGTGACCGCAAACATAATTTTGGAAAATATCAGCAAATGCTGGTGATTATTTGTAGCAGCAATGGCTTACCTGCGCACATACAAATATACGTTTATGTAAGTATGTATTAGTACAAATTTATGTTTGCTAATAAAATTGAGAATTAAAAAAAATGAGGGAAAAGTTAGAGCTCAATAAATGTTGATGAAGGGTCGGCAAGTGGAGTATTGGAGGAAGAGTTTAGAGATGTATATAGATATATGTATATTTAAAATACACTAGTGTATATATATTAGGGTGGGTCAAAAACAACGAGTGTCTTTTTCGATGAGTACTCTGAAAAATTGGCTGGAAGACTCTTCTAAGAAAGCATCTCCATGTATGAGTTCTTAGTTGTAAGGGGAAAATCCTCCACCTAAAGGCGTTTTATTTCTTTTTCTTTTTGTCAGCTTAACACTCATCCCCACTTAATTCACACCTACCTTATTCACAAACTGGACACAGATTTGACCTTAACCCTAAGTTTTAAAGCGTTACGCTAGACAGCCTGTGCTCCTTCAACTTCTCATTCCCTCCCAGTTAAGGAGCATAATGAACTCCTCTTCAGGCGGTTTCTGCTGGGGTGTTTTCAAAGAAGCTATTCTGGAAGTCGCCTGCTTGAAACTTAACCGCCTCCTAGGAACATCAAGATGGCTTTCCTTAACTACGTCGACGACATAAGGCAATACCTAGGCCAGACTTCGTATCCAACAAACTTCTGACATGCACTGATCTCCATTCACAGTGAAGCCATGAACTATTTCACCGACTCCTTCTCAGTGATTGAGGCGTATTTGGAGTCAAACTACCACCCATTGCAGACGATAACCTCGAGTTGCCACAAGAATCGAGAGTAGCCCTTAGGCAGCTCCGTTTTGGATACTGGACCAGGTTGAACTCCTACTTATCCAGAATCTACCCTGACATACCAAATATATGTTCATCATGCAGCGAGTCCCCGCATATTCACCACTTCTGTGCATGCCCGGCTAATCCTACACATCTGACACCGCTCTACCTATAGTACGACCCTTTCAAAACAAATATTTCTTGGGCCCACCGTTGTATGACCTCGATGAAAACTTATCTGAACCTTACCACCCTGATAGAGACTAGATAAACGTTACAACAACAAAAACAACATGAAAGAGTGCAAGGCAGTATCAATCTTACGCTTTTAGCACATATTCAGCTTCAAGTACTGATAGCTAAATAGTGCGCTGAATATCAACTTGTGTAACACTATGTCTTATGTGTACAGAATTTCAGCTGTAGAAAGAGAAGGACGACGAAATTTTTAATAAAAATGAAAGCTTGCAAGTTTCAATATCAGTCTTTCCAGTTGGTTTGCCATTCGGTACATAATCAACTTAACTTAAAGACAGCTGACTACCAAATTGTATAAACATATGCCTTATAGCAAAATTCAGCTGGAGAAAGAGAGGTCACAAAAAATCTTTAGCAAAGTGAAAAGACCAGTCTATTAAGTATTTTTGTCTTTTAGTGCCCATTCAATTTAAAGAATCAACGCTGATTCACCTTAAGCATTCATAGCTGAATCCTATACTGAAAGACAAAGCAGTTGGTAAATCTAGTATGGAGTTACATTTCGCTATAGAAAGAGAAACTGAACAAAGCCTCTAAAAATAAAGATGAAAGCACTTTCATACCTGTCTTTTCAATATTTTTGGCTCTCAGCGCTCAATCAGCTTAAGCATATATAGCTGAAAATGATACTAAAATCTAAAACAGTTGATAAACCTGCTTTAGAGTTTGCGGTGAGTATACTATATGTAAAATATGGTAAGCTCTTTCATTTAGTATAGCTGAATAGAACATTGATGTCTGAAAATAGTTGTTAGATATAGTATAATTTCGAAGCGAGAATACTATATGTAAAATGTGGTAAGATTTTCAATTCAGCATTGCTGAATTAAACATTGAAAGCTGAAAATACTAATTAATCAAGTGAAGAGTTTTAGGCGAGAATATTATATTTAAAAACAGGCAAGCTCAGCAATTCAGCACTGCTGAATAGAAGATTGATGGTTGAATATTGTTGGTGAACCTAGTACAAATTCGAGGCGAGAATAATGTTTGTAATATATGGTAAGCTCTTCAATTCAGCATAGCTGAATAGAGCATTGATGGTTGAAAAAAATTAGTAGACTGAAAGTCAGGTGCGATGTGGTGTGCCTAGTACTATGTGTACATCTGAAGATTGGTTGTTAATAATTTCTCCACCAAATACAGAAAAGTGTTTCTCAACTGGAGAACTGATAAGCTTCGAGAATTTTGTTGAACCAGTGAATTTTAATAAATATGTGGCTTCTACACGCAAAACTGCTTTCGAGCCAAAGAAGTATACCATACTTAGAAGTTATGGTAGCTTCTTCCTCTTAAAATCATCTCAAATATATTTCGGTACTACGTAAAACTAATATAAACACATTCACAACAGACTCTCCTTCATAACCTCACATTTACGTTACTCATCAAAATAAAAGAATCCGTAAAAGCGCTTTATTGAAGCAGCAAAGCATCTGCTACTAATTTGCAGCATCAGCGTTGGTCAAGCCAAAGCCACAGCAACACGCCAGCGAAAGTGGAAAGTTGGCACACAACGGTACGTGAGTTGCACACCTGATAAGTGAGCTGAATCAGGGGGAGTATGTGTCGCTGTGTAAGTGCTCGCCACACACTCAACCGCTAAAAGACCAACCAATTTTACTTTAAAGCAATGCTTGACCAACTAAGCAGAAACACAAACCACATAGAGAGCATATTGGTCATCTCACTTTTATTTATGAACACTTCGAGCGAGGCAAACACTAGCGGGAGTGCGCTACTCATTTACCCACTCTAACTGCAAGCGATCTCATTTGTATGCAAGAATTTACAGATTTCACCGAATTTTATGCGCCACTGTAGTTTCAATGGAATGTATGAGCAACATAAATACTCAAAAATACACGCACACATTTTACAAAAGCATATTTATGTGTATGTATATGTGTGGGAGCGCGTTATAACTTCATTGCGAAATGTTGCGTATACGCCTGGCTGCACAAAGCGCTTATGAACGCAACAGCTGCACACACACACACACACACACACACTTACAAGTGTGCATAAAATTTTCATTTCATTTGCTCGTAAAAATAAATAAATTCCTGTTCTTTATGCGCGCCCGTGTGTGTGTGTGCGTGCCATTTCAATTGCGATTTTAAATAAGTACAAAAGCACAGAGTGTGAGTTTTCTGAATTTCAATACTTTCGAGCACTTTTAAGTGCAGCCGTTATGTGGTATGCGTGCCTTGGAGTTGAGAGCGCAGTGAGTGGGTGTGCGCGCACAACTGTTAACTAACTTTGGTTGGGTAATTGTGGTAGTTTGTGTCGAAATTTTCCAAAATTTTCATATACGCACTTATTTTTGGTGAAACTTTACACAAATTTGGTAGCTTGTTATGGCCGCAATAACTTTGTGTGAAAGCATTTGTAGGTTGTATTTAGGGTGGTGTAGATGCAGGTGAAGGAAGAGGTATATTATTTAAGGATACTAATATAATTGTGGCTTATATATTTAAGGAAAGAAACTCAAAAAAGAAATTTCAAGCATTCAATCCAAAATTTTTGTCCGCTGGAGTTACTAGTTAGGTTATGTCGCTGGATGAATCCAAAATCTCAAAAAGTGAGGCTCTGAAAAACTTGATATTTCCTCTTCCATTAGCTTTTTTCCGTTAAAATCTCCTTTCAAATAAAGCAATTTTCATGCAAAAACTTGATTGCGATTGTTCAATTTGTATGGCAGCTATACGCTATAGTCGACAGATCTTAAACATATCTTTGGAGATTATGACCTTGTCTTAGGTTATTGTCTGTGCCAAATTTCGTGAAGATTCCTTGTCCAATAAAAAAGTTTTCTATACATCAACTTGAATTTGGTCGCTCAGTTTGTATGGCAGCTGGTGAGCCGATCTTAACAAAATCTCTGGGAATTGTACCATTACCTTGAGTAATGATCTTTGTAAAATTTCGTAAAGAAATCTTTTCAAATAAAAAAGTTTTCTATATAAAAACTTACTTTTTATCGATCACTTTGTATGGTAACTACAGGCTATAGCGAACCGATCTTAGCAGAATCTTTGAAGATTATACCATTATCTTTAGTCATAATCCATGCCAAATTTCTTGAAGACATCTCTCCAAATAAAAAAAAAAATCATGCAAAAATTTGTTTCTGATTGTTCGGTTTGCTATAGCATTATATATAGCAGCTATATGAAATAGTAAACCGATCTTAACCACATTTTTGAAAATTGTAGCATTATCGTGAGAACTAACCTATACCAAATTTCATAAAGATAACTTTTCAAATTAAAAAGTCTACCACACAATAACTTGATGCTGATGTACCCGCCTCCACTTCATAAAAGCAGAATTCCTAGTCAACTTTCTGGTGTCAGCATAATCTTTACATAGTATCTATAATGATAGTAAAGGTACATTATTTTTCCAGTAAACCTTCTTAGTCTCCAATGTGAAGCACATTTTGCTTTTAGGCAAACATTAGAGTTCAGATCTAGTCCAGATAACCACCTTTTTAATTCGAAAAGACACCACAAACTGACTAAAAACCCTGCAAGAAAGAATCATGGCCATTATTTGCATCATTTAACCCCATTTCGCATGATCTCAGTGAAGCAGCAAATCTGAAAAAGACATCGCATGAAACAGATTCCAGCGGTTGAGACTATCGTTCGTAGATATCGCCAAATACTTAAAAAATTACATAAATATTTCACATTTTAGAACAACAGAAAGCCAATTTATGCAGGAAGACATAACTAAACTTCGACGCCAAATATCGAAAAGAAGAAACGACAGTAGTAATATCGGCTATAACCGCGTAAGCAGTTCTATGCCAATACAAAAGAAAACTTTGATATGAATACCCTGTACACCTAAGATGAGTAGTAGGTTGCCAATAAGTAATGCCAACTATGTACGGCCTCACGGTCTGTTAAAACTCCTAAGACAACTTTGATTCTCGAATATGACTAGTACGATGATTTCAGATCAGTGGCTTCATGATTTGATTGATATGTGGACTTGGACTTTGGGTTCCTCATATGAGTGTGCGTCAACCGTCGCCTTCGTCCTTAACACAGATAACTGTAAGACCATTAAAGGCGACTACCTACCTGGAGTTAGATGATGGCTCTTATCGGCTCCCAACAAGCATGAATAACGATCAACAAACTAAGGAAACGAATTTGGATGGAAGAATTATTCTAAAAGAAAGGTAGAAAAAATTCCAATTTGGAAGCGTGGTTACCCTCAAGAAGAGATGGTAAGCCAGCCGAGAGGAAATTTACGTGCGGATGAGGTAAGAGGCGGTATCGCTAGAACTGGCAGAAAAGCCTCCCCTACGTTCACGGGGGCTTCGGTAATATTAAATTTTACAGAAAAAACAGACAACAATAAGCAAGGAAGTTGATATCGGACCGCCACATGCTAGCAAAGAGCTGCGATGACAGGCGCACTGCTCAGGAATCTGAGAAGGATGTCAGTACACTTGAATGATAATGAGCGGGGACGGCAGAATAACGGTTATGGGTGAGTTCTAAACTTTAGAAAAGCGACTAAGGTCATATGAAGCATCAAGAAAGAATTCCAACCTTGTTAGGAAACCTTGGACAAGAGCAACACTAACGTTCAGCGACATTGCTGGGGTGCAGCATCAATTGAAATGAAGATGTGCGGATAGTAGGGAGAATGGAACTCTTTCCTTAAAATCATGGTATTTTAATAAGCTCGTGGTCTGTATACAAACTTATGCTCTGCACTTATTACAAAGACTCCACCACCTGCTTGACCACACCAAGCATACATTTATGCGTTTGTTATATTAAAATTTCATTAAGCCAACTTGCCAACTTTTACGTACTATTCAAAAGGTTTATAAATTATTTAAATATTTTCCTTTTTCATCCCTCAATGTTTTTAAACGTTTTAGCTCACCCCGCCTCAATATAGTTACTCATGCATAAATTTTTAACTTTATATACTCTCTTTTATTTTCCGACAGCAACTCCTACCCGGCAACATCTATTACCCTCCTAACATTTGGTCAGCTAAACGTCATTATGCAAATAGCAAGGACCCTCATAGTTGTGGTTTAGTTGAGTTTGAGTTGAATTCAGTTCAAGTTTAAGTTGCAAAACCGAAAATATTTAGTTGGTCCTCAATAGTTCGGTTGCGCAGAGAATGCGTTAAATTAAAACGCATCAAACTATGAGTTAATTAATTCAAATTTGCTAAGCAACGTCGCCGCCTACGAATTAATAATACAAGTTCAGACCAATTTTGTGGCTTAACTCAGTTGTTGCAAGTACATGAAAGTGCGGTTTTTGGTGGTGCGGTGGAGTTGCCACACACATGCGCTATTATAATGGGCGTATAAGAAGCTAGTCAAACACACAAACGCGTAAGGATGCCATTCACTTTTATGGAAGCATATTAAATGCGAAATAAATGCAAATGTAAAGACTGTGTATTATGTAGTTATGAGTGCTGTGCTGCCACAAACCATATGAGCAATTCGAAAACTCATTTACTGCGTACGCTTTGATTTCTGATGTGGAAGGATAACACTAAATTTCTGTGAAAAACGTTGAAAGTGCTACTGTTGAAGGATTTTTACTGTTCACTGAATTTTATTTTAAGATGTTTGTTATGATTTTTAAGGAATAAGATTTAGGTTTATTAAGTTTTCAGTAAACATTTTTATGAAAAGATATAAAATTAGATGAATTATATTTAACTTTACGTAAAGTCTATATTAGATTATTATTTGAAAGCACATTTTATACCAATTTAAAGTTCTTCTGTTAAGAAACATTAACTGGCAAGCGGAAAAAACCGCTGCTGACGGCATGTTTTTACTAAAATTTTTTATTATTGATTTGAGCTTCGTAAGGCTGTAAGCATCTGGGGCCCCCACTGTATGATACACAGGTACAGATAGATACAGATATCGATAGTGAGGCCAAAGAGTCTGTTAAAATTTGCGTCAAGCGCAGGCATCCCAAAGGATGACTACTCCTCTTGGATCTAGCAACTGAACTCCATCTGATATCGTAAAGGGCCGAAAATGGTCTATGCGTGTTTCGTTTGTTTAGCAGTCTAACCTAATCTAACCTGACAAAACCTAATAGCATACGGAAAAATTTAACTAATTTCATGTTTGAGCTCAATGTTTTTAAAGTTCATAGATTATTCATAGAAGTTGTTGTCAGAAAAACTTTTTTGGGAGTTGCCAAAACTTCTTTCCATCAAATGCCATACCAAAAAAATCAAAAATAAGTAAAGAGTGATAAAAGTTAGTCAGAACAGTGGAAAGTGTTTATCACTTGCCTATTCGAATATAAAAAAGTGTAATCTTTAATTAATAATAAAAGCTTACATAATATTGAACTCATTAATTACAACACTCCAGAGCGTCGAAAATAAATCAACAGAAAAATAAACACAGGAGACATACTTGTTTATCAAAATACTACAATGAGCAAAAAAGTGTGATACTTTTTCGTTATTTAAAAATTTTTAATTTATTCTTCAAAATCTATGTCATCCTCTTTAAAGTGATCCTCCTTGGCTCCAGTACACTTGCGCCAACGTTTTTTCCAGTCTTCGAATAGCCTCCAATGGTTCAACGTTCAAAGTCTTTAATTTACTCAAAACGGTTTCCCCGGATCAGTCGTTTGAGTAAGCTGAACAGCCAGAAGTCACTCAAAGCTAAGTCACGCAAATTCGTTGGTTACGGCACAATATTGATTGAAAATTTGGCAAATACTCGCGCAGAATCAATGCATCGTGATGCAAAACCCAAAAGTGGTCGGCCCATAATTCCAGCCTCGATCGATCCTCTGTTTCCGCGCGGTAAACATAGGTCCGAAACTCATTGGAAAGCATTGTTGCACAGACGTTAACGTGATACTGTCTTTCAAAAAATTTGGGGTTTTTGGAACCAAAATGATTTACAAAACATTTTACTATCCTTATACACAAGTTTTTTTGAAAACGTAATTTTTTCATTTTTTTTGCAATCTTTTTAGCTTGAAAAATATCACAAAATGCGCTAGGATTTGGTAAATTTTCAAATATCAAACAGCTTAGATATAGAAGACTTAACAAGGTTTTTAAAGATTCCGAAAAAAAAATGTTGGTATTAAGGTTCTTAAGATGAAATCTCTCGCAAATAAATCTACTATGTCGCATGCTGACACGTCAATAATAGAGTTTTAAAAAAAAATGTATTTCCAAGTATACCAATTAATTATTGAAAAATTTAAATTGATTTAAGCAAAATATTTTATGTGTTGTATTTTGAAAACTATCGCCAAAAATAGGCCTGAAATTGGAGCGCGAAGATAGATCACTTATCACACATATGATAAAGTCTGAAGTATGAATACATACATTTAGCAAGTGTTATTTCGATTACATTAAGGAAGAAAAGTAATATCCACAAAGTTATATCTAAAAAAGCAGATAACTGAATGGCATTGAAAGTTTTTTTCTTGCGAGTATCCATAGTTTAAAACCTTAACTAATTCATCGATATAGCAAAGAGAACGGTGAGATCATCACCATCAATGGCAACTTTTAACGCCCCATGATAACCGACTATTCGACGTCTAAAATTGATAACAACGACATTTGGATTCAACAAAACGGCGACACTTTCCACACATTGCGTCGATCAATGGATTTTTTGAGAGAAAACTTCGTTGAGCAGATAATTTCATTTTGTGCCGGTGGATTGGCCATCAAGACCCTGTGATATTACACAGTTAGATTTTTTTCCTGTTATTTCGAATGTTAATAGACATTCCCGATTAAATTTGAAGTTCTTGCGTTTTTTCTTTAAAAAAAATTAGAAACCTCAAAATGGATCACCCTTTATATACAGTAAATATACTATAATTATTTAACATATGTAGTTGTCTATGATACTTTGAACTTTTTCGGGTGTGTATGAATGGAGAATAAATATTTTTTTTTTTTCAAAAAACTAAAAATCGCTTTATTTTTTAAGCACAGCTTTCATAACTTGTCAGTGTTTAAAAAAACATCAAAATTGCAATTCTAATTAACAATCACATAATTTTTCTTCATAATAATTTTTTAAATACTATTCGATTTTATTATTAGTTTAAAGTTTAGAAAGCAACCACTCTGAAAAAAATTTCCATAAATTACAAAAATAATTTTCTAAAGACAATTTTTAAGAATGCAAATTTATAAAAATTCAATTGAAGTTAAATTTGATAAAATATTCAAAATCTGAATTTTTATTGAAAATCAGAATTATTTTTTATATAAATTTTTTGAACACTTTTTTCTTCCTTAAAATTTAAAAAGCAAAAATTTCACGATAAATTTCCAAAGATAATTTTTTAAGAACAATTTTTAAAAATGCAAATTTGTATAAAATTTATTGAAATTATAATTTAAAAAATTCTATATGCCAATTTTTAAGAAAAAGTTTTTTTATAACAATTATTTAAATAGTAGGTATTTTCTTGTTCAAAATTTAAAACGCAACCAAGCTATGCAAGTTACATTTTTAAATCAAATTACAAAAATAGTTTTTAAAAAACAATTTTCAAAAATGCGAAGTTACATAAATTCTTATAGAATTACATTTAAAAAATTGCAAATGTTATTAAAATTCAAAATAATATTTTTATAATTATTTTGCAAAAGCTCTTTCCTTGTCTAAAATTTAAAACGCAATCAATGAAAAAAAAAATTTCGAGGAAAATTACATAAATTGTTTGTCTAACGACAATTAACAATAGTGCATATTGTTATAAATTCTATTAAAATTGAATACAAAGAAATTCAAAATTGCAATTTTTTTTAAAACCAAAAAAATTTTTTTATAATAATTTTTTTAAATATCCTTTTCTTTTTTAAAGCAACCCGAAAAAATATGTAAGGAAAATTACAAAAATATCTTTTCAATATTACAAATTTAAACAAATTTTGTTGAAATTAAATTTAAAAAATACAATACAATATAGCTATTTCTATTAAAAATCTAATATTGCTTATTTTTTTAAATACTTTTTTTTTTAATTATAAAAAGCTATCATTCCAAAACATATTTTTAAGAAAATTTACAAAAGTTATTTTCTATAGGCAATTTTCTAAACTTTAAATTCATATACATTTTGTTGAAATTAAATTTAAAAAATATTCAAAATTGAAATGTTTATAAAAAATCAAAAACAAATATTCTTAAAATAATTTTTTTTACTCTTTTCTTGTTTAGAATTAAAAAAAAACCACCCTTTCAAAACAAATTTCCAAGGAAAATTGAAAAAAAAATAATTTTCCAAAATGAAAATTAATATAATTAAAAATATTTTTTTTAAATTATTTTTCAAATACTCATTTCATGTTCAAAATTTTAAAGGCAGAATTCCGTAATAAATGTCCAAAATAAATTTTTAAATAATTTTCTAAAAAAAAATTACAGAAATGATAAATGCAAATTTATATAAGCTTTGTAGAAACTCATATTTAAGAAATCCAAAATTTCTATTTTTAAAATTTTTTTCGTAGTTTTGCTAAAAGTTCATTACTAAAATATTAAACAACTGGAAAAAGCAATAAAAAGCCAAAAATTACGCAACTAAATTAAAATTTCCAACCAACTGCACAAACGCTATAAATGCTAATAAAATCAAAAATGCATGAAATCAACAAACTGTAAATTTTAGCAAACACTTTTGGCTTTTAATTTGGCTAATTAACAACAAAATGCGCATATGCGGCAACTAAATTACTTTAAAACACTGTAACCAACTGCATGTGCATATGCTGACCACATGTAAGTGTATGGGAATAAGCAGAAATACACACACCAACTAAATTAGGGCTTGCACCAACACACTGAATGCCTGCCAGCGGAAGGAATCGGCGAGTAAAAAGTTTAAATTAAATGTTTGCTGAAAAATAAACAACGCACAAAGCTTTGTTGGAGACTAAGTGTGGAAATGTGTGTGCGTATGTATGTAGGCAAGCATGCATGTGTATATAAACACCGTTGTTTTGTTAGTTGCGCAAGCGTTGCGTTGCTTTGTGCCTTTGTTGCTGTGTTTGGCACTGCAACGTGTCCCCTTTGTTTAACGGCACCACAATCGAACGCCCATAAGTTGTCGCTGCAATACAATGCCACGCCCTGCACTACCCCACACACACTTAGCGTGCACCAGAAATTTCCCAGGGCAGCCATATTTATGCTTGGCGTGGACATACTGTTTACTTTTATCGCTACTCCACTGTTTAAAGTACGGTTTTTTATCAACATGCTTGTTGTTGTTGTTATTTGTGTGATGGTGTGTGTGTGTGCCGTGCACACTTTGGGGCCTGCAACGGTGCCGCAAAGCGCATTACAACGTCAACAGACTATTAATAATCATTTTAAATAAATTTAAATAAAATTGCCAGCCACAAACACTGACGCTACATTGCATATATATGCGTGTGTATGTGTGAGTAAATACTTGAGTATGTGTGTTTATGTCAATATGCAGTGTAATGGCTTACAATAGCGTTAAATATGGCATACAAGCGCCCATTAAGCGCATAAATAAGTGGTCACTCAGCCGTAAAGTAGACTACACTTCAGTCTATGCAGTTGGCTTTGGTGGTGTGCGTGTGCTGTCATTGCACTGTCACTAGCTTGGTGTCGCTGCCAGTGGCCGCACTACAATTTTCTACGATTGTTGTCCATTATTTTTGGATTTATTCCATTTTACTGGCATTTTTCTCGACTTTTTGTTCTTCAACGTTGGCGTTGTCTGTCGCCAGTTTGGGTCTTTGGGGAAATTATCTAATGTAGTTGGCGACTTTAAAGAACAGCTATGGACAAAGCCACACGCGCTTGTGATATACATATATATACACAAGCATACACACATACACCCATACAAACTAGTGCATTCGTTGAAAGTTATTTGACAGCGTGTTGACTCATCGCCAAAACAGCGTGCGACTACAAAGACACTTTATACAAATACACTATGCATTTTGTGCTTGACACTATATCTGGCTTGAGTCCATTGTTTGGCACTTCGGAAGCAGCCTTTCGTGCGCCTTGTCTCTCTGGCTGTCTGCCTGCTGGTCATTCGGTGCCGCTAACTGCCCCCACTTGGCACTTTATCAGCTACTTTGCCAAACGTTTGACTCGCTGGGAGCGCAAGAGAACCACAAAAAAATTGTGCTGGAGTTTTTTGCAGTTACTTTATTGGCACAGTGCTTCTGATGATAACTCGTCTACAACTTTTTCCCCATTTTCTTAACCTAAACAGGGTACATTAAATTTGCTACGAAGTTTCTAATACTCGGAAGGAAACGTTGGAGATCGTACAAAATGTATATATAAATGATCAGCTTGACGAGCTCAGTTGATATGACGATCTTTCCATTTGTCTTTCAATATATTAGGTTGTCAAAAAAGTCTTGCGGTATTTTTATTGAATTTTATTTATTTTTTATTTTTTTTGGATTTTTTTTATTGAAATTGAAATGAATTGTTGATGACTCATGCCCAGCTCTTGACCGATGCTGCGGCTGCTATTATGCCGGTCTCTTTCGACCAATTCAGCGATTTTATCGCAATTTTCGACGACAGGCCTTCCGGAGCGTGGCGCATCTTCGACCACCTCTACACCAGAATGCAAACGTTGAAACCATCGTTGCTCGATGGAAATGAAAACTGTATCGTGTCCATAAACTGCACAAATTTTATTGGCGGCTTGAGATGCATTTTTGCTTTTATCGTTGAAGTACTGTAAAATATGCAGCAATTCAAGTTCCTTACGTACAGCTGGCCGACAGAAGTAAAGCTCGAAGACTCTACGAAAAGACACGGCGACTAACAGAAGGTTTCATGACCGGATCATACTCCTGTAGAATCTCCAGAGGTGTTCCAGAGGGAAGTGAAAGCAGTGAAAGCATAACAAGAGCTGGTGTACCCGATTCCTCAATCGATGACGATGGAGCAGATGTGCCACTGCCCGAACATGAAGAAGTTCGAATAGCAATTACTCGACTGAAGAACATCAACGAGCGAGGACCGATAGATTGCCGAACTGTGCCGATAAGCTATAAGTTAACGTTTTTTTTTTTTGTCTTACATTAGGTTAGTTAAAATTTTTCGATATAATAGTGATGGTATTAGATCGATTCTCCTAAATAATATTTTATCTGCAGTTAAGGTCATAAACTATTCGTGCTTGAAATACCGTCTTCACGAGTCTATTCTAAAATCTATGTACTGTACCTTCCTTCTGCTTATCCACCTGTATTTATCTTTCTCTCTTACCATCTTCCTCTCCTTCTTCCGTCTTCTTTTTTATCTCTGTTTCTTGTGAACCATTATGTATGCTGGAAATTGTTCGAAAAGTTCGATTTCTCATTTTTGTCGACTCTGGTCTATCTAAATAAGGTTTACCTTTGAACTGATGTAAATATTAAAGATCTGCGAGATACACGATCCCTAAGAACAATTGGTAAGAATTGTGCCCATTCCGATTCACATGATTTTAAATTTTAAAGAATTTCTTCCAATAAGAAGAAGTTTCTGCCTCGAAGGGCAAAAAATTATTAAGAGTCAACGAAAAGAATGGTTCAGGGCTAAACTAAGTCTATCATAGAGGTCCGATACAAATAATAAAATTTCATTAATTTGTCTATAATTGATTTTCTAATGAAACTAAGCTAATTGACTAAATTTAAGAAGTGTTTGAAATGCTTGTAAAGTAGATTAGAATTCCTTTTAGTCACTTAGTATCGAAACTGTTGAAACTATTGAAAGAGAAGTCGGAAAATTAAGTTCTCATAATAGTTTTTCCTTCATGGTAGATATAATAACGCTAATTGTGTCCGTCAAGAATATAGTCAATTTGTCTACCAGCATTTTTCTAAGAAAATTAAGCTAATTGACTTAATTCAGGAAGTTTTCGAAATGCCAACAAACCGGTTGAGAATTGCTTTTAGTAAAAGAGTACAAAAGAAAAACTGAAACATCCGCAAGGCATATAAAATCTAACTATAACTTCGGAAAGTCTATGAGAAATTGAATTCAATTCTTTTCATGAATTTATAATAGGCACGATTGGAGAGCATAGAGGAGATACAGGAATTGATGGAATTTTGGTTATAAAAAACTTACTCAGCAAGAAAGTTCATATTATTCTTCATGACGTTGACAAAAGTTATTAGTTTCTATATCATATTTATCACTTTTTTCCCTAAACATATTGCCAAGTTATATTAAGAAGGCAGCTTAATATTCCCAAACTCTTTCCGAAACAGTCAAACAGTACAAATAGTTAAAAACCAATAAGTTTCAAATTAATGAAATCCAGTCTTTACTACCTTCCTTCACTAAATGTACTATAATCACTATCCTTTCTTCAATTGAATTTAAAGTCTCGCATTTCCGCCACTTATACGTATGACGTCCACAAGTCGACCGTTGCCTTATGTATTTACATAAGTGCAATCTCTTGCTCACAGTTTGACCTAAAAACCGCTTTATTGCCACTGAAAAATATTTACACACAGCCTTTTACGCTTTTGGCCGGTTAAATTGCAATCGAATTATATTTTGCACATTTGTTGTCTGCTTAAAAACCAATTAAAATGCAATTAAGCCTAAAAGGTCCATAAATATCAACAGTTGTGTGTTGGTAAATTTCATTTTGGGGCAGGCATTTCAACACTTTCGTTGCAACCGAGTAAATTAATACTTTATTGAAACACAAACGCATTTAAAATTGCTTGAACAGACACAAGTGACTACTGACACCTATGTTTATATAACAATATACATACATATATGACATATAAATGCAAATGAGTTTACTAATTGCCATCCAATTAAGTGGTGTTTGTTGTCTATTGTTTTTTGTTTAACCATAATCATTTTGTTATATAAATTGTGACTTATGGGCGTATCTTTAACCAGTACAAAAGCATTATTTCCTATTTGATTTTATATTTTTTTACTAAAAGCAATCCTCAAACGGTTTGTGGGCATTGCAAAAAAGTCCTCAATTAAGTGAATTAGCTTAATTTTCTTATAAAAATACTGGTAGACAAATTTACTACATGACTGCTGGACTCAATCAGTGTTATTATATCTGTCATGAAAAAAGTCCTATGAGAAGCTAATTAAAAAAAAAAAAAACTGGAGTATGCAGCTCTTTGTAAATGTTCATATAAGTGAGGAAAGTTCACTGACTTGGGAGTAACCAGAAACGATTCTTTTACATATAGTAGCTCAAGCAGCTCACGACTTCCGGTCTTAGACCAAGTATGCTCTGGGTATCCAAAAACCATCCGTTTGAAGGCGAGCTAAAGTCGAAACATGCCTTTCGCTTTTTTTGTGACCAGCCATGTAAAAAGAACCCCTAATGAAAAGAAGAAAACAGCTGCGGATGAGAGACCCTCCTTTTGATGACGACCTTATAAAAACACTTACAGGCAAATTAATCAAGTTATATTATTTATATCCGATATAAAAGAAAAAACCGATTTCGTGCGTGCTTTAATAAAGGCTAAAGCTTGACAATTTATAAAAATATTTTTTTCTAAAATTTGTGCATATGTTATTTCCATTCGATTTATGTAATATGCAATTAGAGATCTAATATAATCTCCACACAGTCCCACGAAATTTGTCTGGCGATTTTTATCATGAAAAAAATTTAACAACGAGTGTGTTTGAAATTTTGTATTTCCAATGAAATCATGACTACGAAATCGCTGAAAATGTTGCAAAACTATTTAGGAGAGTGGACTTTATTACTAATACAAGTCGTTGAGTGGCACAAAGTATTCAGTGAAAGTGGTGAAATCATCGAAGAATTGCCTTTCGCGATTGACCTCTGTTAACAGCTCTTAAGGATCAACTCAGCACGTTCTGGTTAATGTTTTGGGTATGAAGCGTGTCAATGCAACACTAGCACCAAAAGACATGAATCTTTTACAAAAAGACGTCGCTAAGAAGACTTTTGACAACGAATCTGATTACACTACGCTCAACAAAAGCATAATTACTGGAGACATGATCATCAAACTCGAGTTTATGAGTAGGAATTCGAAACTGCTCGACAATCTAGCTAATGGCGTACCAGAAATAAGTGAAATCTAAAAGAGGAAGTAAAATTCAGTTCAAAATCATACTGGTGCTCAACGTTATCTTTGATTATGATGATTTAATTCACACCGAGTTTATTACAATCAATAAGGAATACTGTTTTGCTTTTTTTTACGGATAGACGTGAAGCATTTCAGCGTAAGCGAGCGGACTTGTAGGCAGCAAAATCATGGGTTTCTCTGGCAGTTAGAGTCCTATATAATAGTTCACAATCTACGATCCTCTTTTTGACAAGTTTCACATAATTACATAATATTTTTTGATGTAGCGCTTAGCATGAAAAACTTCATTTGATAGTGTTGAAATTAATCCAATTTTTGAAAGCTTGATCAGATTCATACATTCTATATTTGAGCGATTGAAAGCATATATTCACAAGGCATAAAACAACATAAGACTATTTTTCAGTCAGATAGTTCATAGAAGTATTCTTTTGTGTACCACAACATTCATTGTGTTCAATTACAGCAAAAATTTTCAAAACTCTGAACACCGTTTTTACTTCACTTTTTTTTAGAAAAAAATAATTGAGCTTTTTCACTGCGACTTATGGTCTATTGTGCTCTCTCTTGTATCACATATGATCTCAAAGCATAACTCTAAACCTTGCAAGGTTGTAACCTCCCAGCGCCATTTTGATAATGTCATCGGCGTACCCTGGCACAGAATGCCATTTTTTTTGTAAGCAACTCAAGGAGCTCATCTACTACTAGGCTCTATCGCATAGAACTCCACACTATGGGCAGCCCCTCATAGTACCAAGATGAATCTTACTCTCCCTTTAAGTGGTTTCAGCTTTCCTAATACACTGTCCAGCCTTTAGCAAAAGTAACTTCGATGTCCAGAAAGGCACATACCGCAACCTCACCATTTTCCAGCGTATTCTGAAGTTGAGCCGTGTTGGTGAAGAGCAGTGCTAATGGAACTGGCTGCTGTGCGCGTGTGCTGGCAGGCGTGTAGGGGTGCGATTTTCATCGCCTTCGGTTCGAACGATCTGCTCTATGTGCGACCATTGGTGGAATTTGGTCAGCTCGAAACGTCTTCAGGAAGTGCTGAAGTAGGAGAGCCATTACCCTGTCCTCTGCGCTGGTCGTATAGATCCTATCATGTCTTTTAATGCATAGTGCTGTGACTGTCTTGCCTCTAGAGAAAACGTTGTGCAGTCTGGCTGCCTCATTAGCCGATGAGACGTTTTCACAAAATTTCCTTCAATCGTTTGTCTTCGCGGAAATATTTTCAGTATTATAGGTTGTTAGGTGTTGCTTATATTCCTTGCACTTAATCGAAAAGAATTTCATTTCCTATTTTTTCATTTATATATCTCACATTGGTAAAACTTACAACTTCCTGTTGTTTTGTCTCAACAAATATTTGCCCTCACTACACAATGTGCTCAGTCACAATCATTGGACTCCTAGTTACTCCATATGGTTGCGTATAATGATATTTTATATTTTCATTTAATTAAACTTTGAGAAATATTTTTTTCAGACTGCAATAACAGCAGCTTTTTACGTTTTAATGAAACTTTAAAAAAATTTCAATACAAAATTCCATTTCAAACTTTTATTGAAAATAAAATTTCTTCGCACTCACCTCACTATCATTGCTGTGTAGTATGAGCTTGAAGCCGGGCAACAAATTCGGCTCCTTATTGACATCATCCAATGCCAGTCTTGCAGCTGGCATGCACGCCTGTCCGCCCTGCCATCCTCCGGTGCCGGCAATCGGAAATATGCCGCCTATATGCAGTTCATCGGGTCGACCGCCGTTCGTTAAATCGGCGTTGTGTAAAATTAATGAAAGCAGTAAAAATATCCAAAATGTTACAACACCATCACATGTCATATCCTGTGAAAGCAAACGAACACACAAACAAATTTGGTTAAATATAACGGTGAAAAAGGCTGAAAAAGGTTAACAAGCAAAAACTACAAAAAGTTAATTGCGAATGAACAATGCTCATCTCTGCACACACACTCATACATAAAACAACGCTGTGTGTGTGTGTGCATAAATTAATTAATTTGCATTTAACACATTTTATACACCTTAATGCTGTGTAAATTATTTCATTTCGCACAATAAAAATGCACAAACGCTTAAAAAAATTAAGTGCAAATTACGTCACACATTACCGTTATAATGTCAATGTTTTTCAAAGGGAGCATTGAAAAAACGCACGCATTGTTGGCGTTGTTTATACAAGCTGCTGTTGTTTCATGTGAAAAATATTGCAATAAAAAATAACAAAAAAAGGAGATAAAATTAAGAATTATGAAAGAAGAAAAAAATGTTAGCTTCGGCGGCACTGCATCTATAATACCCTACACAGTTGCATTTTCCATAGCAAAAAAATATATAAAAGATTTTTCAAAGACTTATGCTCGATGCATTTGTATGGCAGCTATATGATATAGTGAACCGATCTGAACAATTTTTTCGAAGATTTTACCGTTACGTTGGTTAATAATTTACCCCAAATTTCGTAAAGATCTCTCGACAAATAAAAAAGTTTCACATACAATGACTTCATTTTGAACGATAAGTTTGTATGGCAGCTATATGACATAGTGATCCGATCTCAATAATTTATTCGGAGCTTATATCGTTAGCTTTGACAATAGTCCAGGTCTAATTTCGTACATATATCTCGTCAAATTAAAAAGTTTTCCTTACAAAAACTTCATTTTGAAAGATAAGTTTGTATGACAACTATATGATACAGTTATCCGATTGAAAAAAGTTTATTGCCATCTTGTACCGTTACTTCAAATAATAATCTGAGTCTAATTTCGTAAATATATCTCGTCAAATAAAAAAGTTTTCCATATAAAAACTTGGTTTCGATCGATGAATTTGTATGGCAGCTATATGATATAGTGATCCGATCCAAAAAATTTCTTCGGAAATTACATAATTACTTTAGGTAATAAACCGTGCCAAATTTCGTGTAGATATTTCTTCAAATGCAAAAGTTTTCCATACAAGCACTTGATTCCGATCGTTCAGTTTGTATGACAACTATACGCTAAAGTGGTCTGATATTCGCAGTTCGGACAAATATGCAACTAATTGAGCAAGAAATGACTTGAACAAAAATTGAAATCGATAACTCAAAAACCAAGCGACTTGTACACGTATGTGCCATGGCACGTACAGGACTTGGATAAATCGACTCAACTATTTCAAAATCACGCAGAAAATTTACATATATGGTACATTAGCTAAGCATCCAATAATGTCTTATGTTTAGTTCTGTGTATTCTAGACCTCGTGTCAAACTTAATATTTTCTCTACAGTGTATAAAAATGTCAGTTTTATAAAAAAATTAAATAATCCAAAAGTATCTGATTTTTAAAAAAATATTCTCCCTCAGCTAATTTATTAGCAATTTATAGCGTAAGAAATTATTATAATGTACATAAATATTGGCATTTCATTATAGTTGCCAAACAAAAGCATTGCCTGCAAACAATACCTGTGCTTGTGCAGCTTGCCACATGCCACCGATTTGCGCGCCTGATTGATTTACCACACCCCACTCACTGCTTGACGCAAAAAGTGCGAGCAGCACTGGTAGCATGCAACCACGTGCTTTTAATTATATTGTTTCTGTGTAGTTATACTTTGTTGTTGTATTTCTCTTGTTGTTGCATTTTTCTTGTTGTTGTGCATTTTGTTGTTTTCGCATTTTTGTTACATACCGGGAAGCTGCTTAAATTACGCTGATTTCATACTAATTAAATGTTTCGCCACATTGTTTCAAGTACGTATGCTAGGGTGGTCCGTAAAATTTCGAATTTGGGATTTTTTTTCAGTCTCAAATGGTTACACAGGTAAATTTTGGTTCCGAGTAAAAATGATACTATCGTAAATAATATTACTCTAGAAACTTAAGATCTTGAGTTTTCAAATGGTGATCTTAACTTTGTCCACCGTCTTCACGTGCGCTTAAAATCTTTATATGATAATTTCAATATGCAACCTTATCCTACTTATTTGCTTAAGTTCTGTGTAAGAAGCCAGGCTTTTGGGTGATTATTATTAAGGTATCTTGAGCGAGACGCATTGGCGGACATAAAAGATAGAGCTTGACAAGCTTGACAGAAGCGATGGAGGAAAATTCTACGACGCATGCATCATGCATCAGCTTTTTTGTAGAATATGGTCGGGCGAATGCATACCCGCCGATTGGAAAAAGGAGACCAGACAATCTGCGCCAACTTCAGTGGGATAAGCCTCCTCAACATCGCTTATAAGGTTTCATCGAAGGTACTGTGTAAAAGATCCAACAAACTGATTGGATTTTATCAGTGTGACCTTGGACTTGGAAAATAAACAATTGACCGTATATTCCCCATGCACCAAATTTTGGAAAAAGCCCGTGAATTTTCGTCGATTTCAAATCTGCTTTTGATAGCACGAAAAGGAAACTAAAACGGCGTTGAGCAAAACAAAAAGCTCCATCAGGATCGAGAAGAACCTCTCCGAGCCATTCGATACTAAACGAGGTTTCAGACAAGGAATTTCTTTATCGTGTGATTTCTTCAATCTACTCCTGGAGCAAATAATTTGAATTTCTGAGCTGAATAGAGAAGGTACAATCTTCTATAATAGAGTACAGCTGCTGGCGTATGCCGATGATATTGATATCATTGGTCTCGACATCCGCGGTGTTAGTTCTGCTTTCTCCATACCAAGACAAAATATCTCCTGTCATCAAACAAACAGTCGTCGCATAGGCTTCCACGTCACTGTTGAAAGAATTTGTAGATAATTTCGTTTATCTTGGAACCAGCATTAACAGCAACAACAATTTCAGCCTCGAAAGCCAACGCAGAATAACTCTTGCCAACAGGTGCTATTTTGTACAGAGAAGGCAATTGAGACGATGACAACATCTGATCGTTTGTTTTTCTGTCAGTGTCTTACACATTTGTATTTGGCTGAAAATGGTCACCCAATCGGGTATCAGACTCAAAACCCTACCATACCTAGCGTAATATTGACGGACACCCATAGTGTATACTTAAGCATCATTTTCGACATTTAATATGACTGTTTCCATAGCTATTGCTAAAATCAGTCTAGGGAGGGTGAATAAAGTGAGTTGAAAGCACCAAACCGATAATTTTATATTGATAAAACTGATTAAAGACTAAACTGAGAGATTTGCTTGATACAAGTTATAAAATAATTCGAAATTTATAAAGCAATTCGAAGTGCTGTAGTAATTTGGTAGACTGTAGTTGGAATGCAGTTATAACCTTTAAGAAAAGTTTAACGTTTTAACAGGGAAACACTGACAGCAGAGATTTTAAAGCTAGCTAATATTAAAAAACTGGAACTGTAAGCTTAAAAAGACGATCTGAGGAATAAATAGTTGCATATATGACGGTATTACATAAATTATTTATTTTCAGTTGAAATTTTTAAATAAAAAGTACAACCATTATAATCTAATGCCTCTCGGGAACATATCTGGAAATAAGGTTCTTTTTCTGAATGTTTATTTTTCATAAATAACAGTTTTTAGTACAGTGTCAGTAGAATTATACAGGTAGTTTCAGTAACTTGTACAGAAACAAGTTGCTTCGGCCTAATTATATTAAGTATATTAATTATATTAAGTATCAAGTACTACTAAAGACCAGATATTTGATATGAGTTGGTAGCAATACTAAATAATGGGTTTCAAAGTTCTTCCTCAACCAAAATTGCGTTTTCAGGTCTTCCACAGGATCGATTAGTTGTTTCCAAAGTGATACACCGCTAGTTCCTGGTCAAAACCTTGTCTATAGCATTTTAGATACGCTCTCTACTGTAAATTAAAATAATATTTAACGTGATCTCCCACAATTTCACCCCTCTCCAAACGCGTGCTTATTTACCGTTTCACCATTTTGTTTGCGTTTATATTTTAATTATGCCACGTCCATTTAAATGTGCAATGATGCATAAAATTGCGGGCACATTTGGCGGAATTCATTTTCGCTATAACTACATAATATTATGCGCGCATACAGGGTGCTCATACAGGGACGGCTCCGAGTAATCTATGGCATTTTATGCTTTGGTTTCAGAGACTGTCGAGAGACCCATTGAGCTTTGCTGAATATTATTTCAACAAATACGGGCTATACAAAGGGTAATCTTGTACTCAAGATCGGTGAGATGAGCTCAGAACAGCAGTAAAGACCGGACATTATGCTAAAGTAGCCAAAATTCGACTTTTCCTGAACATTTTGTCAACAAATACAGACAATACAAAGAGTCAGATTGTCTTTAAGATGACATGAGATGAGAACATCAGTAAAGTTTTGAAAGTATGGTAAAGTAACCTAAATCAGTGTTAATATATCAAAAACTATCGATCAAGTTAAGCTTTAACAGGCAATATTTATATTATGGTTCATCCTCGTATCCTTAAATGACCAACTTATATAATGCCAAAAATTTAGTCTCAATCGTTAAGTGGAATAAAAGAATTTTTTCAAGCACTCAAAAGCCACATTTATCTCTAATAATTCTTACTTTTAAAATATCTAACTAGCAGCATGCATTTTTTTACTATTGAAGACATGAACCCGAGTACAGTATATGTAAATATATTATACAATATTAGTCCCTATTTCTACACCCTTCAAATACTCGCTTTCATTTGTTTATGTTTACATATAGTTAAACTGTGCCCAATATTTCAAGCATGGTTGCATACTTTTCTGATTACATCAACCGACATGCAAGCAATTAATATGTGAGGCTGTGTGGGTTAGTGGCTGTAAGTGCCGCTCTTGCAGCTTCCAGGTTAATTAGTCTGGGCTTAATGCAACTAATTGTATTTCGCTTATAATAAACAACACATGACTCGCTACAATTTATTCCATCAGGGGAAATATATTTACATATAGTATATTAGCAGACTGCAAGGAGTTGGGTACAGGGATCATAAAAATACTTTATATGAGACATATACTAGTATCCCTTAATCTCTTCGCATACGGTTGTATCTCTCCCATAAAGAGCGAATCTTAACAAATTTTGTGTGATAGTAAAAATTATAAACTTATATTTAACCATAAAATGTTAATAGAAAGCAGACTTTTACTCTTAAAAAAGTACTGTGTTATTATTTTTAATGTCGGTTTCAACTCTACTTAATACAACCAAAATTTAGCGAAGACACATACCCCTTTTATGCAATAAGCAACATACATTTTACTATATTGAAGTTATTAAGAAATAAAAATATATGTGACCTGGTCTACGAAAAGGGAGCTAACGTGCGAAAACTAGTTTTCTGGGAAAAGCTGTTTAAAATAATCGTCAGTTTCTCGTTATCTCATTAATTGTTCTCCTTTTTTTTGACACCTAAGCCCTCTTTCCGTAGACCAGGTCACATATATATATAAACTTAGGAAATATAACATATATTTGTTATGAAACGGATAAAGATATGTGCAGATATGCCTCGCCAGTTCGTTGGATTGACTGAAGGTATGCGCTCCCAAGTGTCTAATTCTTGACCTCCCAAACGCCGAACAGTCAAGAAGGAATTGTTGAGTTGTTTCAACCACATCTTCCTCCATACAGCCTCTGCAGATGCCGACCGGTAAGATTCCTAACCTTGGAGCATGGAAGCCAATAGGGCAATGGCAATGGCCTGGTAAAAGTCCCACAACTAGAGAGAGGTTAGCCTTACTGAGGGTAGAACGTTTACTGAATCTATTGCAATCGATCTTTGGCTAAAAAGCTTTTGCGACAGCGCATGTACTGATGGTGGCCCAGCGCTGGCCAAGCTTCCGCGCAGCACAGGTATCTAGTAGTAGAATGCTCGGTCCTTGATATTCGGCTTCCATGAAATCTTCCTATCTATGATGATCCCATTTGTGGCAGCGGTGCCACGGGGATATTACATCTTCTATTAAATAAAACCATCTCGGTTTTACTTGGGTTGATGGTGAGAACACTTCCGAATTTGTTACGACGTTGAGATACCCTTGCCTCAACTCGCACACGGTACTCAGGGGCTTTCCTTTAAAAGTGAGTACTGCGTCGTTTGCATAGGCAATCACCCTGCAGCCGCGATCCTCAAATTTTTTAAACAGGTCGCTAACGACCGGAATCCATAGGAGAAAAAAGAGAACTACCTACCCTACACATTTCGTCGAGCGCGTGCGTTGCCTCATTCCATTTCAATCACTCTGTCGCGGAAAAGACTGAGAATGAGGTGTTTGAGGTTTAATTCAACCTCAAGACCATTCAGAGCAGAAAGGTCTGCTTCCGGCGGGATGCTACTGAAAGCGCCCTCAAAATCAAGGAAGGTCTCAAAAGCGAATTCCTTAACCCTAATGGCTTCCTCAAGCCATGACTCCATTGTATTCAGAGCTGTATCCACTGACTTTCCTTTGCCATAAACATGTTGCTCCTGAAGGATTGGAACTTGGAATGCGCCTTCTTATATACCAATCCATCAGGCTCTTATTTATATATATATCTTATAGATTTTTAGCAGGAGAGGCTGATGGCCTTAAAGATCTTGGCCGTAACATTGGAGCTCCTGCCAGCTTTTGGGATGAACGTAACTCTGACTCGTCTCCAAGCCACCGGAATGTGAACCAATCTTATGCGGTCCCGTGATTTTAAAAGATTTGAACAAATTGATCATCCAGGTCAAGTGCCGTTCTTTCAGAAGGTCAGCAAAGGTCGCGCAATCATGTTGCAACACTCCGAGAGATATCCCTCCATAGCAGCTCGGGAAGCGGGCATCAAGAAGCATCCGGAATGTATCTTTACTGTTCTGGATTCAGTGCGCAAATACCTTCAGATAACCCGGAAATACGGTGTTCTTTGGAAGAACAAGCTTGATTCTAGAAGACTTATGACAACTCTCCAGCTTAGTAGGATTATAATGAGGAATCTCACTCTTTTAACTAGATTATATGGGCTAGAGAGCGAACCTTGGATAAATATAAGATTAAAGAATTTGAAAATAAGAATAAATTTGCTTTATTATTTTCAGAAATGTTTCGAATGGAAATTTCGAAATAGGTCAGAAAACTCTGTGAAACTACATTCTACTATTACTCTTCTACTACCACCCATATATATTGTTTATAGCCTACTTTCTCTCCCGATAGTAACAACCAGTAAGAGTTCCAATAATGAAATGAAGCTTATGGCATCAGTGATGCCAATTCTCTGATGAATACTTCAGTCAGAGCTCACATGCAGCCTTAGCTCATATTCTTAATACGCGCTCTACCTAAATTTCTAACTAATTTTCCGCAAGTAACCTGAAACCACTAACCACTTAAGAAACTCAAAGCCAAATTTGTTTACTTGCAGCTAAATAAATTCTTGGAATATGATTTTGTACAAATAGCATATGGGTTCCAGCGGAAAATTCTGAAAATTGAGAAAACTCCGAAGGTCAGCATTTACTAAAAGGAATTTGAATATTTACTCACCTGCGGCTAAGTGATTGAGGTTAATTTTCTGTCAAGAGCAGCAGCTTTTCCCTCTTGCTGCTGCTTAAAATGAATTTGGAATTCAAAAAGACCTGACGATGGCAATTTGATACTTCAAGGATGCCAAACGAATTCCTTTGAATATGCAAACGCGTAAATGCAAAAATAAAAGGCGAAGAATGGCACAAGAAAAAGCAACGGAAAAATAAAGGAAAGCAAAGAAAACATAACGAAAAATTAAAAATAAAAATTAGAAAAATGAAAATATGAAATAACTGAAAACAGCAGACAGTAAAGGTTCTATTTTTTATACCTGCTACATAAAAATACCGAAAACCAAATAATACCAACATACAGAGTTGTATTTCCGAATCTTCCGCCGGCACAACACGCACGTAAAGCAAATAACGGAAATTAAAAGGGTTGCAAAGCAATGAATTTGTGATTTGCGCAATTTTCTATTTTCCCTTACGCCCTTTTTTAATTGCCCGAATTCGAAGAATGCCTCAAAAATTAAAGCAAGACAGTTTAAATAAAAGAACCCTTCAGATTTCCACGCAAGCGATACGCACAAATTAAGGACGAAGTCAAAAAAAAGTAAGTAAAATGTGCAAATGTCGCACAAAAAGTGCAAAGTGAACAAAGTGGCAAGTGAAATGCGACCGGAAAGTGGAACGGGAGTGGGAGAGCACGACGAGTGTAGATCAAATTTTAATAGGGGCTCGTTTGAAGCGCAAACATGGGACACAAAAATAATTAAATGGAGAATTAAACAAAAAAGAGAGGGAAATAACAGAAAAAAAGGGTTACAATTTCAAAGTGTAAATAAATTTAGTTGAATAAATAAAATTTTAATTTGCCCTTTTTACAAAAGCAATAAAAAGTGAGGTTATGTTTTGTTGTGTGACAGGGAATGGAAGGAAACTTAAAGAGTAACAATTGAATATGATTTTGGAGAAATAATTCTTGAAGGCATTGGCAACAAAATCCCACTAATTCAAACTCATACTAATAGCAACACAATATGTATTTATTATCAGTCAGTGCGAAGACAGCCACTTTAATTAACTCCAATTGAATAAAATTTTCAAAAATACATCCGGAAACTATTTTTCCTAAAACATAACTATACTTCTTCTTTTTTTCTTTATTGGCACAATCAAAGCACAAAGCTTGAGTCCATGTTCGAACCCCTTCAAAACCTTCTATATCTCTATTTTTCTGGGTATCAGCTTCTAATTGACTATATAAATCACAACCGGACTAAGATTAGTATATAAAAACAATTGCTTTAAAAACGTTTCAAATAATTTTGAGAAAAACTGTGTTTTCGCATTAAATATAACCGACTTTCTATGGTTCGTCATGGAATCGTATCAGCTGTAAAAGTGAAGGTTAACTGCAGCGCGATGGGTAACGGAAAACGAATGTGGATTGTAAGCGGTGATATGGTGAGTGTGGTGAAGATTACTTATCAGTGTTGTGAGTCTTAGTCAATGTTGTGTGCTAGTGTGGTAAGTGTGTTGATGTCGGGGATGATGCTCATTCATACATACATATTTTAATTCTTAGTCTATAAGACAAGAAAGTACTGGTATTCTATTATTGTTTTAACAGGTAAACAGTTTTTTGGTGGTACACTGATTACAGCAACCCTCCAACGATACCATTTTTGTAGTGCGATTTGTCATCTGCTTCAAAATAGGCCTCAGTTTCAGCGAACACCTCCGCATTCAACGAAAAATTTTTCCCAGCTAGGATTTTTTTGAGTTCTGAGAATAGAAAATAGACTCAGGGGGCCCTAACTGAAGAACACGGTGGATGTGAAAGCAATTCGAAGTTCAATTCTTGGATTTTTTGCATATCTTTTACTGACTTGGGGCACGGTGGAAGCAAAGCGAAGTCCAATGCACGGATTTTGCTATCGTTTTCAGTGACAGTGGACACGGTACATTGTCTTGATGAAACAACATTTTATTTTCAAGTTCGCCGATTTCGTCCTTCGTACCATCCAATAACGTTCCCAAAATACAGACGCCATAATCTTGCCAGCCGACTATAGCGTTTCATCACGCCTTGGAAAGAGTTCATCGTGTGCAGTACACTCCGATGGTATTCGGAGTGAAATAACGAAACTATGTTTCACCAATTGTCACATACTGACGCAAAGGCGCGAGAACACTACGATCCGCACCCACTTGGCAGAGAGCTTTCTCGTACCTAATTATTTGAACAACTTCACTTTGCGGTGATTTAAAGTTATTGTGTTGATGTTTTCTTTGGTAACAACCTCTTTTGGGCGTCCACTAATTTTATCACGTCTAAACATCGCTTACCAAACCTTGATGGTTGATTTTCCTGAGGCAATGTCTAAGAACTCGCCACCAAGCTAAGATTTTGCTTCAGCTGTATTTTTTCATTTCAAAAAGCAATATTTTATCAACTCGCGAAATTTCTTTTTATTTCTTTTTTCGCAATAAAAAAGTTGCTTGACTCAACATGATATATAGTATAACACGAATTAATAATCTGACAGCTGTCAAAAATTTTACACACGTCTTTGGAGCGTAAGGGTTAACTAAAAATCTTATGGACTTAGCAGTTGTCCTCAGATCACGGCTTATCGCAATTATTTTGTAGAATTGTTATAAGCTCTTAATTAAACATATAGAAGAAGTTTGACTTACTTCTCTTGAAAGTGACAAAAAAGGCTCTTAAATAAAATTAGTTTTCAGTTAATTGCTAGAACAAGAAGTGGTTTAAAAATCAGCTAAAGCCAAGACACACATCTTAATTTGTATGAAGAGTTTTGGTAGACTAAAAAGCGTCATCTCATGAAATGTGAAACGGACTAAAAAAATGTATATTTTCAAGTATTTTAATACAACTCCTTGTTATCGCCTTTAAAATAGCATTCCGATACAATTGAAACATGTCAACGCTTAATCATGTTCAAAAATTCACGTCTTGCCACCAGCAATTATTAGTTTGATGAATGTAGGGTAACCAGCTACTTTGTCAAGTATCACATAAGTGTCCACTACTCGTCGTATCTTTTGCAAAAGATTGAAGCGTTTTAGAAAGAGTCTAGCATTGACTTGCTTCATACCCAAAAGATTAACTAAAACTAATGTAAAATAAGTGTACTTCAGATGCCAACACGACTTCCTTCATACCCAAAACGCTAACTAAAATGTGTTGAGTCGATCAATTAGCGATGACGAGACTAAGTAAAGCTCTGAAGCCAACACGACTCGCTTCGTACTCAAAACATTCACTAAAAGTTGAGCCGATCCATAAGAGTTGCCGAAATTTCCTACTTAATATAACTCACAATGGTTTTCAAACACTGCTTCTTTAATTTTTTGGATATTGCCGTCATGAACGGAGATGAATAGACAAATTCCTTGAGGCAGGTTTTCGATGACTTCACCACCTTCAGTGAATGAATTGTCCCACTCAAATACTTATTTCCGTGATTAAGTAGACTCAGAAAAACACTTCTACATCATTTCCAAGATCAAACATAAAAATAACAACATATCTGTGACAATCTAGAAGAAAGTTTTGTTATTCTGTTTCAGCAAGCTTTCAGACCTTATGTATGTCAGTCGATAAAACTGTGCCCTTTCATAAAATGATATAAATAGACACATATTGAACTGTTAGTCATTGTGAAAGTCATTTCAATCGGGTCCTCCTATTTAAATATCTCAACATATCGATTTAGCTGGCTTGCATACCAAATATACCCTTAGCCAAGAGAAATATCGTCACTTATATTCATGTGAGTGAATACCGTAACTTCTGAAGCACGATGCAGCTGATTTTCAAACAATCTAAATCCTTGTTCAAGACACCTATCCTTACTTATAATCGTTTGAAATATTTTTGTAGCCACAGAAGCGCCTATAACTGCTTATCTCACAAATTTGATCGACATTATCTAACACAATAGTACCAATTCTGGATAGTTGTTGTGCCAGTTGAGGACAACATCTCGAAAACCCGCTTAACACGTGTTAAGGACTGTGAGTGATAAGTGCAGTGCAAATTCAATAAGTTAGCTTGCATTTAAATTAAATTCATCATTTTCATTTAACAAAAAATCCCACAAACTTTTTCAAATTTTAATGGAAATTTGTTGCAAATCCTCCAACTATTTGCTGCATCTTAACGATTTTAGTCACCTATTTTACGACTGTCCTTCTTTCTGTTTATCCACTTTTTTACTCTTTTTCTATTTCAACTATTAAATGAAAAAATAAATTTCTTCTTCCCTCTTGTTTCTCTTATACATTTATATGTACTATATGTTTACGTGTTTTGGGTACATGCGTGCCTTGAAAGGTGCATCCCGAAAAAGGCAAGTATCCTTTCTAATTTAGTAAGTACACATTGGAGATTGTGATACGCTTTCGCTTTGCTTTCTTCGATTTTATCGTTTCGTAGATTTCTTTCAATTTGCCTATAATTTTATGCATGAGTTGTGCAGTAAAAGCGGTAGATAGTAGCTGGAGGACTGTATTTTCTTTTGCGTTGACACTGGTGTGCTATATCCTCAGGCTGTTTGTGCTGGCGGTTTAACTAACAAACACATTTTCTTGTTTGTTTTTGGAGTTTTCCACAGATTTTTGGGAGCGAAAAAGAGGAAGATAAGTTTTTGTTTTGTGTTTTATTGTTGTTGTTATTTTGTAGTTTTTTTTTTGTAGTTAAGCAATTCTATTTTCACTTTTGTCAATATTTGGTACTGTTACCCTTTTTTTTTGTTTCTGCTCCCAACTGCCGGTCGTAAAACCGTTAGAGAGAGCTTAAGGGTTGCTGGTCCGATTCTGCTGTAATGTGATTAAATGAAGTATGTGCTGACCAATTGGGTTAGTGGGTTGGGTTAGGTCAATTCGTGGAAGCGTAATGTGCTGTGATAAGAGGATAGAAGGATATTGATGCTAAAGTAGGCATTTTTGGGAAGAAAGGTTGGCAGAAGAGCCATATAATTTTTATGATGACTAGCGGCCCTAAATTTATGAGCTATAAATCACAAGGACAGCTGGTAGGAAAAATAGAAAATTTTGTTTGTCTTAGTAATAACAGTTATGTAGTTAATTTTTTTTCCATTAGATGCAACTTTTACTGATTTCTCTGTTTGCTTTACCAAAATTGGTACATTTTTTGCCTCAAGTATTTTCAAAACCAATAGAATGCTAACGAAATGTACTCAAACAAAATACAATAAAAATTGTTGTTGCTATTAGCCCACCCCTCTTCTTCTCTTTACTTTTAATCCCTTAGTTTTGCCGTCATGTTTGTAAGTGTATGGAATATTTATTTACATACAATAAATTTGCATATGTCCAGCAAGGATGCAACCACTTGTCACGTGTCCTTACATAGCACGCCATAAAAATGTAGAAATATGTAGCTTGAGAGATGTGGAGGAGCGAGAGGCTGTCTGCAGAGAGGCCACAGAGGCAAGCGGTCGAAAGCTTATCGTGTCGCAGCTAGCAAAATCTCCATGAGCTACAGTGGACTCTGCAACGCCAAGGCCTTCTAACCGCTTACACTCCTCTAACGCTCAGCTCCTCTTACGCTCATCTCCTCTTACGCTCAGCTCCTCTTACGCTCTCCTTCCTTAATGTTCTCTTTCTCTAATGTTTTCCTTCTCAAACTCTCTCCTCCGCTTATATTCTACTCCTTACCCACTCTTTTTTCACTCCTTTCTCCAGCTACCCACACCCTAACAATTTTGCATAAATTAAAGTCCGCTTTATTGGCCTAGAAAACTGCTCTTTTGCTTCAACACACTCACGATGACAGCAAATTCAAATGAAGACCAAGTAAGTAGAGAGCAATAGCAAAGCCAAGCAAGTATGCAATAACCAAGCAGAAACGAGAAACATTTCTGAGAAAGACTACAGACCAGCAGGCTCGACATTGATGTGCGCGTGTTGGTGCCAGGCGCAAATATGCAAAAAGGACATGCTCAAAGGACATTCATGGACATTCGTGAAACAAAATTACAGCAGCAAAAATACAGCACAAATAACAATAAAGTAAAGGTATATAAAATAATATGAAATGTAAGAAAATAACATGAAACGGAGAGAAATATTTAGTCGGTTTGGCACTTGGCACTTGTAAATGCAAATATGCGGAAGTAGTTGCCATGCCTTGCACTAGCAAAGTGGGCGTTGGGCGTGGGGTAGGATATGCAGGCAAGGTTGCTAGTTTTATCTTTGCCAAAATTGTGGTTGGAGTTGTATAGAAAAGCTGTAGACCTGCGGGCTGGGAATTAAATTTGTGGCGAAACATTTTGTGTTGCTGACATTTGGGTTGCCGGCGCTTGGACCCAGCCAACAAGGAGTGCGCACAAATGAATTTAACGCAAGTATTTGATGCTAGAATTACTTTTACGTATTTTGATAGCAATTTGTTGGTATGCCATGGGTTAAGATGAAAGTGGTAATTAGTTAGAGGATAAGGGTTTAGTGAGTTATGATAAGTATCTTTGACCCAAGCATAGAATTGTGCTATATAGGTAAATGAAAAAAATAGAATTAGAAATAGAATATAAAAATTAAACAATAAGCTTAGCCTACAAATTAAATTATTTATATATAAATGGATTTTTCAGCACTTGTTTTCGAAACGGAAAAAGCGTGAAGTATATCAGAGGTTTGGCAGCTTTAAAGCTTCGCTTATACCTAACACTGGACAGTATATCCTCGCGCTATCCAAATGGAGAAAACTAAAAATCATTTTTTTTTGTCAAATTTTAAATTGGTTTTTCAAGGAATTTAAACTCGCGACTAATATCTGTAGTGCCTCCACACTCTAGCCACTCTCCTTCGACGTTAGTTTATGAACAGCATCAATTCATATTAACATAAAAATTTGTCAGTAATATCAACTTGAGTTCACTTGTACCCTATTCCAGGCTAAACAATAACTAAAATATGCCTAAACAAAATTTCTTTAATTTTCAAATAATAAAAAGCCCAAAAGAATGTTGGAAGTTGAGTCGTCTGTAGTCAGCGGAATATCAAAAGTATCTGTCAGTAAACTGTATATACTTAGATTGCCCACGATTGAACACTTTGCATATCCAAAACCACTGCGAAAATTCTTGAAATTCCACAGTACTAACAAAAATTGTGGTTTTTAGTATGTAACGCCTAATTGTATACTTCAAAAGCCATTAAAAAGTTTTTTAGAGCTCTGAAATCTAACTGATTTTTAAACCCTGAACAAGGCATATTGAATTTCCGTGAAATAAACCCGTGAATAAAACCGCGATAGCCACCAATCCCAATTTTTTCAAAAAAACTTTGTTCGACTATAGGAAAACATTATGGGAAATTTCTTAAAAAGTTTAAGCCGGTGATAAGTTTATCGTTAATACAGAACGCTTTAACGTCATGAGTAATGACTTTTTGGTGCCTGAATTGGAGTATGCTGATGTGGACGAACTTTGATCAATTGATTTAAGGAAACTTTTGATCAACGCAGCATCTTCCACGACGGAGCCTACAAAATCTTGCAATTTAATACCGTTGAACTATTTTTTTTTTCTTGTTTTTTTTAGAGGGGATTGTGGAAAGTCGCTTGTCTACGTAGATAAGCCCAAGATGATTTTCACCTTGAAAAGGAATATTGGGCGTGATATTGCTGATATACGGTCCAAATTGCTGCAAAAATTGGTCGAAAATTACTCTTTCCTTTTAGAATTTTTTCTAGTTAGCCACAGCGTTCACTTGCCTGATATGCGTTTAATTTCGTTTTGAAAAACACATGTCTTATGAAACATCCTTTTGGAACATAGCGAACAGATATTTTTTTTTAGTTTGAAAGTCTTCTTAAAAATAAGAAGCTCCGGTCTACTCTTATGCTGCAAAATATTCTAATTCTTCCTTCCTTATTTTTTTAATACAAAGGATGCCATATAATCAGCCCCTTGCTTGAAAACTCGGTATTAATGAAGCAAAGCTAATTCATCTCACATCCACTAACATTAATAGTACCAACTAACTCTCAGCTTACTCATCTATTTATTGAGCTGTAAGTCCCATAGGCTCTTCGCACACAACAGGAGCCGGATAGCCGGATAGCCTCAAACAACAACTAGCAAAAAAAGCGAGATTTCTTTTTTGACACATTGCATTAAATTGCCAAATACTCAAAAAGGAAAAGAAAAACCATTTAAAAAACAAAACTGCGTAGAAAAAATTGCCGCCGAAAAAATTCGCAACCGAAATGAGGAAAAAGCCAATCAAAGCGACAATATGGCATGCACTGAATTTTTAATGAGATCTCCAACCGCGCTGCATGCAGCGACAGTAACAGCAGCAGCAGCACCAATCCTCACAGCAGCAAAAGTTTATTCATTACTGACCTGCGGAATGTTTAAAGCGCCATCATAAACTATACCAACCACACGCTCCGTCACCCCTGCTGCCGCTTATCAAATCGATAGGAGTGAAATTTTTATTGAACAGCGGCAAAAGCGAATTTTAGCCTCACAATTTGTGCGTCCACTGACTGCTTGTTGTCCACACACTGAGTTTCCACTCGTTTGGCGACTCATTTGTCGCTGCCAGTGTTGCCATGTACCCGTAATTGCGCTCTAACGCATTAAGTCTTATCCCAAGGATTTCTTTTTACATAAGTTGAAGTTTTTTGCTGCCGACATTTTCTTCATACTTAATGTATGTATGTGTATAATATGAATATTGGTTTGTGTGTGTGTGGCGCACAGCATTCTGCTCAGTCTGTCAGTTTAATGAGCTCTACAAGTATTAGCCTTCAATTTTGCTACAGTTAGCTGATGGGAGCGGTGTTAGGCGTCGTGGCAGCAGCCAGTGAGCTTAAGTTCTCAGTCGATCAAAAAGTATTTGCAATTTTTTAAACTGCTTACAACATGTTGTTGACAAATTGCATAAAATTAGGCGCATTAATCAAAAGTCTGCGAAATTTCATGCAAACTATTGAACATTAAATGAGCTTGAAAGTTGTTGTAAACAGCAGAAGATAAGGAGAAAAATCAAATCAAGTGTATGATAGAGCTTGAGAAAATATGTACAATAAGAACGTCAGGAACTCTATAATATAAACAAGTATATATATATACATAAACTATCAATCTAACGAACTGAGTCAGTTTAGCCATGTCCATGCATTGCCTCTCCGCCGGCGATATCGATCAGAAATTTTGCACTTGGCTTTTTCATTCTAAGAAGTTCTTAATCTTTTGGAAAAGCCGTTATCGGAGCACTATAACATATAGCTACCATACAAACCGACCTATCAAAATCAAGTTCTTGTAAGGCAAACTTTTTTAGTTGAGGAGATATTTATATCAAATTTGGCACCAATTATTTTCCTGAGCAACGGCATAACATCCGAAGAAATTATTCAGATCGGATCACCATAACATACAGCTACCATACAAACCGACCTATCAAAATAAAGTTCTTGTAGGGCAAACTTTTTTAGTTGAGGAGGTATTTATATCAAATTTGGCACCAGTTATTTTCCTGAGCAACGGCATAACATCCGAAGAAATTATTCAGATCGGATCACTATAGCATATAGCTGCCATACAAACCGACCTATCAAAATCAAGTTCTTGTATGGAAAACTTTTTTATATAGCAAGATATCTTCCCGAAATTTTGCGCAGATTATTTTCGAAAACAGCTCTACGATCTGTGTATATATTGTTCAGATCGGAATAGTATAGCATATAGCTGCCATACAAAGTGTTCGTCAAAAATAAAGTTCTTGTAGCGAAAACTTTTTTATTTGGCATGATTGGTATAAGAAATGCACCTATGAAGGGTATGTAGCTACGGTGCAAACAAAGTTAACGTAGTTTCTTGGGCGAAACTAAATCAATTTCACTGCGAACTTATTTCCATAGACGATTATTATGTTTAAATAAATGTGAACTGGACTGATCAGTTAACTCAAATTTGCAATGCAATTGACGCTGCTGAGATATTGTTGGATCTGACTCCCAAAGGTTAATATAGTCCCTACCATGGCTTGCAGGAAAACTCCTTTATTGGCGACTGATATTTTTTTGATCAGTTTCAGTGATATTTTTTCCCCTCTTTAGGCGGAAGGTTTCCCGCTGATCTCTGAGACAAGCGTCACACAAAGAACATATGTTTAAAAGGCCTTTGCACTTCTAAAAAGTCCTAAAGAAAATTTAAGTTCTCTGGTAATGTCAAAACGCCTTGATCCCATCAAATTTCAACAAATTCTAGTGACTTCCACTTCAGTTTGCTCGTCTGAAAGACTAAAAGTATGAAATGAAATCCGAAAAGTGATTTCGAAGAACGGTAATGAGAAAATGCCTCGAATCCATCACAATTCAGAAAAGTCTAATGATTTTCACTTCAACTAGTTCACCTGAAAGACTAAAGGTATAAGATGATGAGGTATCTTTAACGTGATCGCACAAACTCTGAACAGTCAAGAAAAAAAATAGTGAGTTGATTTGGGCTTGTCTGCTTTCAAATAACATCAACTTTAAATTGGCATCTCGCAGATCTCCTGCAGCCAACGATAGAGAAACCTTGCCGAGTAGCGAAAATTTACTGGGCCTCTCACAACCTACTCAAGGTCAGAAGATCTTTGCGACAACGTAAGTACTGATGGCTGTTTCGGAGTTATAGGAGGTCTAGCTGTCAGTGGCAAAAAATAGAACCCTGTTCAATTCTCAGCCTGATGATAGTGAGAAACGAAAACTTTTTCTTGTAAGTTCAAGAGTTTAAAGATTCCCTTTAATTAGGCTTTACATGACATCCATATAAGTCCTGGTTGAGTGTTTGCAGAGAGCTTTATTTCAATTTTAAGCTCTATAACATTGTACTTTTGACTGACGTACTATATTTTGATAGGAATCGGTATTTGGTCGTAAAATAATTTCCAAAAAATTAAAAACACAGTAAAAGGAAAAATTTAAAGAAATATATAAAACAATTATATATAGGGAAATATACAAAAAATTATAAAAAAACATAAAAAGGGAAAATAAAATTATTGAACAAAAGGTATCTTTTTACTAATTTCCAAAAAATTTAAGAAAAAAATAAAAAAAGAAAATTTTAAAAAATTAAAAAAAAATTAAAAAAACTGTATTTTAATAAAAGAATAAATTAAAAAAAAAATTTTAAAAACTATTTTTTATACAAATAATTGAAATCTTGATTTTTTATAATTTTGTAAGCCAATTCCCAAAAAAATAAAAAAAAATTGTTTCAAAAAATTCTTTTAAAAAATGTGTCTATTAAACAAGATAATAATTTTGAATTGCACAATATTTTTTTATTTTGTAATACATAAATATATGTATGTATTCAAATATATTTAAAAACTTTCAGTTTGAAGCTAAATTTTTTCCAAAATTTTATTTAGGTTTCCAGCCATAATTCTTTTATTTTCCCTTATGCATACTCAAGTCATAACATTTCTCCTCTTATACCTTAGAATTATCACATTAATAAAAAAATAATTACTCATACGCACTGTCAACCACCATGTACTTTCAAACCATCATCAAATAGACACCATGTAAAGCAGTAACAACATCTCGTATTTACCTATCAACGCTGAAAATGCTACTCGAACGCTTAATTACTGTCAGCGTGAAAAAATATACCCCACATGTATACATTGAACACATTTGCAGCTTGGCATGTAATTGCATATGATTGGTGAGCACGTAGCGAACGTGTGCAGAGGATCACGCTCAATAATAATAACTTGACGTGTTGTTAAGTAACGCATGTTAGTAAATATGCATACACATACATACATACATGAATATGAACAAAAATATATAAACACATATACATATAAAAGAAGATAAAAATATAAACACTCATACACATATAGAGTTACGACCATATTTAATATGTAAGCGTGCAAAATGTGAGATGGCAACGATACAAATGATACACAGCTGCGTAAAAAAATAAATTAGATGTGAGATAAGTGTATATTTTGCCTGCCATAAGATCTGACTAATTCACTTCTATCATGGCAGGTATCGTTTCGCTTTTATGTTGTTATATATTTCGCCATATTATTTCTATGCTTATTTGATTTACCTGCGCGAAATATGTCTGTATGTGTGTGTAGGAGTGCATGTGAGTGGGCACTTCGCTTTGACTAATGCTTATCAGCAAAGAATGTACACGTAATAAAGGTGATTTGTTTCAGAGTGGCATTTGTGAGGTTAAGTAATACTCAAAGCTGAAGTGTTTGTGCCGCAAATGTGTGCAAATATCTAAGCGGTGCATAAATACATACATATTTGAATATGTAGGAGCAATAAATAAGCTATTCTTTCACTGTGTTTGTTGAAACTGCAAATGACGGTCTGTTCAAGTAGCCTTAAAGACTTTGGTTGGTATAATATTAGTACTGTCTATGGGAATGAATATTTTTGTGCAAGAACTGCTTTTTTGTTATATGTATTTAAGCAAATGTATCATTAATAAAACATAAACTTCGGCTGCACCGAAGGTATGACATCCTTCTCAGGTATAGCATAAAAGGGTATAAAAAGGTATTTGTATTGATTTTGATCGACCAGCAGCTATATGCTATAGTGATCCGATCGGAACGAGTTTTTCGAATATTACTCCATAGCCTTAGACAAAGCCCCATACCACATTTCGTCGAGATATCTTGTCAATTCAAAAAGATTTCCTTACAAGGACTGCATTTTTATCATTCAGTTTGTATGGCAGCTATATGATATAATCATTAGATTTGAATAATTTGCTCGCAGATTTTACTATAGCCCTAGATAAAAACCCATGTCAAATTTCCTGAAGATATCTTGTCAATTGGAAAAGTTTCCCATGCAAGGACTTGAATGCGATGCTTGAGTTTGTACGACAGCTATATGCTATAGTACTCCGATTTCTACAATATTTCGTATAATTATAGAGTTAAGTTAAATAATAATCCGTTCCAAATTTCGTGAAGATATCTTTTCAATTAAAAAACTTTTCCTTACAAGGACTGGATTTTTATCATTCAGTTTGTATGGCAGCTATATAATATAATTATTATATCTGAGTAATTTGTTCGCATATTTTACTATAGCCCTAGATAAAAACCCATGCCAAATTTCGTGAAGATATCTCTTCAATTAAAAAACTTTTCCTTACAAGAGCTGGATTATGATCGTTCAATTTGTATGGCAGCTACCTTATATAATTGTCCTATATAAGCGGTTCTGACAAACAGCTTCTTTACGACGAAAGTACGTATGCAAAATTTCAAAACGATATCTTAGGAACTATGAGACTATTTCTCGTATATATGTACATACTTGTACAAGCACGCAGACGAATAAAGTTATATTGATTCAGCTCGTCACCCTATTTATCTATATAAACTTATACCCTTTATTAATTAAAACCAGGTTTTTTAACAATCGCGATACTGCAGCGTTCATTTGAGTATACCTGTCATATATTTAATAGAAATGTTATATGAGGAAACATATTTGCCCTTAAGTCAATCATATGCCTATGAACATACATGGCGTATGAGTAACTTGGGAACTTAGAGTTTTCTCATTATTAAATATATACTATGGTAGTATACTAAAATAAATTTTTAATTAAACTTCCTGGTGAAAAATCTGTTTCTTTCACCCCTTTTCTAAATATTTTCAAGATAAATTTTAATAGTTTTCAGAATATCTTACACAATTTCTTAAGTGGTTAGGTGGGTTTCTGACGTACAAAAAACAGGTATTTTTACTATTTTTTTTAATATAAACAGTCATATTTTTTAAAAATATAATATGGCATATCATAGTTACATATTTGAGCAATGTCTGCCGAAATTTTCATATCAAAATGTTTAAAATTCAGCCATTGAGACCTCATCTCACACAAAACAGTGCTCTCGCCGTGAACAGCGTAACACATTATTGGTTCATTAAAATTAAAAAACCAAACTTATTCCGTTAGTACATACATAAATTTCGTTTTTGAACGAAGAAAATGAAAATAGTTAAAATTTTAATTTTTTCTCAGAACTTGAACAAAAAATCTTATTTTCTGGTAAAATTTTCGCCATTTATTTGTTAAAAATGTTATAATTAATCAAAAAATTCTTCAGTTCAATAACTAGATAATGTTATTTAAAGGATGTGTACACAATTCGAACTAAATTGGACCGCAACTTTTCGAGAAATCATGACCACCGCCTTCAAAAACACTATTTCGAGAAAAACGCATTTAAAGATGTCGCGCTTACCCTTGCTAGCCCTGAGCGCACAAGTACTCGAGGCTGTATCTCCAAAACTATTACTCGGATGAACTTGAAAATTTAGGACAATATTTTAGGGGTGTTGTGGAATTTAATAAGATAATACAAAAAAAATAAATTTTTTTGAAATTTTCAAACCCACCTCACCCCTTAGTTGTCATATACTCATACACATCATATGAGTTATTTTACTAGATCAAATCGGTGCATATCCTTCACAATATAATAATGAATCCTGAAAGGATCTTGCTTGCAAGTTTGAGTAAATGAGTAATTTATAAAAATTTCGATAGGTTATACCAATAAAAATAACATACTACATCTTTAAGTAGATAACTCAAATAGTTTTTGAGTCTTCTAAAGTGTAGGTGCTTAGTTCAAGCAGCTCACAATGCATATCCTTAAACAAGTTTTTTTCAAAACTACACTTTTGAAATTTGCCTGAGTGATTACTCGGAGACAACCACATTTTTGCTGGATGTTCTGTATATAGTTCTTCATACGCTGACCTACCAGAAATCGAATTTCGGCAAGCCTATATGCAACCAAAATTTTATGTAAAATACAACTTTTATTTTATTTTTATCTTTTTTTTAACCTTAGGATATTGGACAATATCTTCTAGAAAAAAACAATTTTTTTTGGGTTTCATCAACAGAGAAGGCTGGGCTCAATGATGACCTTCTCTTTTTAGCGCCGTCACAGATCAAGTGTTATTCGAAAATTATTTAATATATTTCTTCATAATTTTGACTGTATATTCTGAAAATATATATACACCGTTAAGATTTTAAAATAATTGGTTTAGCAGTTTTTTTTTCTAATTCCTTTTTGCAAAATCTCCTTTAAACCGTCACACTAGATGTACTCCTTAAGATGCTTATTATTGGTTTACTGTAGCAACACTAAATAATTTAATTTAATGCTTTCGAGTTGCCTTGGCGGTATATTATAGGGTATAAATCCTGTTGCATACCGGTTATAGGTAACCAAAACCTTTATAAAAAATTATTTTCATCAGCGGAGAAAGCTGAAATCAATGAAGTAGTGGAAAACCTGCGCTTTTAGCTCCGTCGCAGATCAAGTGTAACTCGAAGATTATACAATTTTTTTCTTCAGAATTTTTAATGTACATTCTTAAAATATATATATTTATATACCGTTAAAATTGTAAATAATTGTTTAAGTAGTTTTTTGTTTTGATTCCTTTTAGGAAATCTCCTTCTTCTGGACCGTCAAACTTGGTATGTCCTTAAGAAGGTTGTTGTTGATTTATTGTAGCAACTCAAAATAATTTAATTTAATACTTTCGATTTGGTTTACGTGTATTTTTTAGGACATAATCCGATTGCTTACTGGTTATAGATAAGCAAAACTTATATAAAAATGATTGATTCATAAAAAACTCGGGTTGGCTTCATATATTATAGGGTATAAATCCGGTTGCCTACCGGTTATAGATAGCCAAAACTCTTATGAATCCGATAACATTTCAATTATTGATAACCGAAATGTTTGTTTTATAAAAATTTATATATTATTTATACTAATTGAGAAAAAATAATTGTTCATATATAATATGAATAAGTATATATAATTGTATATGAGTTTCTTATAAATTTTTTCGTATTGAAATTATTGTAAAATGTTGCGCTGAGCCCACTGCCATATTCACTCATCACCTACAGCAACAAGAACCCACACATATACCTTTGCATGCATATTTCATATCCACATAACACCTTTCACAGCCTTTAATTGCATCAATTTTTTGTTTTAATTCATTTTCAGCCGTCAAATTTTTATTTCGACTTGCTCATGTCATTTATTTTTCTCTTTGAAATTCCGGTGCATGCCGCACTAACACCAGCAAAGCTGCAAATTATTTGCGAATACGGCAGCAAAAGTATCAATATACATACATATATGTACATATATATGTACTATATGTAGATATACATATATACGTGCGTTTCTACAAATGTGTGTGTGTGCTTAATACATGCACACTCTATTATCAGGCTGCAGTTGTTGCTACACTCTCGCAATTTCACTCATTTGTATGCTCAATCAGCAAAGCCCAAACCGCAGTCGAATTGCTGTAATCCAGCATAATCCAATATTTTCACACACCCACACACATACAATACAAATGTAACTGTACTTCATTTTCTTTATTGTAATTGCATTACACAGCACACGTTTGTGAGTGTGTGTGTGTGTGCTTGCCGGCAGTGCAAAGTGAGTAAATAAAGCGTGTGCAACACAAAATATTTAAACACAACTGCATTGCTATGTAAATGTAGTTGTGTGTGTGTGGCGCATAAATGCTTGTCATTTTTTGTCTTCAACATTTTCGGCCTTTTTTCGCATATTTTTTCTCCTTTGCTTTCGGCTTTGTTAGCCAAATCATGGCGCCTCACAGGCAACGCTTGTAATTGAATACTTTATGACATTAATTTTCTTTGTTTTTGCTCTCACTTTTGTTGTTGTTTTTGCGTTTTATATTTGATTTCGTTTTTCCTTTAAATATTTGCTTTTGTTTTTGCTATTATTAACCATGCTCGTAAGCATGCCTCGCGCCGTGTGGGTCGCCCTTGCAGCAATTGAGCGATTCTCTTGTTTTATTTTTGGAATTTTTTGCCTTTTCAGCATTATGCCAATTATTTAGCTCTTTAATCAGCTGGATTTACCTTTTTCGTTGCGCACACGGGTGTAAAAATTCCATATTTTCAGTGTTAAAGCAAATACATAGTAATCACGTGGCATTAAAGGTCGCTTGCGCCCACGCTTGTCAAAGTGGACCTTTGGTATTCAAATAATCCACGGCAAGGACGGTGAAGGTAAAATAAATGAAAATTTGTTGTTTTTTTTTTGTTGTTTTAGTTTTTTGTAGAAAATTCTTTATAATTTAACGAAAATCTCGTGATATTATTAGAGCATTGTTTGCGTATCAAATTTCCTTTGTTATTCTACTTGCTGTCTACCTTTAGGCTGCATAGGATCAGTTTAGTTCGGTGTGCGGTCGATAATCACCCGAATCCTATTGGCCTGTGGTGACTCATCGGAGGTTTTTGGAGCTTTTGCCCTTAGCAGAATAAATATATTTTCAGTAGACTAGGTCACGGTGTGATCAGCTCCACACATACATTTCTCATTGTGCTTAAAAGGAACATGAGTCCTCAGATATCATCATCAATACCAACCAGCACTCAGCAGAAAAATCGCTTTTCGGTAATTTAGTCAGGGCAGTGTTAGCATTTCCTCACAGTACTTAGAATAAATACATCGTGACAAAAAAGTACCCGGAAATTTTAGTGGTACTCAGGAATAATATCTTTGGAAATGTTTCCCGTTCCATTCCCTCGATTTTATTTAGTGTATGGACATGAAGTTCGTATCATCTTAAAACATATCCTTGTTTATCTTCTGGAGCTCAAAGTTTATATCAACAGACATTCAGATATTACAATTAAATGATTTGACTTATCTCTTGTAGGATAAAGACTCTACTGTGGGCAACAAAAAGTAAGCATTTTTAATATAAATTTCTGTCAGAGATCTCACTGATATCGTTGGTATATTGGAATGTTGAGTGAAAACCATTTTAAAAGACCATTTGTGCATAAGAAAAGTGAAAGCATAACGACTGGGAAAACCATTTTGTGTCTATTGAAGACATTAGACGTGAATCGCTACGCGCATGGAAAGCTTTACCAGAAACTGACAGTAGTTAATGTTTCGAGGATTGGAAATACCTTTGAGAGGATTTTTGGAGAATAAATTAAGAATTTTAAAATTATGAACTAATTCCTGCTGTTCTTTGTTCATAGTAGTATTTTAGGAAGTTTTAAGTGTGGGGCCGTATAAGGTTTAGTTACTTTAGTTACAACTTTCCTGTCTTACCCTGAAATTGATAGGATCTCTGAAAAAAATTATTTTCACATAAAGACGTTTTCTACCGGATGTATTTATGGCACAAGATCTGATGGCAAATCAATTTACCTACTTTAGAGATCTTTAATTCTCGTAATAAATAGTTAGATCTTATCTACTAGGTTTTAGAGGTTTCAGATATTTGATCAATGATTGTGCCGGCTCCCCACCCGATCTTTGGGGATTTTTCAAGATTTTTTTTCTACCACCAGTAAATGGTAGAGCTTTAGGTTAATCAAAAAATATTGTGTAGAACATGAATTACTGTGAGAATTAGCGCCAATTTTGAGATACCATGGGGGAATATTTGAATAACACGGTTTTTAGAAAAAAGCGTTTCACGGTCGCTTAAGGGGCAACATGCTTTAGAGGCTTAAAAAAATCGATTTTTTTTTGGGAGGGAAAGAAATAATTGATTAAAGCGATATTTTTAGGATTTACAGTTATATTTATATTAAAACATCATCCGAAAATTTTTTGGAAACTAAATCTTTTATATTCTGCTCGATGTGCATTTTTTATACTCTCGCAACAAAGTTGCTAAGGATGCTAATAGTTTTGTTCACATAACGGTTGTTTGTAAGTCCTAAAACTTAAAGAGTCAGATATAGGGTTATATATACCAAAGTGATCAGGGTGACGAGTACAGTTGAAATCCGGATGTCTGTCTGTCCGTCCGTCCGTGCAAGCTGTAACTGGAGTAAAAATTGAGATATCCTGATGAAACTTGGTACATGTATTTCTTGGCTCCATAAGAAGGTTAAGTTTGAAGATGGGCAAAATCGGCCAACTGCCACGCCCACGAAATGGCGAAAACCGAAAACCTATAAAGTGTCATAACTAAGCCATAAATAAAGATATTAAAGTGAAATTTGGCACAAAGGATCGCATTAGGCAGGGGCATATTTGGACGTAGTTTTTTTGAAAAAGTGGGGGTGGCCCCGCCCCCTACTAAGTTTTTTGTATATATCTCGGAAACTACTATAGCTATGTCAACTAACCTCTATAGAGTCGTTTCTTTCAGGCATTTCCATATACAGTTCAAAAATGGAAGAAGTCGGATAATAACCACGCCCACCTCCCATACAAAGGTTATGTTGAAAATCGCTAAAAGTGCGTTTACCGACTAACAAGAAACGTCAGAAACACTAAATTTTACGGAAGAAATTGCAGAAGGAAGCTGCACCCAGGCTTTTTTTAAAAATTGAAAATGGGGAGGCCTCGCCCACTTATGGACCAAAAACCATATCTCAGGAACTACTAGACCGATTTCAATGAAATTCGGTACATAATATTTTCTTAACACCCTGATGACATGTACAAATATGGGTGAAATCGGTTCACAACCACGCCTTCTTCCAATATAACGCTATTTTGAATTCCATCTGATGCCTTCTCTGTATAATAATATATAGTACATTAGGAACCAATGATGATAGCGGAATAAAACTTTACAAAAATACGGTATTTGAAAAATATGTAAATGACGTATAATGAAATCTCGATTATCACTTTATCATGCGAGAGTATAAAATGTTCGGTGACACCCGAACTTAGCCCTTCCTTACTTTAAAAGTGGTTTGTGACCAAAAATTTTTTACTTCGGTTGTTTAAAAATATGTTCAAACTTGACTTTTCTTAGTTTTTTTTAGTTTAAATAGAGGATAATTTAATGCCAAAGATAATAAACTCTGGCCCAATTCCATACGTAGTTTTGTCATTTTCTATTTTCCAATTAAAAAAAAATCGCAAAAATATAAAACTGAGAAATCGCACGTCAAAATATTCCCTTTCTTCCCAAGCGCTTATATACTTGCTAGACGCGCGGCTACTATTTTCCCTAAGCTTCGATAATATTTTGCTAAAAAAATTTATTTTAAAATGTTGTTTATCAGAATGCTAAATATATTTATTAATAAAATTTTCGAAGCTCTGTAAAAATTGCATAAAAAAAATTTCGACAAAAAAATTAAAAAAATTTTAGCCAAAAGAATTTTAGGCAAAAAAAAAGTCAAAAAAATTTTAGAGCGAAAAAAACTTTTGCTTTTTTTAAAGAAACTTTTTAGATATTTGCACAAAACAAATAAACATTTCAATCTAATATAAGTATCAGTTTATATGCATATAGCAACAAGATTGTCATACAAAATACTGCCGTTTCTCTAATAAAATCGGATTTTATTGCCACCAGTAACGACTATCAGTCACATACATTTGAATATCATTTGAATTTGTTCACCGGATTACACCCACACATATATGTGAGGCTCATTGATCTGGAGAGACTGGGCAATTAATAAAGCGCATAGAAAAAGCAATAAAAGAGAAAAAATCTTTGTGTTTAAACCACTGTGCAAAAAAAAACTCGTTTACATATCAAAAGTAACCAAAAAAATGCCAGCAATAAAATATTTAAAAATTGTGTATTTCCGGTTGATAAATAAATCACTGGTTTGGCAAAAAAAAGTATATATAAATACATACATTTTTATATAAAAATATTATTCGCGCAACTATTCAAACAAGATTAGAAGGGAGGCGACAAAATAAATACTGTTAGTAAAGCGATCTGGGAGTGAGAGAAGATGCTAAAGTGGTTGGGAATCTATTATTAGACTTAACTGATGACAGGCAAGGCACGCAATTTTGGTGTTTCTCCATTTTTGATCGAGAGAGAGAGAGTTAAAAGAATGAGTGAAGGACTTTGTGAATATAATTAAGTTTTCAGAGTTAGTTCAGCTACTACTAGATTTGTGAAATTTAAATTGTTTACTAATTAAAAACCCGCTGCAATATGCTTATGCCAATGAATTTTTTAGTCATCATAGCACTTGGAAAAATCCTCCGTCGTGATGGCCATCAGAGCCTTCTTCGATTCAGCTTTTATATATTCAACTGAGTCAAAACGCTAACCTCGGAATGGTTATGTGAATTTGCTGAATAGCCAGAAGTAGCACGAAGGTAAATCAGACGAATGCGATGGTTGCGGTACGCGTTTTTCTCAAATGGAGTTTTCAAAGGCGATGACCAACATTACTCGAAAACGACTAAGCCGATTAGCCTCAAATTTTTACACGAGCTTCTTAAATATATTTTTTAGTAATAAATTGAAGATTTTTTCTCACTGATAAGTATTTTTTTATAAACCACTAAAGATCAAGATTTTGGTCAAAAATTGATTTTTTTTAAGAAACCGCCATTTTGTCAATTTTAAAGGATTGTGTTCAGAGTTATAGAGGTCACCGCAAAACGTCTTTTTTGAGAAGAGCTTTCGGAGATCAGCTGTAGTTCTTTTCCAAATAAATATTTATATTAAAAAAAGTCTAAGTTCTGGAAAATTCGTTTTTTTTCGGCCTTCTAACTGTATTCATATAACCCCTTAAATCAGGTTGGTAAGTACATATTCATAAAAAATTTTCCGATAATATTTTTCATTTAATTAATAGCTTTCTGGGTATATGTATATATGTAGATTATATTTCATGATATCCTGAAACATTGCACCCACATATATGCGGATTCATTGTTTTGGTGAAACAGCACTTTCATTTTCTTTAAAAAGAAAGCCGTTTTTCGGTGATTTCGTCCATTAAACGTTCTACAAACGGTATGTAATAGTCGCTGTTGATGATCTTTTTAAGGTAATCCATAAAAATATTCGATACGCACTCCAAAATTCAAACGCCACAACCTTGCATGCAGGCTGTTGTGTTTTTCCAAGCTTTGAAGTGAGTTAATCGTATGCAGTTCACACGGACGACTGTCGATTAGACTTCGTAGTTAAATGATGAAGCCAAGTTTTATCCATTGTCGCATATCGATGCAAAAGTTCGGGTTTATTACGCTTGAATATCTCCAAAAACTTTTCCGAATCATAAACTCGTCAAGAGTTTCAGTCGAAAGTGAGCACGCGTGGCATTCACTTTGCACAGAGCTTTCTCATACCTAAATGTTCGTGAATCATATGATATTCACTCTCAATTGATATCTTTAGTGTGCCGGCTATCTCGAACAACTTCTCTTTACGATCATCCAAAATTATTTTGTGAACTTTTTTGATGTTTTTGTCGATAACATGTTTGTTTGTCTAGGCGTACAACGTCTTCGGTGCTCATTTCATTACGACTACACTCAATATACCAATCCTTGATGGTTGATTTTTCTGGAGCATTGTCCGGAAACTCGTTATCATGTCAATGCTTTGCTTCAACTGTATTTTATTCCTTCCAAAATCAATGTTTTATCAGCACGCGAAGTTCCTTTTAATACATTTGTTTCACAACAAGAAGTGTTGCTTCAATCAAAATGATATAATTCACAAACTAACGATCCGTGAGCTGTCAAATTATAGCACTCTCGTTTTAAAAGTTAGGTCTAACTAAAAATCTATGGATTTAATACGAGTAGCGCTGTCTGTGTGTCAGACCGGGGACTCAATTAGCCTGTTTAAAATGTTAGTAGATAATTATAGTCTTCCAACCAATTCTGCTTCTATCTGCAACATGTATATGGAATATATATATGTATAATATGCATTTTTTTAGGTAAAAAAGTATAATATTTTCTTTTTCTTTTTACCGCTCTTAATTTTTTTTAAAACTTCTTCTTATATACGCATCTAAATACTTGCTTAAGTGTAGAGAAACACACCCACTTCCATACCACATTAGAGAAACATATCACAAAACGAAGCACTAAAATTAACTACTAGCACAACAAACTGAGAAACAGATACCATTATGCTCTTTGCTTATATTTTTTGCTCCGTTGTTCTATGCTATTTTCTATTTACTTCTTTATTTCAGTTTTTGCTTTATGTTGACTTGAAAGTGTCGGCAATTGCATTAAATTGTCTACCTTCACAGGAACTAAACAAAAAGAGCCTGCCTTGCCATCAGACATTACAAAATGGAATTAAAAGGGACAGTGAATTACTAATGAGTGGTAGTTTACTTGAAACGAATACACATACATATACGCATACATATAAACAAGTGTTCGAAGGTGTATAATGAAGACACATTTGGTTTTGTTGAAAAAAGAATTTAGTATTAAAAATACATTGAGAACTATATAATTAATTTAAACGAAATATTCATTAAGTACTTCAATGAAAAATAAGGCAATTGATAACGAAAGTTGTAACTGAGGTTAAGTGGCAATCAAAACTCGTGATTACTCCGGGACAACTAATCCAATCACTGTGACATTATTTCCGCAAATTCTGTATATAGTTTTCCATACAGTGATCTAGTACTACCCACCTTACAATTAATTTTATTAAAAGCACTTGACTGCGATCGTTCAGTTTGTATAAAAGCTATACGATATAGTGGTCTGATATCGGAGATTTCGACAAATGAGCAACTTCTTAGAGAGAAAATAATGTGCCCGAAATTTCAGATCGATATCTCGAAAACTGAAGAACTCATTCCGGTATAGCGTTTCGGCTGGAATTTCGGCTGTAGTGCACTGAATGTTGTCTCCTCGAGCGTTACTGATTGATTATCGCAAACCTTTGATTAAACATACCAACAGAGAAAATAATCTAGAGACGTTAGATCACGTGATCTTGGCGGCCATTGAACTGGGTTGACGAAATTAACGAGTAGTACGAAATTAACCACGCAATCTGGCCATTTTTAAAAGTCGAAACACCTTCTTATTGAAAATAAAGATCATCCACGTCGATTTCATCAAATTTCGGTCAACATGTTGTTATAACGCTCGCTATTGATGGTAACAGCTCTGCTTGCCTAATTTTGAAAAAAAAGGCCCGATGATGCCGCCATACCACAGTCCGCACTAAACTGTCAATTTTCGGTGATGCAATTAGATTACCTTGCGTGGTAGACGCTTCATATCTAAGGAGGAGGAAGAAGTGCGTGGCAATTTTAAGTTGATCAGTCCTACGGTTTTCACCATGTTTCACAGAAAATATAAGGTTTTGGGAGCCGAATAGACTAAGTTTCCTATCCAAAAAGCCTCCAAAGCCGGGATTTTTAAAACGGAAAAAAGTGTCTAGCAAAGAATTTGTCTCAAGTTTTGTATTTCCAACCAAATTTTGTGTGCGGAATCGTTGAGAATATTAGAAACGGCTTACGGTGATTCAGTTTTATCAAAAACAAAAGCCTACGAGTTGTATAAAGCCCTCAATGGCGGTCGAGGGTTTGTTGACGACATGCCAGGTTCTGGATGACCTGCGACCTCTTCAACTGCTGAAAAAAGTAAAAGAGTGAGGATATAGTGCTTGAAAGTTATCATCTAAATGTAAGACAGATGGTAAGAGAGCTGGACATCTCTCGCGAATCCATTCGAATAATTTTGGTGAATATTTCCGGTATGAAACGTGTTCGTGCTCGACTCGTCCCGATAAAGCAGAACTTTTTCGAAAAGAGTACCGTAAACACGTCTATTTGGACATGCTTGATGTTGCGAATTCCGACCACACATTCACGGAGAGCATTTTAACTGCCGATGTAACATGCAAACAAGTTAGAACAATCATCCGAATGGAGGGGAAATAACGTCAAAGTCGCTTAGAAACGAAGTGGTATTCGTGGTATGTTGTACCATGAAGTTGTTCCATAGGGACAGACGGTCAATAAAGAGTTCTATCTGGTCGTATTGAGGCGTTTGCGTAAGAACATCCGTCGAAAACGGTCCGAATTGTGGGAAACCAATTAATGGATTTTACACGATGATAATGCAACACAGCATGGAGCCACAGTGGTGAACGAATTTAAGCCAAAAACGCAATGTATACCATCTACGTATTAACCACCTTATTCACCAGATTTGTATTCATGTGAGTTTTTCTTATTCACCAAAGTGAAGTTGCCAATCCATGGAACCCGTTTCCAGTCGATCGAAGAGATGAAAACAAATTCGCTGAAGGCCATCTCAAAAAGTGCTTATGAAAAGTGTTTCGATGACTGAAAAAATCATTGGCACAAGTTCATTACATCTGTTGGGGACTACTTTCAAGGCGATGAAATAAATATTGACGAATAATTAGATATCTTGCACCTTATTTACAATTTCCGGGTACTTTTTTGTCAAAACCGTCTAAATTACTAAAACAATATATTTTTTAACGCTGTAAAAAGGTTTTGTTTGGCTTTTAATTACAAAAAGTAATAATAGTGCTTTCAATAAATTAACATTATGTTAAGTAAGACACTTTAAACAGCAATCAGCGTCTAAAAAATGTTGATTTATGTCCCGCAAAACTTCCGCATTACCGCAATGCATTTAATTTTCATAAAATTATTTACAGTTATGTCGAAAAAACTACCACATTGAAAAACAAAGCGCAATGCGCATTAAATTAAATTGAACAGCCGCCAACAGCGAGCGCTTTTTCTTGGCGCCCACACATGACAAACAAAAGAAACAAAAAAAAAAAAACAAATATAAAATACAATAATAATAATAACATTAAATAAACAAAAAAAAAAGTATTAAAAACAAGTAAAAAAATATCCACCCAACCACGCTACAAAACAGTACAGCGCCGCGACGCTTTTTTGTGCTTTTTGGCAGCTTTTTTCGTGTGAGCTTTTCAAGTTTTGCTCATTTTGAGCCATAATAATGCAAATGAATGGCTACATTTGTGCGCTTGAATTCGGTTTGAATGCCGTTATTTATTTTAACATTTTTTAAATACACTCAAGCATGTGTTTACACATACATACGCACATATAAGTGATTATATAATTTATTAACTGCTGTTTTTGCACGCTTTTCTAGTCAAAAAAAAATCATTCGCATGCAAATTTATTAGTTTCGAGCTCCACATTTGCCATGTTGACCATGCTATAACTGTATATTTTATGCAACAAACTAGAAAAAAAACTCGCTCAAATGTATTTGAGTGCTTTTCGGTGTGCAAAAAGCCGCTGACAGTTCGTAAATTGACGCGGTGGCTCGTGATATATGCCGCCACTTTGATTGTTTGCGCAATTTCAACATGCTTTCGAAGGCGTTGAGTGGATTAAGTTTTTACGGCATTAGTTGTGTAGTTAAAACGTAAATAATGAATTATGCATAGAGAAACAATACGCTCAAAGGCATAACTCGTTGTATTATTTGTTGCAATTAAATTAAAAATTACAAAAAAATTGCAACTTGAAAAGAAATTGCTACACAAATATTTGTGTAATTACATAGATAAGTATTTGCTTAAAAAATTGTATTTATTTCTTATTAACATATAAATGCTTTAACAAAAAAAAATTTAAATTGTCATAATTAAAATTGTTATTTTGGGCATTTGAAGCTATGTGTCAATGTCAATTACGGTTTTTGTAACCTTCAAATATGTTTTAAAAGAGAAGGCGAAGAGAACGGAAGAGCTATATATTACCGTTATTAAATTTTATCAAGGTCTAGCAAAATGAAATTCACTATTTTTCGTAACATTGAAGGTTTTATTCAGCATAGTGAGATTAGTCCAATTTGGTTCAAATATGCTTGTAGTCATTTCATGAAAACACTCTCATAAAAGTATTTGTTCAATTGGAAAAAAGCCGTGACAGTCGATTTTCACCAGCTTTTGCTGAGGCAATTTTAAACCAGCAAAATCATTTGCTATAGACAGCTGGTGATATAGATGTTTACAGAAGAAAAACAATTGGCCAAAGCAAAAAAAAAATCATAAACAACAAAGCGCCTAGAAACGATAACAGGCCAAAAACAAATCCCAAAGGTAGCCTAATTTCAAAATCCACTCTTTTCGCAAAAATGTACAACGCATGCATAGAAGAAAGGATCTTCCCCGATCTCTGGAAAATCCAGCGCCTGATTTTAATCCCAAAACCAAAAAAACATCAGATGAACCTTCATCATATCGACCTCTGTGTATGGTCGACCCAATGGGCAAAGTGTACGAAAACATAATTAGAAACTGCTTGGTTTTTGCAACCCAGGAAGCCGGAGGATTATCAGAAAGATAGAACAAAGGTCCACTATCAATGCACTATGTACAATGCACCCTGTAAAATGTCCCAGTAAGTGGCAAAAGATGGAAATGTGGTACCAAAAATTATTGTGCGTTGATCACACTGGATGTGAAAAATGCATTCAACTCTGCTAAATGGACAAACATATTCGAATCCCTATATGAAATACGCACCCCTCAGTACCTCATAAATATTGTTATGAGTTATTTTGAAACTAGCAGGCTAATCTACGATACCAACGAAGACACCCAGAGCTACCCTATTTCAAGTGGGGTACCACAAGGTTCAGTACTAAATCCTCGTTTATGGCATCTTGTATATGATGGGATGCTAAGATTACAACAACCAAAAAGCAGTAGTCGCATACGCGGACAATCCTATAGTAGAGCAGTGGCTAAACAACTTGAAGACCTTCAAAATATATATATGTAATTAATGCATAAATGATCTACGCCAATGAGTTTGGAACTGGCTGAGCACAAAACAGAAGTAGTGCTCATAATCACCAGTAAACTTGAGGAAACAATAACTCTCACTATAGGAGAGTGTGTGATCACAGCCACAGTTGAAGTATTTAGGCGTAATATTGGACCCTAAACTGAAATTCAAGCAGCACTTGGCCAGCATAGCAAATAAATAACATTTTTTTTATACTCTCGCAACAATGTTGCTAACGAGAGTATTATAGTTTTGTTCACATAACGGTTGTTTGTAAGTCCTAAAACTAAAAGAGTCAGATATAAGGGTTATATATACCAAAGTGATCAGGGCGACGAGTAGAGTCGAAATCCGGATGTCTGTCTGTCCGTCCGTCCTGCAACTGTCCGTCCGTCTGTCCAAAATCACGTCCGTCAAATCGTAAGAAGCTGCGTAACTTGAGTAAAAATTGAGATATCATATGAAACTTGTTTACGACGTATTCCTTGGCTCCATAAGAAGGGTTAAGTTCGAAGATGGGCAAAATCGGCCCACTGCCACGCCCAGAAAATGGCGGAAACCGAAAACCTATAAAGTGTCATAACTAAGCCATAAATAAAGATATTAAAGTGAAATTTGGCACAAAGGATCGCATTAGGGAGAGGACATATTTGGAAGTAATTTTTTTGGAAAAGTGGGCGTGGCCCCGCCCCCTACTAAGTTTTTTGTACATATCTCGGAAACTATTATAGCTATGTCAACCAAACTCTACAGAGTCGTTTTCTTCAGCTATTTCCATATACAGTTCAAAAATGGAAGAAATCGGATAATAACCACGCCCACCTCCCATACAAAGATTATGTTCAAAATCACTAAAAGTGCGTTAACCGACTAACAAAAAACGTCAGAAACACTAAATTTTACGGAAGAAGTGGCAGAAGGAAGCTGCACCCAGGCTTTTTTAAAAATTGAAAATGGGCGGGGCCTCGCCCACTTATGGACCAAAAACCATACCTCAGGAACTACTCCACCGATTTCAATGAAATTCGGTATATAATGTTTTCTTAACATCCTGATGACATGTACGAAATATTGGCTGAAATCGGTTCCCAACCACGCCTTCTTCCAATATAAAGCTATTTTGAATTCCATCCTGATGCCTTCTTTGTATAATACGAGTATAAACATTAGGAACCAATGATGATAGCCGAATAAAACTTTACACAAATACGGTATTTGAAAAATATGTAAATGACGGATAATGAAATCTCGATTATCACTTTACCATGCGAGAGTATAAAATGTTCGGTGACACCCGAACTTAGCCCTTCCTTACTTGTTATTTATTATATTTAAAATGTCTTACCCAGAGTGATGGCAAATAGAGCCGTGTGCGCTCCAGCCGTCGACTGCTAATTGCAAAAGCGATGGGTTCACTAATATTATATGCTGTTACAGTATGGAAACAGGTAGTAGACATTAAAGCGTATGTCAGACCAATAAAAGCTTTGCACAGACCCACAGCAATAATAGTAACAAGTAGCAAGTGCTTTCCGAACAATATCCAGCGAAGCAGCTGAAATACCAGCTGGTATGCCGCCCTTAGGCTTCAAGGCAGACGAATTCACGAGATTATATGAGCTATCAGCACCAATTACAAATAAAAAGAGAATAGAAAAAAGAGCATAATTATATGGCAGCAATGGTGATAAACCTCAATCAAAAGATTTGTGGACCCAAAGACTTATACCTGACATTAATACGTGGATAACTAGAGAACATGTGGACCTGGATTTCCACCAGACCCAAATACTAAGTGGGCATTGGTGCTTCAGAGACTATCTATACAAATTTCAAAACAACGTCAGTCCATATTGTTCGATGTATACGAAGTTCATAGAAGACTCCGAACAAGTGTTTTTCCATGGTCTTCCATTTCTAAACTTAAGGGAAAAGTTAGAAACTGCACTATATGGAAGTTTAACGGTGGAAAATTTGACAACACTTATGTATGCCTCAGTCCTCTGACAAGTAGAAAGATGTCCGCCAAGCGAAAACTTTCTTTATGACTAAATTAAGAAATTTGCAGCACAATAGGCGTCATTCCGTACCTGATATAGAGGAGGCGTAAAATGTCTTGTCACTCCTTTCTGATGATTCCGTAGGAGAGTCTAGAGGTGGGAGTAGGTTAGGTTTAGCAGATTAAAGTTCCGCACTCCGGATTTCGATACTTCCCCCTGCTATAAAAATTGATGTCATTGTAATTCTTTTATGCCAGGTCATGATTATAAGATGGATGCATAGAAGTAGTGAGTATGGCTAGTCACTATCGATATGTGGGATCTGGCCAGATGGAATAAAGTTTATCTCCAAATGGTCACAGCTGGACGCCCAATTACTTCCTCAGACGGTGCAATTGTTAAAAGTGCAGGTGCGAATAAAGACTTTGGTCGCAGAGGAGGAGGAAGATTTTTTTTCCACATCTAAACTAGCGACACGGTATCAAAGGACCATTACCACTATTGACATTACCTTCATCAAAGTATAGAATGTGGCATATATTCTCTTTAACGCTCTACACCTCTGACACCTGCCGAAATAATAATGATTCATGCTATCACAAAATCAGCTGAACAACTTTTTTAGTAGAAAAGCAAGAGGTTCACATATTAGGTCAAACGCCTTCCAAAAGTCAGCTTAGGCTATATTTGGTAAGGTTACGTAAAAAAGGCCGATCCTGTTATGATTGCCAACAGAGATCTCACTTAGAACTCCTACAAGATGCACCTCGTTGAGAGCAAATGATTCAGTGGATCTCCTGCGTACTACACTATGCCAGAAGCCTCTCACAGCCGCACAGGAGGTAGTTTTCGACCAATACTTGCCTCTGCAAGGGAGACCAAAAGTTGCGGTGATAGAACCCAGGAAAGTAACGGCCATCGAACTCGTTCCTCTTTCGTTGTAAGAAAGACTAGGTTGCCGGCTCTGGCGCGCTTATCAGCCTTGAAGTTTTCAGCAAAACCGCTGTAGCCAAAGTAGTCTGATCATGAAGTAGATTGATGCTATTGATTGTAAAGACTGATTGTTTGACAATAAAGGTTTCCTTTGCTCAAAAAACACTTAATAATTGATGAACGACGCTCTAGCAGGTAAGATGTAAAATACTTAAGGCGAGAGATTCAGACTCAGAATATCTCATCTCAAGAACTTTGAGAAGGTATGTCGTAAAACATACCAGCTTAAAAATTCAGACTATTTTTTAGATAGCTCACCTTAAGAATTATGAATATTTACTTAAACTAAAAACTATGTTTTTAAAGGGTGTCCTAAAATTAACGTTAGATTGGACGCAAGATTTACATTTGCCACCATTTGTGTAGTAAAGTGTTGAAAACCGTGGCCTCGAATTCGAGGACTTCACAAAGAAATGAAAGAAATGAGTGTACATCCCTTGAAATTATCGAGTAATTCCTTCTTAATTGAAATTAATAATAAAAAAACTATAATCTAGCGATAGTTGAAATGATTTAGCATACTTTCTTAGCTAAATCAGAAACTAGCGACCACCAATATGACAGCTACTCATGCCACCAGTGACCCCGTCGCATTAAGTTTTAGCAAAAATCGCAACAATACTGGCATAATGAAGCGGCATTAAGTCGCACATGCCAAACTGGGTGAATATATACTTAGGTATATGATTTTATACTCATAAACCCAATTTCGTGCATCTACATACACGTATTCCATTTGAGCATACTTATAGGCGCAACAACTTTAAGCGTTTTGACTTAGGTCATTCAGGCAGCACATTCTTTCCGCCCCTCCTTTTTGTATTCAACACAATGCAGCATCCTTAATTGACGCACACATGTGAAGCGTAAATGAAACTATGATTATTGCTAAATGCACACACACAAAGAGAACGTAAAGCAGCGGAGCTCAATCGCACATATTTACCGTGCGTGACTGGCTTTTGTTATCATTGATGACATACACACACGTGTAGATATTTCAAAATATATGCAGTATATAAGAGCCGTTATGCATATACATATGTGTCTATAGCAGATACATACCTAAACATGTACCGTTATATAGCCGATTTCACTTTCTAAACATTCACTTTCTCGATTTCATCCTCTACTCATGCTGCTCAGTTTTCTTTTTGCGCTTCTTCATTGAAACGGCGCACTTAAATGCATGTGGCTTCATACCTACATATGTATATACTATGGGTGTTCATTATTTTCCAAGTTGATTTTTTTTTGTTTTTTTTTTTAATTTTCTTGAGGAAAAAAATATTTTGAATTTTTAAAGGTCCTCTGCAACGAAAAAAAAAATCAATTTGGCAAATAATGCACACCCTAGTGAATATATATGTATACATATGGTGGTTAGTAATTGCGCTCATGTGAGAGCATTTGCTCGTTCATCGTTTTTTTGTCAACACACCACCGGCTTGTCTAACTTCCGGTAGGCACAAATCACATAAGCACACAAACGCACATACATTTATACATAGAAAATACGCACACAGTCACACAAGTATTTGGCATTATTTGTGCGAAGCTTGTTAAGAAAGCTGAATGATAATGCAAAATGCGCACAAATACGCAATCAGCATGCGCCGCTCTACGTGCCTACACGCCTATAAGCATGCAATAGCTGCTACTTTTCACTATCTATTGTGCTTCTTTACTTTCCTTTCTTTATTTAGCATGCACACATGCTTAGATCGGAGACCGTCTCACATGTCGACGCCACATCAACAGCAGGTCAGCACAATTTATCTGCCAACCGCTTTAATGCGCCTTCTTTCCCACAACCCAAGTCCGCCTCTTGCCGCTGCGCTAGGCTTCGCTATAATCGCGCTTTTCTCAACGGTGATTGCGCTCATTTGTGCCTGCTGTTCAGCATGCTTTATTCATGTATTGCTTAATATATGCCCATATATGTACATACATAAGCTACGCACACAGGCGCACCTTAATAGTTGTGCATAGATTTTTTATGAGTATTACAAGTAATTTAAATGCCTAGCAGGCTGCCTGAAAAAAATTATGCTAGAGCTGATGACAACGACAATAAATAGTGTCAGAAAATGTAGGCGTAGATACGAAGAAATGAAAGTGTGGGTGCAGGTTAGTGCATTTACTACTACGGTGGGTGAAAACCATACAAGACTCAGCAAAAATAAAAATAATAAAAAAGTATATGCGAATATATATTAAAGGATAAATAATAAATATTAAAATTTTAACCCACAAAATACTTATTTTTTTTTGGCAGGGTTGCCAGATATTTTTTTTAACAAATGAATAACGAGCGGTTTAGTGAAAGCAATGACTGAAAAGTATATTAAGATTATAAACAAAATGTTTAACGCAAATCTAAAATTGGAGTTGCCATCTGATTCGAAAATTCTACATTTTCATAACAAATAAATATGTGTGTACATATATAGATAGATATATTAGATAAAAGTAGGTAGAACTTAAAGAACATAAAAGACAAATACTTTTATTTTTCAGGGTTGCCAAATATTTTTTTAATAAATGAATAACGATGTATTTTTATTAAAGCGAAGACTGCAAGGTTCTTTAAGACTATGAACGAAATATTAAATTTGAAAATGAATAAACGTAAATATAGTTATTAGATAAACATAAGTATTTACAGCTTAAATAACATCAAAGGCATACATTTTTTTTCAGGGTTGCCAGATATTTTTTTATACATGAATAACAAAGACTTAGATATAAGAATGGAGAACTTAAACAACATAAGAGATAAAAATTTTATTTTCAGGGTTGCCAGATGTTTTTCTATCTGCGAATAATGAAGCGGTTTAGTAAAAAAACGCTAACTAAAAAGTCAATTAACATTGTTAACGAAAATTTAAACTAAAAAGTTTAAAAACAAAACTAAGGAAAAAAATAAGAATTAGAGTTGCCACCTGAATGGAAAATATGCATTTCTTAAGTTCTTAGAATTGTTATATTCCTTTCGTGAAGCAAGTTGGCAACTCTATTTAAAATCTTTCAAGTAAATACTTATAATTTTTAAATTGTTTATTTATTTAAAAAGTGGCATTTCTTCTCATAGCAACTATATGCTATAGTGAGCCGATCTGAACAACTTCTTCGTATATTACAGTGTTATCTTAAAAAATAACCTGTGGCAACTTTGTGAAGATATATACTGATAATATATATACTTTGTATGTACTTGTATTACACACTTCGTGACAAACTTAATATACCCTGTTCAGGGTAAGGGATTACGAATCCAACATGTGAAACATAGAACATAGAACCGCATGTATGTCCTTGAAAATAATAATTAAATACACTAAAGCATAAAACAAAGAGAGCAGATTGAAAAATATATCATTCATACTGTTATAATATTACCACAAAAAACATAGAATTAAAATTTGTTAAAATGAAAGGACAATTGAAACAAGGAAAACGTAAAATATGGAAAACAGTGAACGATGCATCATAAGAAAATGTTGTGAATCTAACATCTGAAACATAGAATATACAATTGAAAGTTTTTTTCTAATCAAAAGAAGGATTAAAGGAAAATGTAAAAAATAAGATAGTATTAAGAAACTAAAATGAAAAATTTTTTATAAGTATGTATGCTTCATACGATAACTATAACTATGCTGACATACGAAAAATAGAACGTAGAATCTAAAGTATGTTGAAAAATAAAGATAATCAGAAGACAAATGTGTAAAACATAGAAATTATATTGAGAAATATAGCACACAAAAATGTTATTATGCTACCAAAAAAACATAGAACGTAGAATCTTAAAAATTTTAAATAAGATAAAGAAATCTGAAGGCAAATGCGTAGAACGTAGAAATTATATTAAAAAATACGGCACACAAAAATATTATGAAGCCAATAAGAAAACATAGAACATAAAAACTTAAGTATGTTAAAAAAAGTAAATATAATAAGAAGGAAAATGCGCAAAATATTGAAATTATATTGAACACAAAAACATGATTATACTACCAAAAAAACATAGAATTGAACGTATGTGAAAAGTAAAAGTAAAATGAAAAACATGGAATTAAAATTACATTTAAAAGAAAAGACGAATAAGAGAAAGAAAGCGAACAACATAGAAATCCGATTGAAAAATATTGTATAAAACATGGAACATAAAATCTAAAATAAGGTAAAACTAAAGGTAAAATAAAAGCATAGAATCGAAAATATATTTAAAAGAAAAAACGAATAAGAGACATAAAACCATCATTATGCAACCATAGGAAACATAGAACATAGAATTATTTATGTTTACACTAAATGTACGAAACCAACGAAACCAATCAAAAAGTATATTCTGTTGCCCGCAGCAACCATTAAAACATAATACTTACATATTTCCATAACATTTCACACTACTGTACCTAACTGTCATTACCCCAGCGTCTTATTTGCACCATTACATATGCACACTCAATCAGAAAAAAAGCAAAACTCCCTCACCAGCATTTCAGCAACTTTGAATATAGGCATTCCCAGAGCCACAGTTGGTTGGCTGACCCTGCCCAGCCTCCACAGACCACACTAACACACAAATGCCTAGCATAAACCAGTGTATGCTTGCCATACAAATCACACCATTCAAGCGGCAGTGAATGTAGGACAAATTATTTATAAGCACAGCGTGCAAATAGAGGAAAGTGCGAGGAAAAAAGGAGCATAGATAAAAGCGAAAGTGCGGGCATGCAGATGGGCACAAACAGGCGCAGAGACGCTGTCAGATATGGCAGCACTGCCATGATACCATGATGGGCGGCCACACAATTCAACGGTACTCATTGTTGGCACTGAGTTTTTGAATTTCGCTCTCCGTGTATGGCCGCTTTTATTGTTATTTTTATTTTCATTTTTTCTCATTTCCACTTTTATTTTTATTCTCCTTTTTATTTTTATTCTAATTTCCTACTTGGCTGTTAATTTCTTTACGCTCGTTTTTTGGTTTTTCTTTTTTTTTCTTTTTTTTTTGATTTTTTTTCTGCTTTTTTGTGCTCGGTTCTGTTGACACTCGCCGTTTTCGTGCCGCTTTCCGCCTCCGCTTCGTTGCTATTTCGCATTTCCTTCTCGATTTGCGCCTGACATTTCGTCTTTTTCATTTAATATTTTTCGGTTGTTGTAATTGTTATTGCGCTCGCATACTTCTATGTGTGCGTGTGTGTGTGACGAACTTACTAGGCTGCAAAGCAGCTTTATCAACAAAGCGAAAAGAGGTCATTCAACGAGGAATAAAAAGCGAAATAAAAAGCATTGCCGCTGCAACGCTGTAAAAATCAATTTGTTTGAGGGTCTAGAAGGCTGTCACTGTGTATGTGTGTGCATTTGTATGTAATTGTGAGTATATGTGTGTCTGCTGGCGGAAATAGCTGCAACAGATTTTTAGATTGAAAACGTAAATTGAAAGTTTCGAGTGCCTCACTGAGTGCCCGGTGCTTTAAGGCTGAGTGTGGGTCAGCTGGTCAGCTACTGTAGCTACATGTGTATGTGCGCCTATGTGTTTGCTGTGTGTGTATGGTAAGTGAACGATTGCTTTGCAGTGTGGCTGAAGTGCAAGCCGAGGTGTGGGTAATTCAAATTGGTTATTTGGATAAGTGAATTCGACAAATAAACACAGTACACACGCACACATGCACATACAAATTGTATGCGAAGCATCCTTTCGTGTTGCTGTGTGTACTGGAAATATTTGCTGAAGTTAGCAGCTGCAATTTTTAGTAGAAAAAAATTTTTGAGGAAATAGTAAATAAAATTTGAGCGCAAATTTTGTGTAGCAGTTCTGCATTTGAAATGCTTTGCAATTTTCGTGGTAAACAAAAATTTCTTGGAGTAGTCGATTTTGCTTTTCCCAAAGGAAATCTGCCGTCAACAACACAAATTTTTTTATTGTATTACAAATAAAAAAAAACTAGAAAAACGTTCATTTCGGTTGGACTGAAGCTATAATACTCACTTTGTGTGGCAGCTATATGCTAGAGCCGTTCGATCTACTATAATATGCTTCACACGTGCATTTCTTATAGTCACTTTGTATGGCAGCTATATGCTATAGCAGTCCGATCTAAACAATTTCAACAAATAATATAGTTTGCCTTTGGAAAATAATCTGTACAAAATTTCGTCAAGATATCTTGTCAACTAAAAAAGTTTTCCTTACAAGTACTTTATTTTCTTTGTTCAGTTTGTATCGCAGCTATATGCCATAGTGATCGGATTTAAATTTGTTTTCCAAAAATTATAGAGTGGGTCATGAAAATAATAACTGCCAATTTTCGTGAAGATATGTTTACAAATAAAGAAGTTTCTACTACAAAAACTTGATTTTGATCGTTCAGTTTGTATGTCAGCTATATGCTATAATGGTCCGATAATGGCGGTTTCGACAAATGAGGAGTTTCTCAGAGAGAAAATAATGTGTGCAAAATTGTAAATCGATATCTCAAAAACTGAGAGAAATGTTCGCATTTTTACAGACTGAAGGACAGGTAGACAGATACATATACATATGTATGGTATATACTCTATATGTGTATAGTAATAGGGTTTCTTTCTGGGTATTATATACTCTGATTTTGAGCAAAGCTGCAACTAAATTAGCCATCTCTATATGAAGAATAATAAATATGTAGTAATTAAAGCTACTGAGATCATTTTAGAAGTTATACTTTCCTTATATCCAACATCGTTTTAGGTTTCTTCGCATAAAATTGCGAACTTGCCTTTTCGTTGATACTTACAAATACTTCACATTCGGATACTAAATTAACACCTAAGCGTAATTATCAACATATTACTTTAAAAAAATCGTATGTCTCCAATTTTGAGGGATTTTGTTCTTCCATTGCATCTCCTACCATGTAACCGGTTAGGTTAAAAAGATTAGTTTTGATAGCTGATTCTTCAAAATAGCAGAGAATCACACTTCGATTGCTACAATACAGTTTTCTACAAAGCCAGAGGTAGACGACGTTTCGGTATCTTCGACTAAACAGCTCAACACTACATATAAGAACACAGGTACGTGGATATTAACTCTCGACAAAGGGTCCTGAAACTATCGCAAATCTGCTTGGGTACCTTACATCTAACTATTTACATAATTTCACCTAGAAGCCTAAAATTGTGGGATCTGAGGTATTTTAACATTGATTTGGTAATGGTGAGACATTTTTTAAAAAAGTGTTAAGAGGATTCCACCTCATCTTCTGCCAAGCGGCTTTTACAGCTGGCATCCGATGGAATGTTTAACCTTATCGCACGTATCCCCAGCGATGTCCTGTTAGAACTCATACAACTATTGAAAGGTGATCTTTGCTAAAGGCGAAGGGGACGCTAAATTTCTTACGATTTTCCCAAGGCCAGAAAGACTTAACGATTACACAGCTGCTAGTTTCTTCCCCGCGCTTAATGCCCTACTGTCCAGTACTGAACTGTAAGAAGTCGGTGGAGGTCGTACCCGTTCCTATTTTGCAGCTACTGAGACTGAAGTATCTGATCTAGCAAGCTCATCAGCGTTGTAGTTTTCTGCAACTTCGCTGTGCCCAGGCATCAAAACCAATCGAATGGGGTGGTAACGCGATGTTAGAGCTAAGGAATCGGGAATTAAGTCTGTTACACATAATTATTTTTCAAATAAAGTATCTCTTTGCAGCCATTGCTAACAGTGAATTGCTAAAACCTGACATCCGAATTCTGGGCTCAAACATTTTCAGATTTCTTCTACACGAAAAAAACAAAACTTTAAGCTTCTAAGAAATAGTGTGATATTTCAGTGTTTATTTGAAGCATTATGAAGATATCTTCATCTTCCTTTTTCCCCTCACAATCTTTTGGAGAAAAATAATACAATTTATTTGAGTCTCACGATGGGAAAATTAAAAATCATATATTAAAAAGTTCTCTTTTGGGTCCTCAAATGAGCTCTAACATCTCAAAAAGCTTTGTGAAATTCCCAAAGGTTCATCTCTTTATCTCAAAAAAAAAAAATCTTTTGCAATCGCTGGGTCAGATTTCCAACTCACGATCGTTTTTCTAAAATCTTTCCAAGGATATGGCTTGAAAGATTGCGAACTTTGCGGCAATCAAGGCTATTTAGACTAGTTTCAAAAGGCTTTCGCACCACAAAATTTCATTTAACTTGAACTAAACACCAACTTCGTATATATTCCCTGAACAGGGTATATTAATTTTATCACGAAGTTTGTAGCACACACAAGTAAACGTCACAGTCTCTACAAAATAAATATATTAAAGAACATCATAAGGTTAGAACTGAAAATACTACTCCATGTTCCAGGGAGTGTTAACTGGGAGCTGAAAAATGTTTAATTTTAATTTATCAATTTACAAATTTAATTTATCAGGAGACTAATACCGAAACCTGAAGGCTTAAGTCTAAGTTTATTATAGTAAGACCTTAGACTATATCCATAAACACAGAGACGTTTGAATGATTGCTGAAGGGTGAAAAACTTGTAGAGAAAAGAAAAGTGCCACTCCCGAAACAGCACAAAACATTTTGGCACTAAACCTACTGACTCCAGTCATATCATAGATGACAGGAGCCTTCGCATATGCTAAGCGTTTATTTATAAACATTCGCTTTTTTGCTTACGGCGCTTACCTAACTCAAAGTATTTAAGAAAACGGTAGACAACTGTGACAAAAGAAGAGTAGACACGCACAGGTTCTTGCCTACGAAGCAGGTATGTAATTTATATGCTGACATCAGCTTAGGGGCAAACTAAATTTAAAAGGCATTTGTGTCAAAGGTTTTTTCCAATAATATTGATAGTATATTTTGTTTAGTACATACTGAAATTTTCAAAAATTAATTCAAAGATGCTTAAAGCCGAGCATAGTTAACAGAAAACGCCCAAAAGTGTGCTAAAGCGCTCAATAGAGCTATTTAAATCACTAGTAGTCCAGCAGGATAGTAGCTACCGCCAACTGGAAACAATATAAGGAAGAAAAGCAGCATATATATAATATAAAAATGGCATACCATCAGCCGACTATCTTCATAATAACCGCCGAAAACTAGAGAAAAAAGCAAAGAGGACAGGCGTAAAAACTCACCTGAAACAAGCTAAGTCTAGCATTGGAAACTAGAAACGAATATGTACTGAAATATGCTGGTAAAATGCTGTGGTAGCCTTTAAGCGACACTATGCTTCATAGTTGCCAACAAGCATAGCATACCTACCGGCTTAAAAAAGTCTAAAAGTGCACAAAAGTAGGCAATACATATCGCTTCACTCACGCAGAGCACAAATTTTTGTAAACGAGTCAAAATATTGTTTAGATAGCAAGCATTTTTGCGAAAAACTGCAAATTCTACGCACAGTTTACAGGCGCCTTAACGTATGCTAAGCGCTTATTTATAAACGTACGCTATTTTCGCTTACAGCGCGTACCTAACTCAAAGTCGCTAAGAAAACGGTAGACAACTGTGACAAAGGAAGAATAGACACGCGCAGTTTGTTGCCTCTGAAGGAGGTATGCAATTTATATGGAGACAGAAAATGTATGTGGCATACATTTAGGGGCAAACTTAAGTTAAACGGCATTTGTGTCTAATGAATGTCGGGTGTGGTGCGTACAACAGTTTTTGCTCGCAATCTAGAGGAGTGTGTTGTTTTTTCTGTGCGCACTTGTTGTTGTACACTTTTTTCTTTTAAACAAACAACAAAGCACTCAAGTCGCTTTACAAGTGAGTGCAACAAATGAAACGAAAGAGTTATTTCTTCAATTCCACGAGCGCGACCCTCAACATCCGCTTGCTCCTCTTCGAGCAAATACGCCGTGCGTTGCAGAAAAGATGGCTACAGTAATTGCGCAACGTTGTTGACAGTGACAACAAAAAAAAAGGTAGAAGAAAACCAACAACACAAACAAAGCATTTTGTCAGCGAAGAAAAACGCAACAAATGCGAGAAGAGATTAATGGCGTAAAAGTGTGCCAAGAAAAGGTGTCGTCGCTGATTTCCTACACAAACACACACACACATGTATACATAAACCATTATATGTATGAGAGCAAGTGTCTGGGAATTCATTTGCATGTATGTGTGTGTGTGTCTGTATATTTATTTGACTGTTGCGTGCGGAAATTAACGACAACAATGGGCGTAAATGACATTTCAACGAAGGCAAAGTCACCGAACTGCTACACACACACACACATACACATATAAATTTATACACCGCCACACACACATCCACTTGTGTGCAGCTACACCGTTTATTGGTTGGCAGCGACTACAAATTTGCTGGGCGTACATTTAATTAAAGGAAAAATGCTGAATGGTAGAAGTCGCAGAAAAAATAACAACAAAAGCAAATAAAAAAGGAAATTGAAAATCCGAAGACTTGTGACACTCAGACAGTGATTTAAGGTGAGCTTTCGTGATTTCGCATGGGTTAAGAAAATTAATTTCAATTTCGGAAACAGTTGGAAATGTATGCATTACTAGGCGTGGCACGGGAATGTAAATCAACGACATAATTGGCGAGCAAAAGAGTGAAATAGCAAAGAACGCGAGAATGTTCAGCGAAAGAAATATTTAATTTAATATTAAAATTGTACGCATTCCTGCAGTTATGCGTATTGCTAAAGAAATTAATAAAAAAAAGAACAAAATTTAATTATTAATTATGTGGCAACATTGTACAAAAAAATATAAAGTTTATGGAAAATCTTCTGAAAAAATTACTTCTTTAATATTGTTTCTATATTTTCTAAATATCTTTGAACTTACATATGTACTTTTTTTGTTAGGTGGCAATTCTGCCACTATAATAGTACTTATACCAACTAAAATTTTACTAAACGTTTTTTGCAATGTTTCGTTTATAAGTTTTAATTACAAAAAAATATTTTTAATTATATGACAACAAGCACAAGCACAAAAATATTAAAAACTATATGACAACTCTGTAAAAAATTTGGAGGGAAAATGAAATTTTCTTGTTGCTTCAAAAATATTTTTAATTTCAATTAATTTGTTATTTTAGGTGGCAACTGTCTAATTGAAACAGCAGTTGCATGACAACGCTGTAAAGAAACTTGGTGGAAAAGTTTCTTTAAAGTTTCCTAGTTGTCTCAAAAATATTCTTAAGCTCATTTGTTATTTAAGGTGGCAACCCTCTAATTGAAACAGCTGTTACATAAGCCGAAGTTTTCAACAAAGTTTTTTGAATAATACTCTCATCTATAAAGATAAAAAAAAATATTATTAATTATATGGCAACACTGTACTTAAAATAATAAACTATGTATATGGAAACTCTTTTAAAAAAATTAAGAAAAAATTAAGTCTTCATTATTGCTTTTATATTTTCAAAATATCTTTGAACTCATGTCCTTCTTTTGTTAGGTGGCAACTTCATCAATGAAACGGCAGCTACACAAACTAAAATGATTGATAAAATTTTTGCAATGGTTCGTCTATAAGCTTCCACTACAAAAAAAATTAATTTAATTATATGGCAACACTGCACAAAAAAATTAAAAACTATATGGCAACACTGTAATAAAGGGGTGGAAAATTTGCTTTCCTTTTTTCGGCTGTTACAAAAGTATTTTTGAACGCATTTAATTTGTTAGTTTAGGTGGCAACCCTCAAATTGTAACAGTGGTTAAATAAACTAAACTTAAGGTAAAAAAATTAAAATTTCGTTTATTGGTTAGATTTATAATCATTACATAAAAAAATCTAGTGGCAACACCCATTTAAATCACTGATGTACTGCGGAGCAGAAGGTTGTATGAAAATTTTCTGCCTAAAAATTATTTTTATAATGTTTTTCCTTTCCTTAAGGTATACATGTGGATACCTAAAAAAATTAATAAATACATGTCAACATTGTAAAAAAAAATCTGGCAATGCTATAAAAAATTTTGAGCAAGGGAGATTTTGGGCAATTACCACAAAAAAAAAACAAAATATTTTCGTTTAATTTGTTATTTTGGGTGGCAACTTCATAAATTAAAAACTAGTTAGTTTTATAAAAAAAAATTGAATTAATTTATTCTATTAAAAAACAAGTAAGGAAGGGAAAGGTTCGGGAGAAAATTTTAGGCCTCAGAAATAACTTTCGCTCGTCTTACCAAAAACAATATTTTCGCATTTATTTCATAATTATTTAATAATTTTTAAAGTGTGGCAACCGTATTTAGAAAATAATATAGGTTTTTTATCTCAGAAATAAGTCTCACGTCTCTCACCAAAAAAATAGTATTGCGACAAATTATTTCAAGTTTATTTAATAATTATAAAAATGTGGCAACACCATTTGCTATATGAAATAAAGTGTATACTTCTGTTAACACTCTCATTCCTCTTAACAAAAAATAGGAAAATATTTGCGTAATTATTTCATAATTTTTTAATAATTTTGTAAGTGTGGCAACCTCGATTAAGAAACAAATTTAATTTTTTTCACCTCCAAAATCACATTCTCAGTAATATCACATATTTTAAAAAATAATCGCTTTAACAATTGTTTTGGGATAATTAATTAATTTTGAAAGTATGGCAACATTATTAAAAAACCAATTTAGTTCTTCTCTCTCAAAAATTAAGTTACAAATAATTTTATGTATTTTCGAAGGTTACGTTATTAAAACTTAAAAAATTATTGTATGCATATAACTAATGTGGCAACTCCAAAACAATAACAACCTTAGGAAATGTTCATGATAATAAGTAATATTATTTAAATTTCTGGTTTGGTGGCAATCCTTGCCACAAGAAATATTTCCACATTGGTGTTTTTGTATTTTTATATATTTTTTACTTATAATAAAAAAATTATTTTCTTAAGCTAAATAAATAACCAATAAATTTCGCAAAATGTGGCAACTTCAGTTTTTTAGTAAATATGTACATATGTAAATGTAGTATACATCCTTTTCCATATTATTGATATTCTTGTGAGCATTTTTATACCTCATTTGTTCTTCAGCAGCGAAATAAAAATCATAGCGCCCACAAATATGCAACGAAATTCTTAGTAGCATTCGCAAAAGTACTCACACAGCTGGCTGCATTAAAATAAAACTCCAATTGATCACTTAAAAGTAGCAATTTCAAAAAGTTCTTGCTACTTCAGTGCTAATATTGAAAGAATGGCATAATGGCGCAATAATACCCACGCTGCTTAACTACATACTAACCGCGCGAATAGCGAGCAATAACCGAGAGATGAGAACAGACTATAAAGGAATCGGAATTTTATTGTTTCCACAATACGCTAACAAATGTATGTTCTACAAAGCTATTTGTCTGCATGGGAGCACTTTCGCTCGCAAACGACGCGTCAGAGCAGACGTAGAGAAATTTGCATAAACTATTTATAGTTGGAACCTCGTCAGCGTATGTAAAGAGATGGATGGTGCTCAGATAAATGTATGTTTGTTTTGGCAAAGAAAGAATAAATTTGCGGTAATTTAATTTAATGACATTTATGGTGGAGATATGGATATCTTCTGCTTTGGTAAATCATAGTAGGGGAAATTTGGTGTGAATGACGCACCTCGCACTGGTCGACCTATCGTTGAAAAAGGCGATGAAATTATGGAAAAGATTGACCAGAACCGTCACATAAGCAGCCGTGACATCGCTAAGGAACTCAACATTCATCATCAAATGGTTTTGAACAATTAAAAAAGGCTGGGCACAGAAAGAAGCTCGATGTTTGGGTACCACATGAATTGTCTGTGAAAAATTTAATGCACCGAATTAACATGTGCGATTCTTTGCTGAAATGAAATGCGAAAAAGATCATGATCCAAGCGTGGTGAAGCTCAACAAATTGTCGCAAATCCAGGGTTGAGGCCTCGAAAGGTTACGCTGAGTGTTTGATGGGATTGGAAAGAAATCATCCACTATGAGCTGCTCCGCCTGGTCGAATGATTGATTCTACAATTTATTGACAACAACTGATGAGATATTAGCAAACAATCGAAAAAAACGGCCAGAACTGATCAAAAAAAGGACTTCGTCTTTCATCAGGACGACGCTAGACCACACACATCTTTGATGACTCGGCAAAAACTGGGAGGGCTTGGCTGGCAAGTTTTGATGCATTCACCATAAAGCCCTGACCTTGTACGGACTACCATTTGTTTCGGTCAACACAGAACTCCTTTAATGGAGCAAAGTTGGCTTCAAGAGTAGCCTATGGAAATTACTGGACGTAGTTTTTCGCCGAGAAAACAAAAAAGTCTTACACTGATGCAATAATGTCTCTAGCGGAAAAATGCCAAAAAGTGGTCGACCAAAATAGTACATATTTTGTTCATATAAGTTCATTATAAATATAAAAAAATAAGTTGAAGTTTGATTAGACATACGAAAAGACTTTTTTGACTACAAAATATAATATATAATTTTGGGAAAATCTGTGACATTGAAATTTATATTTTTTTTTTCTGAAATTCTCTCTGATCAATGGTTTTAGCCTCCTTATTTCAGTCACTGTGATAATTAAAATAGGTTTTCTGCGCTCCGAAATGTAGCATCTTAGTAAAACCGGTTTTTGGTTAGAACTAAGAACAACAAAAATCTATCCCATTTATATAAAAAAGTGAACATTAGCTTACTATACAGATTCGTTTTGAGTATAGCTGTAACTTCGAAAGCTTTATTTTGTCCCTTCGTGTATCTTTAGTATTTTAATTGTTATAGCCGCCCTACTTCGGTGACAGTAATAAATATGATACATTTTCTGGACTCCGAAATGTAGGCAACATGTTAATTTAACCAATTTTTTGGTTGGTTTTAAGAACAAGCCTCACTCGTCTTTAATGGTAGTTTAACAAAGTCATTAACAGGGAAATTAAAAGTTTAGGAGTGGAAAAAACCTTTTTCATTTATATAAAAATGAATTTACAAAATCATTTTAGTTTTGTTTTCTATCAGTTTTTCGTCCATATTTTGTATTTTAATTGCTATAGCCATAACATTGTGCTTCTAAATTTTTCTCTTTTCTTTATTCGTCAAATCTTTTTTCTTATAATACATAATCTTTATATTTCAGTCACTGTAAAAATTAGAAAAAATTTTCTGCGACCCGAAATGTAGGCAACGTATTTGTTAATCGATGTTTTCAAGACTATTCTGAAAACAGAAAAATATAAATGAATTAAAGAGAGATTAGTTAAAGCAAACAAAACATAGCAAGAAACAGACGCTAATATATGACAGAACAGCTTGTTATTAAAAACAAGACTCACGCGTCTTTATGGACCAATTCAGGAAAGCAATAGTAGCGCAAATATTAAAAGATTAAGGATATACGATGAAAAAAAACTATTCAAATTACCTAAAAAAAGCTGCAATAGAAGTCTAATATTTTGATAAAAATGCTCGTTAGGCAAATATCAGAGAGCTTTTGGGGAAAATTTGCAGCTTCCAAATTTTGTTTGTTCTTGTTTTCATTTATTTTTCTTTCTTATTAGTCAGCCAGTCTTCCTTATTTCACTCACTACGAAAAATTTTTTGCGCTCCTAAATGTAGGCAACAATTTTTTTAATACCATTTTCATTGAATATTTTATTTTTCATTTATTTGTCTTTCTTATTACTTGCTAATAATGATAACAGCTTTCATATTTCATACACTACAAGCCTTACGAGAAATTTTTTGCACTCCTAAATGTAGGCAAAAAAATTCTTAAAGCCATTTTTAGTGCATATTTCACTGGCAATGAAATATTCCTAATAAAATATGTATTAATTGATATTATTCTAAATCTTTTCAACCCCTCTTCAGCCACTTTCCGCCTTACTCAACTGATTCACGCTTATTTGCGTATGTTTTGTTCAAATGTCCTTAGCTAATACGCAAAAAAACTGTTTTTCTATTTTTATAAATTCTTAACTACATGTGACATTTTTTGTACATACAACCACACACACACTTCAGACAACAGACATTTTAGCGACACAAAAGCGCGACGAGACAAAAACAAGCCAACGCCGAACGACTGGCTCAGCCAAATGGGTGACAGCTAGTCAGGCAAGCGTTAAGCGCTTTACACACACGCATACAAACGTATGAGCATATATGTGTGTATATGCAAATATGTGTGTTTGCGCAAGCCTCACAAGCACTTTAGCGAGTTCATGGTCGGCAAAGTCTTTGAGCACATCTTAACCCCAACACAAGCAGGTCAGCGTGACACAATATGTAGAAGAGTGAAAATAAAAGCACACTCATGCACCTATACATACACATGCACATGTGCACATATCATTTCCATGCATAGCTGTTTACATTAGTTGGATATATTTTCGCAAAACTTTTTCGCCGAATTTTTTTATGATTTCGGCAGCTTCATAAATCGCGTTTCTGTTTATTTGCGCTTTGTGACATTTCCGTTACATAGTTACGCTTGCGAAAAATAGTAACAAAACCACAAAGTTTTGTCAGTTGACATTTGCAAAAATATTTTTATAAGCAAGTTGGTTTTTGATTTTTTTTTTTGGAAAACAAATGTGAGCTTGTGGGTACAATAAATCCAAATTTAAATATATGTAGCAGCAAATAGTGTCTCAGTTTATGAGATATCGATCTGAAATTTTTCATATATCATTTTTATTTCAAAGTTTCTGTTTATTTAACGTAACAGCTGCTATCGGAATACTGTGGGGTACAGCTGTCATATAAACTGAACAGTGAGAGTCTACTTCTTATACGGAAAGTTTTTTTATTTTAAAAGATATTTTCACGAAATTTGAAAAATACTCTTGCCTGAAGCCAGGTTACAATCACCGAACTTAATATTTAGATCGGACCACTATAGCATATAGCTGTCATACAAACTGTTCGAAAATTATCAAGTTCTTGTACGAAAAACTTTTTTATTTCACAATGAATCTTCACGAAATTCCGAATGTATGATTTTCTAAGACAACGTTTTTATCTCGAAGAAAATTTTTCCTATCGGACTACTATAGCATATAGCTACCATACAAACTGAATGGTCGGACTTAAGTATTTGCATCGAAAACTTTTTTATTTGACGAGATATCTTTATGAAATTTGGCATGGATTAATATCCATAGCAACGATACAATTTCTGAAGAAATAGTTTAGATCGGACCACTATAGCATATAGCTGTCATACAAACTATTTGATCAGAGACAAGTTCTTGTACGGGAAACTTTTTTATTTGTCAAGCAATCGTCACGAAATTTGGCAAGGATAACTTTTCAAGTCAAAGTGATCGTTGTATATATCGTTTGAATCGGACTACAATAGCTTATAGCTACCATACAAACCAAAGAAACAAAATCGAGTTAAAGATCTTTTATACCCTTACATGCTATGAGGAATGCTCTCGTTAAAAATATTTTAGCTTTAGTACAGCCGAAGGAAACGATTTGTCTTATTTCTTATTTCTTGTTTTTTTTTCGTTGTTGTTTTCTTAGTTTTGGTATTCCTTCAATTACCAAGGCACAGCCGGAAAATCTAATTTTATTTACTAACAGCAATACACACATTGATACAAAAATCGTCGTTTGCTGCCGCTCCTTCTGCACTTCCTTCTCCTTTCCTTCTTAGCCGACTTCTTCACCTCCTTCTACCCTTACTTCTTCCCATCCTATAAAAAAGTCGTCTTCTACTGCACCTTCTGCATCTTCTTCTTCCCACCTTCTTCCTCTTCTTATTCCTCTCCTTCTTCACTTACTTCTTTCCATCATTCTGCCCCTATTTCCACTTTCTTCCCATTTTATTTTTTTTCTTACCAAACAACAATATCTTTAGCTGCTCTTTGTAACTAGCGCCTAAAAGGTTATGAATTTCTGCAGAATTTCGCTCTCATGTCAATCTTATTTTCTACCCTCGAGCAGCACAATATTTTTGTGCAAAATCATGCAATTTATGTTATTTATTAAAATTGGCAGCTATTTTAGGATTATGCTCAGCTGTGAGATAGGCCGAACGGCTTTAGGCGGCAGCGTTGCCAGGGACATGAAAAACATATATTTCGCTTTTCATTAGCTGTGTTTAGTTGTAAGTTAGGTTAAATTCGGTTAGGGGAACTATACTCGTTACTTCATTGACGACAGCATTACTACACACTTGTTGTGGTTACTCAAAGAGCTCACACTTTAGTTTGTCAAATGCATGTAATAGATATGTCTTTGTCTTCCTTCAAATTAGTCAGGCAGGCTATCAAGTTTCACAAATCGACATTTCAAGAACCAAATTTGCTTGCAGGGTCTGCCGATAGTTTTTCCCTCCCAATTTGTTTGAGTGATAATAAAAAAACTTCTATAAGACACAAGACAATCTCCCCTACATTCTGGGGTCACATTGAAGTTGATCACATGAGAAGACTGAAAAATATAAATAACTGTGTATAGAATGACTACTTTGCCTAGATATTTGCAAGAAGTGATACTAAAACTTGTATCTTCAATTCATATGCTATATTTTTGCGCTCCAAAATGTAGGCAATGTTTTTGTTAAAGCCATTTTTGAGAATTTCATTTTCCCATCAAACAGATTTATTACGCTCCGAAATGTAGGCAACGATTTTGTTAAAGCCATTTTTGACATACAGTAAATGCGCTTACAGCAGTTTTAATATTAATTTTTTGTTTACTCATGTTGATTTAATGCTCTGAAAATAACAAAATGTTATTGTTTCCATTAAAAAACGAAGCATTTTCATTTACCAAAAATTTTGTGCTGAATAAGCAATTATACTTAAATCTTCTTATGTCCAAAATGCAAATATACCATTTCGTTATACTTTCACAAGTACGTATTATTTTTTTTTTTGCGCCCCGAAATGTAGGCAACGCATTTTGTTAAATTCCTGCATTAAATACTCTAAACATAATAAAATATTAACCTTTCCATTAAAATGTAAAACATTTTCATTTAAAAGAATAGTTTTCTTTCTCAAAATCTGTCGTGCATGTTCGTGCCGAATAAGCAACGATTATTTAAATCTGCTTATATCCAAAATAGAAATATACTGAAATAAGAAATTTGTCTCATATTAACATATGCAACATAATCTACTTCAAATATTATGTGTATTGACAGGAAATGCATAAAAGGCAAACCAGTAAACCAAACCACTAGAGACAGTCAAATTATGAATACTTATGCAAAATTTCGTTTGAAAATGAAAGCAATTTAAAAAACTTTGAAAAACTCAAAGACAGCGTGGAGTCATCTAGAAGTTTATGAACGCCAATGGCTTCTGGTTTGGTTGCTCAAAGGCACTGCAAATATTACAATAAATTTTCTGCGCTCCGAAATGTAGGCAACAGATTTGTTCATTTTTTTTATAATTATTTCAGTAAATATCGTGTCGTAATATGAAAAGTAGAATGATTGAAATGAATTGTAGAGATATTGGCACAATTAACAAAAACCCAATCGTCTATGATGATCCATTGACAGGAAAATAATAAGAGGTTAAAAGTATGGGCTGAAATTTTGATTCGAGAAATCTGTACTTTAGAAATTTTTCTCTTTACATTTTTAGTCAAATTTTTTTCTTATAATATATAATCTTCATTTAAATCACTGTATAAATTAGAATACAATTTTCTGCGCTCCGAAATGTAGGCAACATATTTGTTGATCATTTTTTGATGATTATTTCTATAAATATCGCGTCGTAATATGAAAAAGTTAAGATTCCAATGAATTGTTGTTAAATTAGTTTTAGGTAGAAGGATGATTCGTATTCAATGACCAGGGAAACCATTGACATGAGAATAATAGAAGGTTTAGGTTGTGCGATGAAATAGTAAACATTTTTAACTTAAAGAAATCAGAAATATATAGAAACATGTTGGGATTTGTCTTGATAAATTAGAGTGAGAAATACGGCAATCTTTATTTTTTCCTACAGTTAAACCGGAAATATAATACGATAAGACATGAGTTGATTTCAGGTTGATATGTTCAAAAAACAACATAAAACGATATAACTTGACCGTATATCTCATGTACAAAATAAGTATCATAAATTAAGTACTTACACCGTCAGCTTATAATATATATCTATCTCAGAAACTCTATATCCATATTAAGTGACTTCATAGAACAGTTTCAGTAATTATAGATGTGTACATCAATCTAATGTTGTAACTAATAATTTCTCTCTTATTTTAAAATTGCTTTATGGCTAATTTTAAGGTGATTTCTCATTTCTTGTATTAATCTATTTTTGAAACATATTTTGGTGATCTATTCCTGGAACATATTTTATGATCTATTCTTGAAACACATTTTGGTGATCTATTCTTGAAAATATTCTATGATCTATTCTTGAAACATATTTTGGTGATGAATTCATGAAGCGTATTTTATGATCTATTCTTGAAGCATATTTTGGTGATCTATTCGTGAAACATATTTTGGTGATCTACTCCTCGAACATATTTTCCTGATCTGTTCTTGAAACATATTTTATTGATCTATTCTTTAAACATATTTTGGTGATATATTCTTGAAAAATATTTCGGTGATCTATTATTGAAACATATTTTGGTGTTCTATTTTAAGCATGATCTGTTCATGAAACATATTTTATTGTTTCTCTGTAGATCAATATCGCTTCATCTAGTGATAGTGTCGCTGTGAATCAAACCAGAAGGGGATTCTAACCAGAATTTATATACTTTTCTTTATTCTACACCTTGTTTATTAGATACAGTTTTGTTATGCTGTATTTTGTGTGATCGCAACTCGCGTTAATACATCTTAACTATTCTGTAGAAGTTTCCATAATTTTTTTTTTAATTCAGCTTAAGTACTTCACTACTTCATATTTTCTTTGATACAAGTCACTTTACTATTACTTTTTTTAATTTGGAGTTCATTTTGCGAAGGAATATTCCGAAAAGTCAATTCATCACGGTCCTCTTTGGTTTTTAATAAATATAAGCATTAAAATTCTTTAAACTTTTTAAACAGAATTTATATTTATTGCTTTAACTTTGGCTTGTTTTATGGTTGCTGATCTTAAAGCTTATACTTGTAGTAATCCTTAAATCCTTTTTGTACAGAATTTACATTTATTGCTTTTTCCTTGGCTTCTTATGTAATCGCTGATTGTTTTTCGTGTATTTGCTTAAAGAGTATTTAGTTTTCTCTGTACTCGTGTTAATCTATACAAATTAGACTGTGCATATTTCCATATATTTTTTAGAGATTTAGTTCCAGAATTTTATCAACAGCATTTCTAGCTTTGACACAAGCTATTTTCATATCATTTTCTTAAGTTGTAGCTTGAATTAGTTACAAGTCTATTCTGAAAAGTTATTGTTTCTGTCAGATTTGGTTGTTCTCTTCTTGTATTATATAACATCTGTAGTTTTATATAACATCTGTAAAATTTTCACATTTATAATGCACACACGGAGTCAATTATTTGGCTGCTTGGCTGAATTGGCATTACTAAAAATGGCGGAACAATGCTGAAATGTCTGGAGTTTTTTTACGGCTCCATTTAGAATATAGTCTAATTTAGCTAGTCAAACATGTTTCTATTTTGAGCTCATTAAGGCAGTCAAACGTATTTCAGCTTTAAGCTTGCTTTTCGCCTGAGCATAGTTTGGTTCAACTTATGTACTGAAATTATTCATTATGGACTCTCTGGCGTCTTACTATAAACGCAAGCTTAAAATTCTTGAACAACATATTATTTACATGCCAAAGAACTGGTATGTACAGCATCAAATTTGATACCCTTTTTTGCCTTTACTAATTTTCTTCTACATGTTCTCTTCTTAAGTATTATATAACATCTGCTTTTCCGTTTAAAATTTTCAATTTTGAAGTTTTAGAAAAAAGTTTATTAATATTGACTGATGGGTAAAATTTTCGCTATTTTATAATGCACAGAGAGAAAGAGTCAAATATTTCATTACTTTATTTTTTAAAGTTCTCAATGAAACGCTGCTTGGCTGAATTGGCATCTGAAATCGAAAATGGAGAGCACAATTACACAGAAACTGAGAAAGTATATTTAGCTCCCATACAAAGTGACCGATCAAAATCAAATTCTTGTATAGAAATATTTTATATTTGATAAAATATCTTCACGAAATTTGTCACAGATTGATATTGTCCAAGAAAAATGTATAATCCACGTACAAATTGTTCAGATCGAAGTACTATATCATATACCTCCCATACTAACTGAGTGATCAAAACCAAGTTCTTGTATGGAAAACATTTTTGTTTGATGAGATAGCTGCTCAAATTCAACAACATGTATTATCCAAAGACAACGCTAAGACATCTGAAGAAATTTTCTAGATCGGACTACTACATCATATAGCTGTCACACAAACTGAACGCCGAAAATTAAGTGCTCGTACGGAAATTTTTTTATTTGTCAAGATATCTTCACGAAATTTGGCACAAATAATTGTCCAAGAAAAATGTATAATTCTCGAGTAAATTGTTCAGATCGGACTACTATATCATATAGCTGCCATATTAACTGACTGATTAAAACCAAGCTTTTGTATGGAAAACATTTTTATTTGATGAGATATCTCCACAAAATTCATCAAATCGTATCGCAACGCTATTATATCTGTAGAAATTTTTCAGATCGGAGTACTATATCATATAGTTGTCATACAACCTGTATGATCAAAATAAAGCTCTCGTATGGAACATTTTTTAATTTCTCAAATTATCTTCATGCTATTTGGTATGGATTATTAGCTAAGTTAGCGTTAAAATCTCAGAAGATATTGTTCAGATCAAACCACTATAACATATAGCTACCATACAAACTGAACTATAAAACTCAAGTCTTGTATACCACAAAAAATGCGCCTGGGAAAGGTATAATAGCTTCGGAGCAGCCGAAGTTAACGATTTTTCTTGTTTTATATATTTTTTTCTTTACTTTCGATTTCATAAAAACCAACTATTATGGCTTATTGGGTGCACAATGCATTGCAATCAAATTCATATGCACACTTTTAGGCACTCAGGCATTATTCATAAATACGCATACGCTTGCATATTAATGTAAAGCCATCTCAACGTTTCAACTTTCGTTTGCATAGCAAAAAGACACGCTTGCTAATACCGCACATAAGTCATGGCTATATGTACATATGTATATGCTACAAATATGTATTTCCTATAAATGTAAGCATTGTTTTGCTGCAGCATGCAGTGAATTCGTCTCAACTGCAACAACCGAATGTTTAATGCATAAATTTATTTGCCACATGCATACATATATTTGGCACACACACACACTCATACACATATACATCAATAAATGCATATTTCTTAATCGTATTTCATTGTGCCTGCTTCCGCTCACCTAGCCATCCACCCACACAGACATCCTGCGCACTGCCGGCTCGGCCGTGTGCACGAAGTGTGAAATGTATGCATATAAAGGAGTGAACACGAAAATATCGAAAGCATTTATTAAATACTCGTATATAAGTAAATAAATATGAGCATATAAATATAAATACACACACATACATATATGTATAGTGACAGCCCTTGCATGAGTGCGCTTGTGTGCGTGCGCTTGGTATTTTCGGAGAATTTAATATATTTTGGCAGCTACGAAATTATTTGACACATTTCAATATTTTCTGCATATGCTATGCGGGACAGCAGCTGCCAAATGTTGTTGTTCATGTTGTTGCTCAAGGCGATAACGAGTTGCTGAAGCAGAAATTGCTGGCGCTGCTCTCATATTGACACGCAGCACGCAATCGTTGCAAGTGTAGCAGGCAAATAGTGCCTATTAAAATGCAGTGCAAAAGGGATGTAAGTAGTTTACGGTCACATCACATAACGGTAGTAAATATAATATAGTAAATGTATTATATAAAAGTAATAACGGTATATGTATTTCATTTCGCATGTATATAAGTTATATTGAAGTAGTTGAGTGTGCCTTTCTGGAGACGATACTGCAATATTTCGTTGCAGAAAAGTAATATCTTTTATAGCAGCTGTCTTTGAAGCGTACTGGTGTGGGTGTGCGTAGTAAATTGCATTTTGAAAATTGTGTTGTTATTGAAATTTTATAGAAGTGCTGTTGACTAGGTATACATATATGCATATCTAAAATATGTATTATATAATTAATGAAAATGATACTCAAAGTTTTCACTTTGTGGGTAAGACTCAAACTGTGCTCTTAGCTATCAATATCATGAATGACATCCTAAAGTTATGCTATGTTTCGAAATCAGCTGATACACGAATGACATCCTGAAGGTATGCTTTGTTTCGAAATGTTAGACGAATGACATCCTAAAGGTATGCTTTGTTTCGAAATCAGCTGTTACATGAATGATATACGGCATATGCTATGTTTCAAAATCAGCAGTTATAACATCCTCAAGGGATGTTATGTTTCAAAATCAGTTGTTACACGAATTACATCCTAAAGGTATGCTTTGTTTCGAAATCATCTGTTACATGAATGATATACGACATATGCTATGTTTCAAAATCAGCTGTTACACAAATACCATCCTAAAGGTATGCTATGTTTCAAAATCAGTTGTTACACAAATACCATCCTAAAGGTATGCTATGTTTCAAAGTCAGTTGTTACACAAATACCATCCCAAAGGTATGTTTTGTTTCGAAATCAGCTGTTACATGAATGATATATGACATATGCTATGTTTCAAAATCAGCTGTTACACAAATGGCATCCTAAGGGTGTGCTATGTTTAAAAATCAGTTGTTACACGAATGGCATCTTAAAGGTATGCTATGTTTCAAAATCAGCTGTTACACTAATGACATCCAAAAGGTATGTTCTGTTTTCTGCTAGTTTTATTTTGACAACACTATCTCAATGACAAGGCAAGCTTCATCATTTTAAATTCTATTTGTCATTTAGTTATGTTTGATGATTCGCCGGAGTACTAAAGTAAAGTATAACTATGTCTAATAAAGAAATGTTCAATTTAGTCAAGTGGTCCCAAAATGCCAACTAAAAGTCTACTCAACTGAAAGTTTACATACCTTACAGTATCTCAAAGAGTTGTAAAACTTCTGCAGCCTCTCGATAAATATAATTTATGCATTACTATATGAATAGATATTAAGAATTGGTCTGGTTTCTGATAAGGACGGCCCTTTTGATAACGACCACTGCAAACGCCTTAAGGATTGATTAGGTTATGGTGCCGCTGCCCAGCTGCTTGATGTTTTCGTAAGAGTAAATGCTGACAGCACCGCCGTCCAAAAAATGCGATAGACGGGACAAGGACCGAGACGAGTAGGCCCTTGTGACATTTACTGCAGTGACCACGTAAATGAGCGAAAACTCACCCCGGTGAATGAACGTATAACCACAGTCCGCATCAAAGCGAAGTTCTTTAACATATCGCTGATTTGCACTCACGCCTTGACGGAATAGAAGGACGATATGACCAAAGAAGTCACCTATGTATGAGGGCTGCATCCGTGCTGGCTGATCGACTTCGCCAAGGCCCGAAATATGGTTACCTAGAGTACTAGATTCCACCATAGACAAAAACATCAAACTCAGATCGATCATGTTGTGATACACGCAAGAGACGTTTCCAGTGCTTTAGACGTGCGTACGCTTGTACGTCCTAACATTGACTCAGACCACAACAAATCGCACGTGAACAAACCCAAGAAAGGTTTGAGAGGTGCGAGGTTCTCGAGAACATGCAATCACAACAGACAGCCGCATTATGTTCACTACTGCTCTCTGAGAGCACTCGTCAACAACTCGGTATAAGGGAAGTGTGGGACGGCATTTGAAGCTCCTTACATACAGCTGCTAACGAAACCATTTGTTTTCGGCAATGGCAAATGAAAGGCTGATTCGATGAGGAGTCTAAGTAGAGACAAAATCAACTGCCTAACACGCAACGTTACAATCGACAACAACACGTGCGGGATGGGATAGATACCGAGAGTTGAAGAGGGAAACGAGGCGCATTTGTAGACAACAAAAAAGTAGAAGCCGATGCGTGAGTACGAAGAGCTGACAAGCAGGCCGACAGGGAAATACTCGAAAATTCTACGAAAATATGCGGCGACTAACAGAAGGTGTCAAGACCGGAACGTACTCATGTAGAACCACCAGAGATGATCTAGTGACTGATATCCAGAGCATACTAAAATTATGTAGCGAACACTGCTCCAGCCTGCTGAATGGCAGTGAACGTGCAACGCCAGGAGAAGGCGAACCCGATTCCACAATCGATGACGATGAAGCAAAGGTTCCATTGCCCGACCATGAAGAAGTTCGAATAGCAATTACCCGTCTGAAGAACAAAAAAGCCTCGGGATCGACAGACGACGAAGAACTACCGAATATGTGGACATCAGTACCTATAGTGACCTTTGATCGAAAATCTCCGTCAATGTATGGGATATACAATTGAAATGCAGAGAGGATTATTTTCTGATAATTGTACATATCCATGGGTACCAAAATGAATTGAGTCGGGTCAATACCCATATACCCAATATAAAGATTTTCGAACTTCCTGGTGACTTTATTCCATACGATGTGAGTATATGAATAATCTTGAAAAAACGGGGATTTCAGTTAATTTTAAGCAGAAAAACCTGGCACTCCACCTGACACCGTTGTTTGGAGGTCCTCATGGAGATCGATTAAAGGAACAAGCCAAACCAAAACTTTAAACAAAATAATGCCTCTTCAACAAACAATTATAAACAGCGCCTTCTTTCTGACTTGAAAGTGGATATAACTTCTTAAGCGAACTGATATTTTTTTTTGTCGATTCGCTTGTTCAAATCCAACCATTTGGAGTGTATGTTGTTTATTTTACCAGTCAAGGGCCTGTCTCTAGCTGTGTTAGATAGTAGCTGCCTTTCCCAAAGTCAATTTAAAAATTCTAAATATTTTTGTATACAGTTCAAATGACAGCAACAGCCTTTAGTTATGCTAACATTTTTTCAAGAGACAGCATTCCCGAATGCAAACATGCACATTTCTCTCAAGCAAAAAGTGAAACATTTGCTCGCACCCACCAAAGCTGCATAAAATTTATTTGAATATATTCGCAATGCAAACAACCTGACAAGTTTACACATTCTTACGATTGCGCGCACAAAAGTATGCAAACAAAACAGAATAACAGCTGCAGTGTGACAGCAAAAATGGCAGCGCATAGCAGCACAGCGGCGAAGGGAGCGCAACAGCAAAGAAAATATGCGCTACGGTGCTGCAGTGGCTTCAACTATTAAACATTTTGCCAGCGCGCGAGTGCGGATGCTGTGCGGGCGGCAACAACAATTGCGGCTGCTGCATGCTGCTTTAGCGCATTTAAATTGACGCAATCAGCGTGGGGAATTTTTATTATCTGCTGAGGGTTTTGCTATTTTAAAGCAGCATTTTGTTATTCATGCGATTTTTTTTGGCTTTTTTATGGTCCATTTTCTGTTCTGTTTATTTTCGCGTTGCACGCCACTTGCCACACCAACGCGATTTTTGTATATTTTTTTACATGTTGCACGTCATTCTTTCTCTCACTTTTTTCGGTTGCTTTGCATTATATTTTCGTGCACTTTGCTGTATTATTATTTGCCAGCTATTTGGTCTTTGTGGTTGTTGTTGTGCTTTACTATACACAGAGCGGCTTATATTATGGTTGCCACGAAGTTTGTTGTACCCCGAAGGAAGTGACAGAGTAGCTTGTTATTGTATGAAACTCTTTATTTCACAAGATATCCTTACCAGATTTGGCTCAGACTATTTCTTTAAGCATCGCTAATATATCTGAAGATATTTTCCGAATCGGACGACTATAGCATATAGCTGCCATACAAATTGAACGATCGAAATCAAGTGCTTGTATGGAAAACTTTCTCGTTTGAAGAGATTTCTTCAAGAAATTTCACGAGCATAATAACATAAAACCAAGCTATAATCTACGAAAATAATATTCAGATCAGACAACTATAGCACATGGCTGTCATATAAGCTGGTGGGTCAAAATAAAGTTTTTGTATGAAAATATATTTTATTTGACAAGATATTTTCACGAAATTTGACACAGATTATTTTCTAAGGTAACACTAACATATCTAAAGTTTTTTTTTTTCGAATCAGATTACTAATGCATATAGCTGTCATACAAACTGAACGACCATAATTAATTTCAAGTAAGAAAAACTTTTTTATTTCACAAGATATCTTCACGAAATTTCGCTTCAATTATTGCTTATAACAACCAAAAATTTTCCGAAAGAATTGTTAAGATCGGACCGCTATAGCATATAGCTGTCATACAAACTGACCGATCAAAATTAAGTCCTTGTATGGAAAACTTTTTTATTTGACAAGATATCTTCATTAGATTTTAAATGAATTATTATTTAATACAATGCTATAATATCTGAAGAAATTTTCCAGATCGGATAACTATATCATATAGCTGCCATACAAACTGAACGATTAAAATCAAGCACTTTCGTATTTGTGAAGGGTATTATAGTTTTGGTGCAACCAAAGTTAACGATTTTTTCTTGTTTTTTGTTGTTTTTTATTTTTTGTTATTTTTGTATTTTTTTTTTTTTCGTTATTTTTTCGCGATTTTCGTTGCGGATCCACCGCAACGCATTAGCATATTAATATAAACCCACGGCAAAGGATGAAAGCGCAAATAAAATGTGTGTGTGTGCTGTGAAAGGGAACCGGAAAAGCGCAGGCAACATGCCACAAAGTGCGGCAGCAGCGTAGAATACCAAGAAGCGTGCATTAAAAATGCAACGGAATGCTGCCGCAGCACCGTTTGGCCAGAGTTAAAAAGCAACAACACTTACTTATAAATATAAACCAATTTAAATGCCATAAAATATGCTCAGCGCTGCAGAAAAAAAAACGCGCATTTGCGGCAGTTAATCGTGAAATTACTATCCTCCAGTCACGACGGCTGCTGCAAATCGAAGCGACGCTGCAGCCACCAATTAAATAGGCCGCCGCTATGACAACGCAAAATCCCCAGCAAGCCACTTGCGCTTGGCCAACGACCTGCGTATGAAATGGCGCCAGACAATTGACTGCCGGCGCGGCAATACCACCGATCTGCCATGCAACACGCCGCTGCACACACTCAATTAAATGTTGCATATACGTGTGTGTGTATGAGGTGCTTAATGGAAAAAGTGCAGCTGCAGCTGCTTAGCCGCTGCGCTGTAAAACTTTCACATTGAAACGCTTGAAGTACTTTGACAGCGTCAAGGAGGAACATACCTAAGAAGAGGAGGAGTAGGGCGAGAGCTGGGACGATAATTTAATGCCGTCAGCACTGATGGCGGTTGCAGTGACGGCTGAAGCAACAGCTGCAGCTGGCAGCAGTCAAGCCAATATTGCAGGTAGATATAAGGTTCGCTGCTGTCCTAACACCCGAGCACCCACTCACAGCTTGGCAACCAACAATTGAGATGGAGAGCTGAGAGCAACAGCTTGGTCGCCGGCATTGTTGAGGTTGGCAGCGCAGGAAATTGTGAAGTTATTTGCACGAATCATTGAAGACATCCAAGCCAATCAGTTACGCCAACATTCAATGAACTGACAGCTTGCATATACAGGGTGGGGTAGAGAAAAATAATAAAATAAGAAAAAATGAGCATGGTATTTGGGTTGCGCCGAAACTATTATATTCTACCGAGATGCATTTCTTATAGCGTAAAATGGTATAAAAAGATTTTTTTCTTAATTTTGATCGTTCAGTTTGTATGGGTGCTATATGCTATAGTTAACCGATCGCAACAATTTTTACGGAGATTGTCTTAATGCTTTGGACAATAATATATGGCACATTTCATAAAAATATCTAGACAAATAAAAAAGTTTTCCATACAAGAACTTATTTTGGTCGTTCAGCTTGTATGGCAGCTATATGCTAAAGTGGTCCGATAAGATCATATTTTTCAGAAATTATAGCGTTACTTAAAGTAATAATTGGTGGGAATTTTTGTTAAGATATGTTCACAAATAAAAGAATTTTCGATATAAGGCCTTGAATTTGAACGTTCAGTTTGTATGACAACTAAATGCTATAGTAGTCCGATCTTAAAATTTTTCAGAGATTATAGAACTTTCCCGAAAAAAACTGTATGCCATATTTCGTGAAAATATCTCCACAAATAAAAGGGTTTTCCATACAAGAACTTGTTTTTAATCGTTCAGTTTGTATGACAGCTATATGCTCTAGGTACGCGATCTCCACGGTTCCGACAAATAAGCAGCCTCCAGAGGAGAAACGGACTTGTGCAAAGTTTCATAACGACATCTCATTTTTATCGATAAATCCAATGCAAAAGATATTAATCAAACGTGCGCCTTACTGTAGGCAATGTTTCTTCTACAAATTGACACAAAAATCGTTGCCTACCTTTAGGCTTATGCTGATTTACAGCTTTTAAAGTGAGTAAGCAATAAAACTCTATTTAAAATATTTTTTGCGAAGAAGAAACAAAATCAAAGTAAAGAAAAATAGTTCAATAGTTCAGAGCACCCTTTAACCTCCAAAGAGTGAGAACGAAAATATTAGTTGAAACTTTTCTCAACTTTTAAAATATACGCACACTATATATTCATACATACTTACTATATATGTATATCCACATATATAGTTAACTTACTTTTTCCCTTTTTAAATGGCTTTTTATCTCCCCAACAACACACCCGCAACAAGCTGTGGCCTTTCCGACGCAGCTGCTCTTTAATTGGAAAATGCGAGTGGCATTCAAGTGTACTGAGTATGTGTGTTGCTGCCACTTGCAGTCGAGAAAAAAGAATGCATATGACACAAATAAGCAATGAGCTCGAAGTGACTTATAAGTTCCGGATTTTTTCATTCTCGGAGATGCTTATGTGTGGGTTAGCGCTACGATGAATTATTTTTTTTTTTTGTTTTTTTTTTGTTTTGGTTGGAAAGGAAGTGCTGGGTGAACGTCCGCAGATGTTTAAAAATTCAGTTGAAGTTTGCTGATCATTTTTTAAAAATTCAATTTCCGTCTTAAGCGCTGCGGGCGGTCCACAGGTGGATGCCATTAAGTTGTGCAGGGTTTTAGAAATTTAAAATAAATATGATTGTATAAAGCTTTAAATGAAATAAGTAAATTGTGTTGTGGATGTTACTCTTACTATTGGCTACAATGTTTTCTAATGGTCTGTCTTTGGGATTGAATAAACTTCTTAAACCAAAGTTGCTACTGTCATAACCTAGCTATACCAGTATGGTCGATATTAGTTTCGCGTTAAGATTGATCAAAGTCTAAATATAATATAAAACAAATCCTCTCGTTCCTTCCATCTTTGTTTTTATCTGCCTTTCTCTCATTATCTTTCCCTAATTCACTACAATTGTTTTTCTCGCAATCTTTCTCTCTCTAATAATATCATAAAAATTTAGGGATTTATTCTTCTGAACTCTTCTTCCTCTTACTTACTCTCTATAATTTTTATTTTATTCTACCTCTGTGTCGTTCTCTTCATCCAATTATTTGTCCCTCTCTCTCTATAATTATCTCTCTCGCTCTCCCTTTCGCAATCATACTCCCAATTGCTCTTTTTATGTCTCATTTTATACTGCAGTCTCCTCACTTTTTCTTTCTTATTCTCTCTCTCTCATCATATATATTATATTTTTATAACTGTCCAGTTCTCTAACTCTCGGCACATCGCTTGATCTCTTTCCAACCAGCCCTCTCTCTCTTTCTCTTTCTACAGTAACTGATTCGGTATTTTCTCGTTCTTTTTCTAACCAGCTTCCTCTCTATTTCTCACTATAGTCACTGATCCGTCCGTGTTTGATAAATTTTTTTCTTTTATAGCTTCGCCTAACAACTTCGTTATTGTTTTCACAAACTCGTGTTTAAGATTATGTATTCACATAGGAGAGTTTGAAAAACACCAAGTGCAATTCCAACATCATCTATAAATGTTGATAAGACTTTAGAAACAATCAAGAAAACGCCGAAACAGAGTCTTACCTCCATAAGCACTAGAATAAAGTAGTGTTAAAGGAGACTTCCAACAAAAACTGCAAAGCAAACTCATTTCAGAAAGTAATAGACTTAATACACAACCAAAAATTTATCAATTTTCAATTTTTCTTCGACATATATTGCTTTGAGGAACATAAAATTGATTATTAAACTCGAGTTTACTTCTCGAAAAAGTCGAATTTACTTAGCAAAAACCTCAATTTGCTTTATAGACGCTAATGAAACTTTGCTCAAAATTGTCGAAATACCTCAGAGCTTTTTTTTGCCAAAGCACTTACTCTTCACTCTCAATAAACTTTTTACTGGGGTTTTTGCTCTCGTTAATATCATATCATAATAGACCCAACTATGTGGGACCAAGAGTCTACCTTCTTGTTGTTATTTTAGCGACAGACAAAATCTCTGAAGTTAATTTTTGGAAAACCTACCAAGTAGACATTTTTTGTCCGGATAAAGATCCGAGTCCGATTACATATGTAGTCCTAACTGTCGTAGGAGCGGACAGTAACGTCTTGTTGTTTCGAGGAATGGTGCCAAGTTGAAAAATCTGAAATCGTTTCGCTTACTTGGAACCGGCTCTCTCGGATAACATCTAGGTCCGTTCCAGTTACTTAGACCCAACTTTGTGGGGACGGGAGTCTGTTTTCTTATTTTGTTGTAGCGGCAGAAAAAATATTTGAAGTATTTTCTAGCAATTCTGCCAAGTTGACAATACTTACCGGATGAAAATCCACGTCCGACCCGACTGGCGTGGCAACGGTTTTCTCTTGTTGATGCTTATATGGTATATGAAGCACTAACAATAACAAGAAAATATGTTTTTTCAACAGGTTATTAATATGTAACAAACACATTCAAAGGTACCTGGATCCCTCATAGATAGTTCGATGGAAACGGTAAACCCAAATATAGTTTTTTTTTAATATTTCAGAAGCCACTAATGGTCCATTATACAGATTTCCATCAGCTTCCATGCTCATTCTATTGCAAAATCATAATTCCCTTAATAATCCCATAAATTGCCGTTATCACTTTCATCGGTCGTTTATTAAAAAAAACTTCTCGCAAAAATGCTCAGCTAAATCCAACAAAATAAATAAATAAAAGACTCTGGCAATTACGAGGAAATTTCGGTGAAAAACTGACGCACATTGGCGTAGCGCAGCGCTCATAGTTGACCCAAAAATCTAAATCTAAAATGTAAATAAGGACATAATTCACAGCATGCAGAGGAAACACACACACATACGAGCACACACCTACACAACAGCAGCAGCGAAGCTTAACGGCAAGCAGACAAAATTTAGCTAACTACCAAATGAAAAAGCAAAAACGAAGTGCAAAAGCAAAAAGAAAAAACAAAAAAAAAAATCTCAGAAAAAAAATAATTCTCATGAAAAAAAAATCTCAAAAACGAAAAAAAAATCAAATAAGAAGAAATTCTCAAAAAAAATTCTCAGAAAAGAAAAAACACTAACAAAAAAGCAAGTCAAGCAATAAACGCATTGAGTGCGCGTAGTGATGGCAAGCAACCAAGCTGCATACTCAGGCCACAAACAGCAGGTAAATAACGGTAAAGCAAAGAAAAAATCAAAATATTTTGCAAAAAATTCCAAGTTTCGCGATAATTTATGAGCGCGCACGTGAGCGCCCAGAGAGAGTGTGGGACGTTGAAGAGAAAGCCGGAGTGCAAGAGTGTGTGTGCGCGACGCCAAAAATGTGTCGCAACGGCAAAATGGCATTTTGTGCGCACATAAATATTAGGGTCGGGCAAGCAAGGTGCACAAGTTATGCCTTTGGCAAGCGCGGCACACAAATGCCACACGCGCCCAGCTGCAGTTGACTCTGCCGTTGACTTCTTAATGTGTGTTGTTGAGAAGAATTTTGTGCCACTGCTGCTGTGTGTGTGTGACAAAATCAACGTGATAAATAATTATGTTGATGTGTATGTGTGTGTACTGCATGTATAAAGGCTGCCACCCCGCTTTTGCCGGCTTCGCCACCTTCTGTGTCGTCGGTTTTTGCTTGTGTCACTGTGTGGCTGCTGCTTAGTGGCATTTTTATTGCTTGCCAAGTGCATTAAATAATTTCGCTACCTCCAACTACACGAACGACATGGTTAATGGCAAGAACAACAACAACAGCAACAACAATAATAACAACAAACAGCGTCAGCGCCAGCAGCATACAACTAATAGCCGTTAGCCAGCAGTCACATGAGCCGCTGCAGCACTGACTGGCAACAACGAGCCTCATATACGCACACCAACACACACACACAAGCATATTTTAATGTGTATCACATAAATAACAATAACAACAATAATAGCTCTACTTAAGTCTACTTTACTCCACACAAACCGCAGCGCTAGCGCCCCTTTCCTTGTCTGGCCTGCTACTTTCCTCCAGCAACTTCTTTGTTTCATCTCTTCCTCCTTTCATGCTGCGCTATGGCAAGTTTTCAGCCTTGCCAGCTTCTGTAACTAAGTGCCACACCCTCTACACTTGTATGTTTTTGAGCATCACTCACCTCCGTTCACACCCCCACACACTCGCCATCACCACCACCACCACCAAAAGCAGCCGCAACACTTGCTGCTTGTCTCGTCATCCACACTTCACCGTTGGCATTACCGTTACCTGTGCTTCCTTTCACTCATATCCTACTAACACATTGTTTAACACCGCCACCGCCGCCTCTTTGCCTGCCAACGCCTCTAACATCTTGTGTTTCTAGTAGCCAGCCCGCCCAGCACAACACAATACCACCCGCTCTCTCTCACATCTTTCATTTACCCTCTTCTCACTCAACTCTCTCCTCACTCCTATTTCCTCACAAACTCCGTCAGCTTCTTCCAATTTTCTTCACATTTTCATTACACCAAACATCGTTACCAGCAGTTCCTTTCATTATTTTTGTTGTTGTCGCCCAATTTGGCCCACTTCCATTACGTCCTTTGTGATTTTCCGTTTTGTTGTGGTTGCTTTTTGTTATTGTACAGGCTGGCGTATTTGCTGCCTCAGCAAATAAATTAAGTGAAACGTTTCCGCTCTTGTAAGACATAACTTTTGCATGTTTGGAAGCATACCGCTGCTCCGTATTATCTTAGCGCTTTAGCTTTTTGGCGACTCTCAGTGAGCGTCTCCCTTCTACAGTGGTGTGAGTGCGCTTAAAACTTTGTAACTTGCGAAATTTATTTTTCATTTTTTTGGCTTTTCATTCAATGGTCGATTAATCACCACATCACAATCATTTTGCTTAGTCATTTCTTGTATTAATCTAAATTATGCAAAATATTCACAAAATGCAAAAAGTATACTTTCAATTAAAATCAAGAAGATTATGAAAGCCTTTAATTAAAATTTTAGTCAGTCACGACTTATGGTTGCTTAATCTTTGGTCTGATTATTCCAAATATTGGAACTTATTCAGTCGAATTTAATTCAAATCACTTTTAACTAGAATTTAAAAAATCTTAAACTTTTATTTAAGCTAAATCATGATATCCATTTAATGCGAATTATGCAGTCAAATTTAATTGTAATCTGACTGATTATGAAAACTTGTAATTATAATTTTAATCAAATAATTACAACTATTCACTTTCATGATGATTTAATTCAGTTAGCTCTTGAAATCTTTAGTTAGTCAATTAATTCAAATTTGTAAAATGTGTGCAAAGTTGCCAGTCCTAAATAGTAGTATAAAGCTCACGAATTTAATATATGAATGAAAATTGTTAATTTCGTAATGACTTAAATCAATTCACAATCAAAATCTTTTGTTTTTTGATAAGTCAAAATCAACATTACATAATTTGTAAAGAATCGTCAATCCAAAATAGATATATGGGTGACTTTATTGACTTAGTTTTGACTTTGACTCTCTTTAAGTGCATTTAAAACAGACTTAATCAAAACTAGTTTCATTATTCAATGATCCACTTTTTAATTGTGGATTGCAATCGCCTAAATCCATCTGGATAAGTTAAGATCATTAACTTAAATTATTATTGTAATTTTTTGAAAAAAATTGGTAAGTTGGTTTAAAGTCAATGACTTAAGTCACTATTGCAGTTTCTTGAAATTTCTTGAGCAATTGAGAGCATTGTATGTAAAAATTGGTAGTCTTTAAATCCTTAATCCACATTTTACAACTTATGAAGATTTATCAATCCTAAATAGTTACATGAGTGACTTAAATGTCTTAGTTTTAACTATTAATCTTTTAAATGTACTTTTTACAGATTAATTTAAAAGTCAGTCTCTTGGTTTTTTTCTAATTCTCCATGAAATATTTCACAAATATTGTAATCAACTAGTTGCAGTTCAGTTAAAGTCAATGACTTAAGTCATTATTATAATTTCTTGAAATTTTTTCATTACTTGAGCGCCGTGTAGTAGTAGACTAGTAGTAGTTGTAGACTACAAATCCTAAGTCTACATTTTACAACTTGTGTAGATTTGTCAAACCTAAATATTTGCATAAGTGACTTTAGTGACTTAGTTCTGACTTTTACTATTTATGTGCACTTACCGTATAATAGATTGATTTAACCACTTGTTCTTATTTTCCAATTATTTAATAAATATTGCACTCATCTAGTTTCAGTTGAGTTTAAGTCAATGAATTAAGTCATTATTGTAACTTCAAAAAATGTGTTTAGTACAAATACTAAATCCACATTTTGCAATTTATGAAGATTTTTAAATTCTGAAAGGTAAATAAGTGACTTTTATGAAGATTTCTCAATTCTGAAGCGTAAATAAGTGACTTAAATTCCTTAGATTTGACTTTAAATTTTTTATTTTATTCTATTGGATTAAACTAATAGTCAATTAGTTATACTCTTTCTCAAATGTGCCAGACATTATTTCAAAAATTTTGCAATCTTCTTGTTGAATAAAGTCAATGAATAATTCATTAATATTTTTAAAGAATTTGTTACTAAATAACCAAAACGATTAATCTAATCATAGTTCAATTTAGTTAAAAATTACATATTTCTGTTACGTAAACTTAAAAAATTTATAGAGTTAAAGGGACTTTAATCTTTAAGCTAAATTTCACAAGCTTCCAGTATTCAGTAATCACTCCTTTTTAGAGTGACTGTAATCTTTAAGTAGAAATTCGCTATTTTTTCTAATTAGTGAAGTTTGTAGTAGACTTTTCTAATCACGCCAGTTTTCAGTTGATTTTAATTTCAACTTAAGCGATTTTTTAGAACTGGTTCAATCTAATTGCTTATATAAAAAAAAATTATTAATAAAATCCACAAAACTTTATATTTATGCCATTTAAGTAACTTTACAGACTGAAAACCAGTTTAGAATTAAGTCTTTGGTCTAAGTAGTTGTGACCTTGAAGACTAAAGTTCTGTTTAATCAATTTTGGGTATTCTTTAAGTTAGTCACTAGAGTCAGTCTGCTTTTATATCAGTTTACATAAGTTAAGAGTTGAGTTTTGTCGAATAAAATTTTATTTGTTGTATTTGGTGTACAAATTTTATTATTTAATGGCAGTCATCGATATATTTATTGTCAATGACTTAATTACTAAAATTTAATTAATTTTAATTTAATTAATATTAAAATTCTGCATTATAGACTCGAACTCGACTAGAGTCTGGTCAGTTACTTAAAAAATAACCAAAATTAATAAGCAAGACTTTAGTCTTTAATGCGTAACTTAATTCTAAGCTTGATTTCAGTCTGTGAAATGAAAGAAATGGCATAAATATTCAATTTCTCGTGTAATTGTATTTAAATATTACCAAAGCTTTGTATTTTTTACTATTTTTCAATAGCCTTTTACCGAGTAAGTCTCAAACTGAAGTGAAAATAATTAGTTAAATCAATCTAATCTGCGAATTAATCAGTCGTATTTAATTGAAGTCAATTTGGAATAAATTAGTCGAACGTTATATCCAGATTTTCGAGTCGTTTACTTAAATTGATCCAGTAAGTTAGTTTCTATATTCCGTGAGCAATATAGTTTTTGGTTGAGCATATTTCAGATATTAATGAGTGTTTTATCGAAGTCCAAGTCAACTCATAACTGCTTTGTTTGTATTTCAACTATTATTTATTCGTAGTAGCAAATGTACCCAAACCTGGTTCGAGTCGTTTAGTAAGGTCTCTTTTAGCAATTTCTTTCCCCACCTCATAACGCCAGTTAATTGCCTTTTCTTTAATTTTTGTTATCTTGCCGTCCATTTCCAATGGGTTTCATACTATTTTTTTCTTCAAAAAATCATCTTCCTTCTTTCCGTCTGTAAAAGTGCAACTAGTACCTCAGTATAGACATTTCGATCTGAAATTTTGCATAAGTCTTTTTATACTCTCGCAACAAAGTTGCTAAGGAGAGTATTATAGTTTTGTTCACATAACGGTTGTTTGTAAGTCCTAAAACTAAAAGAGTCAGATATAAGGTTATATATACCAAAGTGATCAGGATGACGAGTAGAGCTGAAATTCGGATGTCTGTCCGTCAGTCTGTCCGTCCGTCTGTCCGTCCGTCCGTGCAAGCTGTAACTTGAGTAAAAATTGAGATATCATAATGAAACTTGGTACACGTATTTCTTGGCTCCGTAAGCAGGTTAAGTTCGAAGATGGGCAAAATCGGCCCACTGCCACGCCCACAAAATGGCGAAAACCGAAAACCTATAAAGTGTCATAACTAAGCCATAAATAAAGATATTAAAGTGAAATTTGGCACAAAGGATCGCTTTAGGGAGGGACATAGTTGGAAGTAATTTGTTGTACATTTTTGGAAGTTTTTTGTACATATCTCGGAAACTACGATAGCTATGTCAACCAAATTCTATAGAGTCGTTCCTTCAGGCGTTTCCATATACAGTTCAAAAACGGAAGAAATCGGATAATAACCACGCCCACCTCCCATACAAAGATTATGTTGAAAATCACTAAAAGTGCGTTAACCGACTAACAAAAAACGTCAGAAACACTAAATTTTACGGAAGAAATGGCAGAAGGAAGCTGCAACCAGGCTTTTTTTTTTATTGAAAACGGGCGTGGCGTCGCCCACTTATGGACCAAAAACCATATCTCAGAAACTACTTGACCGATTTCAATGAAATTCGGTATATAATATTTTCTTAACACCCTGATGACATGTACGAAATATGGGTGAAATCGGTTCACAACCACGCCTTCTTCCAATATAACGCTATTTTGAATTCCATCTGATGCCTCTTCTGAATAATACGAGTATATACATTAGGAACCAATGATGATAGCGGAATAAAACTTTACAAAAATACGGTATTTGAAAAATATGTTAATGACTGATAATGAAATCTCGATTATCACTTTATCATGCGAGAGTGTAAAATGTTCGGTGACACCCGAACTTAGCCCTTCCTTACTTGTTTCCCAATAAACTAATAATTTGTTGGATAGATGCCGATAACAGATCACCACAGCATATAGCTGCCATACAAACCGAACGATCGAAATCAAGTGCTTGTATGGAAAACTCTTTCATTTGACAAGTTATCTTCACGAAATTTGGCAGGAGTTATTGCCTAAATCTGTGATACAATATTCGAAAAAAGTATTAAGATCGGAGCACTATAGCAAACAGCTGTCATACAAACTGAACGATCGGAATCAAGTGCTTACATGGAAAACTTTATCATTTGACGAGATACCTTCAAAAAAATTTGCACGGCTTATTGCCTTAAGCAATGGCGCAATCTCCAATGAAATTTATTTGAAACTCTCTGCTAAATTTAAGCATTGAAAGTAGTCTTCATAATAAGTAAACGTGAAAAAATATGCATGCTCTAGCCATAAAAATATATTAACAAAGATAAATAACTGTGAAAAGGTACTAAGTTAATGAAAAAACCTACTGAATAGCGTCAACTTATCAACTCACACATACATGCATAGAGTAAAACCACATTTTCCCATTTGGGTTAAGTGGGGAAAAAAGGAAATCTGGCTCATAAAAGAGAATGTCATTTTATTTATTTATTACTAACGCTGCTATTGTGGTCGTTAGCTGCCATTGTTGGCTTAGAGATATTTGTGCTCCCTTTTTTATTTTGTGCGCAGCGCTTCCCTTTGTCAGCACTATATATCACACGCCTAGTCAGAGGACACCCACACAAACACACATATATTTTTATATATATAAACTAACACATGTAAGTGGCTGTCCGGCGCATAGCAACTTCATACACCAAAAATGAAAACAATAACAAAAACAAATATTCAAAAACAAAAACAAGCCTGACTAAAGAAGCTGCGAACAGCGTGGTACGTGGCGTATGAGTAACCTGCCAGAAAGTTTCTTTCAAATTTGAGTCTGCTGGCATGCTTGTTGTTGTTGATGTTGCTGTTGTGTGTGTTGTTTGGAAATTTATGAAGTTTATATTGTTTTGGCGCAAGTTGTTGACGCTGCTATTTTGTGTGCGATTTCTTTAAGCTACTCCCACGTACCATCCCCATGTACTTCAGCAGTACTTCAGTACATACAATCAAAGATCACAATTGGCTTCAAAAGTTATGAAGAAGGGAAGTGAAGTATAATAGAATAGCGCCAATTGTATGCTAGACAATAAGCCAACGGAGCACTTCAAAACTCTATGCCATGGCGGCTGTGTTATTGGCTTTTATATGCTAGCAGGACAGTTTGCCCACTTTTGTTCCTTTTGCTCCAATTTTTTTCATATTTTTGTTTTAGTAGAAATATAGCAGAAATGGGTAACGATATTATTTTTTGTTATATTTTTCATTTTAATTTGTTTTTTGTTTTTAAATTTTTTTTACTTACGCTTATGCCTTCTACTTCTACCTCTTTCTACCGCTGCCAGCAAACGCCTTGTCAACTAAATGGCTAAAATACAATAACAAAAATATGCGCCAAATTCGTCTCAAATATCGCTGCTCGCGCTTATATGTAGACCATATATTTTAGCTTAATGGCAAAGTTAGCTTTTTCGCCCAAAAAATTAAGTAATCGTCAAGTATGCTAAAATGTAGCAACTTCCTTACTTCTTTGCTTGTGGAATTTTAAAGTGGATTTTGGGAAGAATTTTCGCTTTTTTGATGCACGCTTTAACCATACTTTCTTTTTGTGCTATTGAAGTAGTGCAAGCAAGGAAGCGTGAAAATTGAGCCAAGTTCTTGTTAACTGGAGTTCACAAATATTTGAATGCACAGGAAAGTGCTTTTTGAAAATAAGGAAATTTTGGTAAAATTTCTTGTTTTTTCATATTTTTAACACATTTTCAATTTTGCTTTTAGATTCTTAGACTTAGACTTCTTCAATTTATATACACATTTTCTGGTAGAAAGTTACGTATACGTCACTCAGGCTGATTTGTTCAGGCATTTTACGCTTCTCTTGGATATTGTTCCAGGGCAAATTGGCAAATTTATTGTAGGTATCCTGTCAAATTAAAAAAATTTCTATGCAAGAACTTAATTTTGATCGTTCTGTTTGTATGGCAACTATATGCTATATATAACAATTTTCTCGCAGATTATAACACTACTTTAGGCAATAATCTATACCAAATTTGGTAAAGATACCTCTTCAAATGAAAAAGTTTTCCTTACAACAACTGGCTTCCGTTTGTTCAGTTTGTATAGAAGCTATATGCTATAGTGAGCTGATATGGGTAATTTCAACAAATGAGTAGTTTTTTGGGGATTGAAGGGCGTGTGCAAAATTTCAGAGTGAAATCTGATAAACTGGGGACTAGTTCGCGTACAACCAGACAGGCGCACAAAAGGAGAGAAGGACATGGCTTAATCGACTCAACTCGTCACGCTTATCATTTAGATATATACCCTATATAATCTCCAATATTTCCTTTTGGGTGTTTCAAACTTCGTGACTCATTTAATATACTCTATTTAAGGTGTAAAGACTCCTTTAAAGCTAGTGGTTTATACTGAAATATTTTAATAAAATTTCCCATATTTTTAATAGAACTCAATTTACGCTCAATTTACCATATAAACCATAGAAAAGTTGAAATTTATTTATTTCGTTTCTTAGGATGTCTTATCTAACATGCTGGCAGTGAGAACTTGTTAATTTTTAGTTCTTTAAATTATAAAATTTTGTTAAATCGAATCATTAGTAATTGAGTGTATTAGATTTTAATATAGGTTAGGACAATGAAAACAAAATTTTAGAGTTAATAAATTGTCCACTAAAAAATATATGCTAGTTAACGGCTAATATAAGTTCTTTTTAATAAGTTGAGAGCATGTAAAACAGCTCCATATGTCAGCTACATATATTCTATATTAGGAAGGATATTACTTATTGCCTCCACAGTTTCGAACCTCAATTAATTAAGTCACTTGCGCTTTAAATTTATAAACTATGCTCTCCACTCAAGTAATTTCTCGTAGTTGTTTCAGCATGTTAATTTAGTCAATTAGCAATTTTATCCAAAGCGTATATGAGTTAATACTAATATATTGAAAAAAGTAAGCGCTTTTCTAAAACACTTGTTTTCATACTGTCAATAATCTGCTAATTGAATGAATTAAGTGAATGCTTAGGAATATTATCTAATAAATAATACAATAGTAAAGGTATATTACAACTTTTGTATGATAAAATCAGTTGACTTGAGTTGAACTGAGCTGAGTCGACCATTTATTGGAGAAAAAAAAAACGATTTGGTCAATTAACTAATTGCATAGTTATTATTAGGGACCAACAGTTTTTAAGCGATACACCAAACAATCTGATAATTGAAAGGAAAGGTTAAAAGACGTGCGTAGTAAATTGTCAATGTGTATAAATTACAACTCAAGTCAGTTTAAATATAATTGAGAAAGATCCACTAAGTACTCAATAAACTGATTGCGTGGAAGTTTTAAAATACCTATTCTGCTTGAAAGTCCTAATCTGCTATCTTCTAATTGAGTAAATGCTTAAAAGGATTACCTTATTAATACGTAAATAAATATCTACATCTTTGCTACTTACTTACTTTACTTTACTTCACTAAAGTCCCTTTATTGCACCCTAAGGGATGTTTTTAATTAATTAAATAATTAACTGATTAAAGATCGAAGCTGCTAGAAGCTTTTTAGTCGAATTATATGAATGTTTAAAACTTATTTCTAATAAATGTATGAATATTAAATAATTGCAACTGTTGAATGACAAACTAATCCCAGTTAACAATTTAATCGATAAAACTAAATAATTACTCAATTAACTGATTTTTTATGAAACCAAACCTGTTTTTGCAGTATCGAGAGTGCTTATAAAATCGTCTATTTCAGTAAATTAAGGGAGTGTATAAAAACCTTTAGTACTCAAATATGTAAATGTTATTAAATTACAACTCTTGTGTGATAAACTGAGTTGAGTTGACAATTAGTTGAGAAGAACTAATTAATTGCGCAATTAACTGATTGTTTTGATATTTTCTGAAACCAAAATTGTTTTTTGGAAGATCGACAGCGCTTTTGCAATATACTAATTGAGTAAATTAATGTTCTAATTGAGTAAATTAAGGAAGTGTTTAAAAACTCCAAGTATTTAAATATGTACATATTAATAAATTACAACTCTTCTATGACAAACTGTGTTGGGTTGAAAATTTAGTTAAGAAAACTAACAAATTGAGCAATTAACTGATTAATTCGATATAGCTGTGTAACTCATTTTGACAACTTAGTTGAAATATTTTACCCTCAATTGAAAGAAAGGGGACTGGATGCAAATATTTTCGAAGATTTGCAGTAATTTTAAATATCATAAATCTGACTAATTACAAATATAAGTTAATGTAAAGTTATTTAAGCCATCCTAAAATTTACTGCAGCCTGTAGTATTCAAAAATTATCAGAATTCCGTACACGTTCAACTTCAAAACTCAATAATTAATTTTCATTTGATTTATTTTAGTGAAAATTCCCACACTCCATTGCCAACAGTTACTATTTTCCATAATTTTTTAATTAAAAATATTTTAACGACACTTGAAGCGAACGCTGAAATTAAGAAAGTTCTGAATTTACAAAATTTTACGACAGTTGAAAAATGTTGCATACATCTTGGCGCACTAAAACAAAACAACGCTTTGTTACTGTGTGCCACAATTTTAAGAAAGTAAAGGATGAAGTAAAAATGATAAACGGGTTAAACATAATACTTACACACATACACACACACTCAAAGCCGTACTCACTTACACACGCTAGAAAACACACACAATTTCACATACACTAATAAATACTTATAATGTTACTTGTAAAAAACTTGTGACAGCACGCTTTACTAACTGCGCACATATCATTATTTACACGCCAAACAGTGGATGGAGAAAGTATGTGTATGTATTTGTGTAACAGTGCATAAAGTTTGCTTTCTTGTTCTTGCAACAAAGTATTACAATATGCGCGTCTGTAGCAAAGGCGCTGGCCATATGCATAAGCATGAACACACAAGGGAGCTGGCATAGTGCACACAGCTGCAAACGGCATACATACATATACATATGTACAACGTTGCAACACTTTCACTTGGTAATTGACCTCATTAGGTAGCATCTTGACTTTTATTACCACACAGACTGCTTGTGGAAATTTTCGTACAGCAGATAGAGCATGCAGCTCAATTTCTTTTTACATACTTTCTATGTGAATTTGAGTGTATGAAAGTTAGAAAGTATGCCAAACAATTCGACTGAATTTTGTTAATACCGAAGTCTCGGGATTTTGATTTCATTGATTTTATATATGAGTTTGTGTGGAAAGAAAAAGTAAGCTATGCAAACTGTTTTGAAAAAATTTGTTTAATCCCGAAATTTATGGAAGCAAAATCCCGAAATTTCGGGATTCAAAAAATTCTTTCGAAATATTATGTATAGCTTACTTTATTTATTGAAACGAAACATCGGGATTTAAAAAATTGTTTCGAAATATTTTGGAAAAAATCCCGGAATTTCGGGATTGTGCAAATTCATGAATTAACGTCGATAATAGTTTCACGCATCGCGAATATTTTTGTTTGAAAAAAATATGAACGAATCGAAATTTCGAGATTGCTTAGTAGAAATTTCGAAAGCTTGAAAATCATTATACATACAACCGTAATTTATATTTTACAGCTGTAATGTGTAAATCACACATTTATTAAAAAAAAATTAATATTTACGATATTTCGGGACTTCGCTCGTTTAGATTTCGGGATCCCGAAAATTTTAAGGTCAACTTCTAATATAGTTTATAGCATAAATTTGGATTGAAAAGTATATCGTTCCCAAAATTTTGGAATTAGTTTTTAATAAATTTCGTGATCCCGAGAATTTTTTAATCAATTACCAAAACGATTTTAAGCAACTGTATTTTTTTTTATTTTACCTGTATCGAAATTTCTAGAGTTAGTCCGAGCAGGTTTTTGGATTTTTTATCTCTTTGCGAATTTTACTGCAAAAACAATGCGAATAGCCCCGAATTTGGGGGATTTTGCTAAAATATATTGCGTGGTCCAGAATTTTTTAATACTTTTTGGAAGCACAATATGTTTTATTTAAAAATTTTAACTCGTTTTCATAACGATTTGTATTTTTAATTTTTAATTCCGGATTTTATTCGAAATTTATGATCCCGAAATATCGGGATTTTGTTATTATAGTTTTAAGGATGAAAAAAGGCTTTAATTTTTAACCAATTCTGTTTTTAATTTTAAATTCGAGATTTTGCTCGAAGATGTTTTGAGTTTCCGAAACTCTTTGCGTAAGAATTTTATTGGAAAAGCTTAGGACGATTCTAAAATTTTGTAATTTTTGCTTGATAAGTTTTCGGAGTCAACAATTAAGTCACGATATATTAAATTTAAAACTACACAATCCCGAAATTTTGGGACTTTGTTGGAAGTGCTTTCGGAATCCCGAACTTTTTAATCAGCCACTGTAAAGTGTTTTAACACAAATTTAAAAAAATACTTCTGACAAACCCGAAATTTCGGCATTTTGTTCGAAAAAATTTCGGGATCCCGTTTTTTGTTTTCAATATAGCAATATTTAAAAATATAACAATTCATGTGATTTAAAAAAAAAATTAATAGTACCGAAATATCGGGATCACACCATCAGTTGAGTGGTTCCTTTAGACCAAAACATTATAAATTATAATAAGCAAAGAAAATAAAATATAATAAATTAAGAAATGCCTGAAACAGCAGTCACAGCAACCAGCACCCAGCAACCAACAAGCACATAAATCTCTCAATTTCCGTCTCAACACCTCAACAACTGCAAGTGTGAAGAGTGTCAAGGAAAAGTATTGTTAAACAAATACAAAAAAAAAGAAATACTTTCTTCCACAAAATAAATACAAAATTTTCGCGCTTATCAACAAATTCGCATGCACGCAAAACCAACATAAAAATGATGGCCTTGAGCTACTGCAGACACATCACCAAGCCTCCAAAAACACACACGCCGGCATGTGTGGCTACAAATACAAACGTATACTATGTATTTTACGTGTTAGTGTGTGTGCGGAAAATTAAATTTCGCCTGCTTAGTCTTCCGCGAGACGGTGGTCTTATTTCACTCTGCATATTTTTCCTTTCTCCCGCCCGCTCCCAAAGCCTTGCGCCACTGTGGACTCAGCGAAATTGAGGAATCTTACATTTGGCTGCCCTTTGGAAGCCGCTATCGCAAATCTCTCAAAAGAAATTAAGGCTATGCGGTGGTTGCTCGCCGCATGCATGTAAGTGGCCGTGTATGTGTGTGTGTGTGTATGAGAAGAACTGTGCATAAATTTAGCGAGAAATTTTCATGATGCTGGCAAAGTGATAGAGATTGTGTTAAATGCGCGGAAAGCGCAGAATATTTATTAAGTATTTGCTCATATCTAGAAATATGGAGACTACCGGCAAGGCTAACGGGATTTTTAAGGTAATTTTATTAGCGTTCGTGTAATTTACGAGCTTCGGTTGAAAACTCTATGGTTAGATGGCTTCGTTATGACTAATTAAAAGTGTTGTTTTGGAAGTTAAAAATAGATATACATACATATATGTACATATATAGATATAGATATTGCTATTGATATTGATACTAAACTTATAGATATAGATATAGATATAGATATAGATATAGATATAGATATAGATATAGATATAGATATAGATATAGATATAGATAGAGATATAGATATAGATATAGATATAGATATAGACTATAATATAGATATATATAAATAGACTAAACTTAAACTTAAACTTAAACTTAAACTTAAACTTAAACTTAAACTTAAACTTAAACTTAAACTTAAACTTAAACTAATACTTAAACTTAAACTTAAACTTAAACTTAAACTTAAACTTAAACTTAAACTTAAACTTAAACTTAAACTTAAACTTAAACTTAAACTTAAACTTAAACTTAAACTTAAACTTAAACTTAAACTTAAACTTAAACTTAAACTTAAACTTAAACTTAAACTTAAACTTAAACTTAAACTTAAACTTAAACTTAAACTTAAACTTAAACTTAAACTTAAACTTAAACTTAAACTTAAACTTAAACTTAAACTTGAACTTAACGGTATCTTCTTTTTGTTTATGCCTGAATCCAAACTTTTGACGGTCTGAAGGAAATATAATTTTTTCTTTTTCTTGAAAACTTCTGTCAGTATATGACAGCATCCTGATTGAGAAGGATCATCACCAGTAACATAAAACATAGAACTTTTTCACCCAAAACAAAATATGTGCACTTGAATCGAGTACCGTTAATTAACTTCCGAAAACTAGTTTGACTTCCTGTTATAACCATTTCCAACCCTTATAACTCATACTTCTTATGTGCCTGTAACGTGACACTGTCTATTGCAAATATAGCCCAAGCCACTATGTTCGCTTTCTTTTAGTTATACCCAACGGCCATTGAACAAACCAATCAAAACTGCTGAATATCTTCATCAATCAAATGCAATTATGATTGTCGACATTCGGCGTCAGCCGAAGTGGAATGTGAAATATGAGCACTAACATCATGTTTAGTTACATGAAAGTTTGTTTGTTTGTATTGATAAAGGATAGTTTGATTATGTCTTCTACTTCGCTTTTCGCTTCGTTGGCTTTGTTAGTTTTAATAGTAAGTCCTACACGCTTTGTATGTAAGCTTGTATGCTTTATTGAATCTTTCGCAAACTTGGTTATTAAATAGGTGGAGCATACATTTAGGGGCTACGTAGTATTAAGTCTGATTACAGGTATATTTGGGAAATTTTTCTTTGAAAAATATTATTATTGAATAAGTGGTATAGAAAAATTTTAGTTTTTGTTGTTTCTTTACTTATTTTTGTTAAATTTTTAAAAACTATAATTTAAAAAAAATGTTTAAATAAAAATAAAAATTAAAAAAATTTTAAATGAATATTTTTTGTATGAGAAAACTTCTTATGAATGCTACTAATTTTACATAGAAACAGGGTGTTCCAGAAGCTCAAAACTATTTTTTTTACTTGAGGTGTAGTAAATTTTGTCCCCTTTGTGGCTAAAACTACAATTATATCTTACCTAAATCAAAGCAATTTTGTTAAAAAAAATTATTTTTATTTTGGACCACCCTTTAGTTTTTGTTGCGTGTGCGTACATTGCGTGTGTTTTCGTTGTCATGAAACACAGACGACACGACACGCCCATTCGCAATTGGTTCATTAAATATTCATAACATTCAAATAGAACTCGCAGCTTACGCAAGCAAGAATGCTAATTATTCATACCTTTCTAATCAAAAAAATTGGACTGGGCTGAAAAGTAAAGAAAAAAACTTAGGCGAGACGAAAATTAGAAAAATCAGATAGCCATTAAATTTAGAAATGTTCACACATTTCTGAAGAAAAATCGAAAATTTGGCTATTCCCTTTAACGACTTTTATTTCATACATTTTTTACTCTGGCCTCAAGTTTGAGAATTTTGAAATTTTATTAAAAAATATGAAACAGATGGCAACTTTGTTACATATTTTTTCAAATTATTAACCTAGAAAAAATTAAAATTTAATTTTAAAATAGGTGGCAAACCTTGTTACATATTTTCAAAAACTTTTTAATTTTAAAAGTAAAATTTTATGAAAAAAGGATGGCAACCTTGTTACATATTTTTACCAAATTGTTAACTTTAATTTTGTGTTGTGTTATGTTACAAAATGTTTATAAAAAAGTAAGATGGCAACCCCACTAATACCAATTTCAACTAAAAATTACGAATATCGAAATATTTACTTATACGTATATGGTACGTTTGTTTGCCGTTAAAAGTATACAAATATTAAAATTTTATTTAAAAAAAGGTGGCAACCCCGCTAATACTAATATCAGCAAGTAAATTACGAGTCGTAACAATTTATATAGCTAAAATTTTTACGCACAAACTTTTATTACATTTTAAGCTGTTTGGCAACCCTGCACTTAACAATAAGAACTTTCGTTTAGTATTTATTTCCCAAGCCGTTGTCATTATTTTATTTTTACTTTTAGTCATTAATATATTTATATAATATGACGTGGATTATTTCAAACGTGCTTTAGCATCTGGCAACGCCTGTAGAATATAGTTCAGAATTAGAAGTATCAATTCACATTGTGGTGAATATTATTATGATTTTTTTTGAGTTTTAATGTTTTCTGTGAAATTCAAATCATTATACAATTAATGACTAAAAAGGTGGCAACTCTTACTTTTTTATTTCTCATAGCAGTTTTATTTATTTTAATACTTTTTGTCGTGATAAATATAATAAATATAACTAATATAAATTAATATAAACAAGTGTTGTGGTCTCTGGCAACGCCAAAAAAATAATTCAGTTTTAAAATATTTTATTTGCGTTGCGATCAATGTTATTATCATTTCAAGCTTTCTAAACAACGTTTTACCAGTTCAAAGATAAAAAAAAAGATGGCAACTCTTCGTTATGGGTTTATCACCAAAACTGTTTATTTTTAAAAATTTTTGAATGAATTTATTTTTTACAATATTTTTTAGACTTTTTCAACATGTCTTTTACCATCTGGCAACGCCTGCCAAAAACGCGAAAAAATTCAAATTACCTTGATCTCAATACTATTAGCAGTGGGAGTTTTTTCAGTTTTCATGTTTACTATAAAGTTTAAATAATTTTTAATTAAAAAGGTGGCAACCTTTATTATATTTTAAATTTTTTTGAAATTATGTCTGAATTATTTTAATAATTCTTTAAGTAAGTAATATATTGGTCTAAATTTTTTTATTTTATTGGAAGTAGTATTTTAGCATCTGGCAACTCATATTTAATCTTTTTAGTACTAAAAGTACTACCAAAATATTCAATTTACGTTGATCTCAATACGATTATCATTAGGAGTTATTTAACTCGCTTTTTCAGTTTTCATTTTTTCTATAAATTTTTTTTTAAGTTTCTAATTGAAAAGGTGGCAACCTTTCGTTTTATATTTTTCTGAAATTCTGAAATGTCGTTTGCTTTAGTTTAATAATTTTTGACATAAGCAATACATATATTGATATAAATTGTTGATTTTCTTGACAGCATTTTAGCATCTGGCAACTCGTTTTCAAATTTTTTTAGTACTTAAGATAACGTCTAATTTAACTTGCGTTCAATATGATCATAATTTATTCCTTCAACTTCGAGTAAATTTTTAATTAAAAAATTGTGTAAAAAAATAGCTGGCAACTCTATTTTACGAAAACGGTAAATTCAATATTTTTACACGTTTTATTTAACGCAAGCTAATGTTCGAAATAATAACTAAAATTATTTTACGTTATATTATTTTTTGCGAAGAAATGTGTGGCAACCTTAGGCGTAAATATTTTTATGTAAATTTTTTTTCTTACATTACTACTTTATTAATATTAAAAGCATCGATTTTATTTTACGTTATATTATTTTTTATGAAGAAATACATACATACGTGGCAACCCTGTGCATAAAAATTTTATGTAAATATTTTTTCTTTAAAATTTTTGAGTTGCTCCTAATTATAAATTTGAAAGATCGATTTTATTTTAGGTTACATTATTTTTTACGAAAAAATATATGGCAACCCTACACATAGACATTTTAATGTATATATTTTTCCTTGGAAATTTCTTAATTGTTACTTATTATTAATATTAAAAGCAACAATTTTACTTTTAACATCCATACATACACACATGCATACATATGTACATACATATGTATATGGACATAAACGTTATTCCCTCCCTTGAATAATACTATTCTACTAAATGAAAAATATTCCATCTTTGTCCATTAAATATTTCTCTTCCAGGTGACAATAATGTCTCCAAATTTCTCACATTATTCCCAGCAAATCCCAATTTCCATATAATTATTTCACAGCGCCTGAAAGTAGGCAAGCCATTTGTCTTCATCTATTTAAATAAGCGTTAATTATTAATGTGGCACTCATATTTTCCCGCCCACTTGGCTGGAAAGCAATCTCAATTGACCAAAACGTAAACGGTGCAAATATTGGGGGTGTTGACTACCTACCAGAGGTCGAAATATTACATTATGTACGCACCTGGATGTAGCACCTATAAATTAAGAAAAAAGTTAGCTAAGCGCACTCACAACAATTTGACTAACGAAGCAGAAATATTTTTGCTTATTTATTTCTTTTTATTTATACATATACATGTATATATTGTTGGTGTTTGTATGTGCATAAATATTAAGGTGTGCGTTATTTTCCAAGTTGATTTTTTTTTAATCTCTGATGTTTCATTTCTTGAACTAAAAAAATTATTCAAAGTGAAGTTATATTTTTTTTCAATTCAAATCGTGCCTTGTATATCATGCTATTTTTCCCATGTACCATGCGATTTTTTGATATTTTGCATGATATGAGGTAACCTACAACTTTTGAAAAAAACGTATTCTAATATAAAATTTAGTTTGTAGAAAATTTTTTATGATTTTTTTATAATTTTTTTTATAAACTTTTATAATTTTTTATAAATTTTTATAATTTTTATAATTTTTAATAAATTTTTATAATTTTTTTCTAAACTTTTATAAATTTTTTTACATTTTTATACATTTTTTATAAATTTTTTTATAATTTTTTTCATAAAACCACTACCTTAAAAGTTCTACGCAGCTAAATTTATATGTGCCCTGGTCTACGAAAAGGGAAAAGGGAGCTAACGTGCGAAAACTAGTTTTCTGGGAAACAGCTGTTAAAAGTCTCATCTTCCATCCGAATCAACTAAAAAGTTAAAATTGATTTTTTGACACCTAAGCCCCCTTTCCCCTTTATATCAAGTCTATTAAGCCTGCATATACTATACACCATGTCGTATAAGCAACAAATAGTTTACCTAGCAGCTATGAATGCTCAGTACACTCGTAGCATAACTTTAACTGCGTATAACTTTTAAAGTAATAGTTTTATGGAAAAAAGTATTAAGAACTTTTTCGTAGAGCGAACAATTATGTAGTAGAATATTGATTTTCGAAAATTCTAGGTTTACGCTTATAGCGCAAAATATCTAAAAATCTCATGATATATACATACATGGAAGAAATGTGATTTAGGCACCGTTTAAATCGAAAATAATGTGCTTTTTTACTTTAGATAACTTATTTTAAAGTAAAAACTAAAACATCAACTATCACAACATAAAAAAATATCAACTTGAGAAATAAAGCACACCCTAGTGTACACATATACACTCACTTAGCAGCTCCATCATCATTAGCGACCACGCGTAGCACGTTGTGCGTGCCGAAAATTTCTAAAACTGCGCCAAATGCACGAGAATAATAACCAAAAATATGTAATGACAAACAACAAGAACAAAGCAAAGAAAGCAAATGACATTTCCGTGTAAAAAAAGTCGCAAGCAGGAAAAAGAAGCCTTGAATTAGCAACGCTTTGTTAGCGCTGGCATGTCTTTTACTCACTGCTCACTTCTTTTATATTCATATTTTTATTTCCTGCGTTGCCTGGTTTCTTAGTTTACTTATTTTTTTGTTGTTTTGTGTAATTTTTTATTTCGCGCACAGCATGCTCTCAGGCGCGCTAACGTGACATTGTCGCATTTAGAAATGTGAATATAAAAACGACAGCGTTACAACTTGACGACTTAATACGCGCGCGGCACCCATCGTTCATTTTGTTTGGCACATTTGTTAACAACACAATTTTATGGATTTGTGTGTGTGTGAGTTTTAATGCGCTTACGCGCCTAAAACTATGCGCAGATTTTTGCGGAACGCCGACCATAAAAGCCAAATTGCGTGATTTCCATATTTAATATTCACACACCGACACGCATACATATGAAGCGAATTTTACACAAAAACACATGTACACACGCATACAAAGTGAAAATCATAAATGTGTATGTGTGCGTTCGTGCGTGACTTGCTTTAAACCTTGCAGCTACTTAGTTTCGCCGCTTCAAGGTAATTATATATTTATACGTGCGTTTGAAAAACGCAAAAACGTAAAACACGCACACGCGCACACATACAGAAACAAAGCTGCATACCTACACGCTTTTGAATTTTAATTATGAAATTATTAAAATGTGCTGCTAACTTATATTTAATTGTTGTATATATGGCTGTGTGGGTCTAACCAAATTTAATCCGATTATCATATATATGTACATATGTATGTATGTATATATATATGTAAATATAAGTGTTCCCATGTATGCGTAATACACTCAATATACCGCACACATACCCTGCGCACCCCTCCAAACCCCTCAAACTCATTGGTATATTTTATTACTTTCGTAAATTAATTAAACTTTATTTCACAAACTTTGCTTATTATGTTTATGCTGCGCCGGCAACTGATATGCGCCTAAAAATTCACTTTGGAGAGAGCTTAATTTTTTTGCATATTAATTTTTGAAGTTGTATTCAATACAAAGTCAATACGTGCTTCACTTTTTGGTAGCGTTTGGACGGAAGCACATTTTAAGTGTGGATTATATTGAAGAGCGCCTAAAAATATGCTAATTGTAACTCAACGTGAAGTGAATAGCAATGTTTAATTGCAAGGTTTTCATGGCAGAAAAGTTATTTGCACAAAATGATATATCGAAAACAATTTTAGTACAAAAATAAAGGATTTTCACATTCCTATAAAATCGAAACCAAGAATACCTTGCTTCTAGAGCGGAATGGAAAAATGGCGAGATGGACAGGTGTAGGTACGCAGGGATAAGCATATATAAAGAGGTGTCCAAACTATATAATGGAGTGGCAGTTGGTGTCTTTTCAGTAAAATTGATAAACAGAATCGCCTTCCGTCTAGCAGACCACTGCAGTATGTACCAAGCGGAGAACTGTGGTACTGATAAAAAGTGTGCTCCCAACAATGAATGTATTTATACTATATACAAGAACTTCTTCTTCAATTGCCCAACCGGTCCAAATCACTTAAGTTTCTTAGCGTTTCGTCAAAGATACTGAAAGAATGAGTTCCAAGACATAGTGACATTACTGGTAGGTTAAGTTAGATTAGGTTAATCTGGTAGGGCAATAAGCCACGCATAGTTTGGTCCTTTGCGATACCAGATGGAGTTCACTTGCTAAATCCAAAAGAAGTAGTCATCGTTTAAGATGCCTGCGCTTGACACGAATTTTAACAGACTCTCCGGTCTCACTATCGATATTTCCTCCAGTGTACCATATTACTGATAACTGTGAAACAGTTGAAATAGTCATAGCAGGCACCAACTTGCAACTAAACACAAAAAAAGTGAGAGTTTATATGCCTCTGGCTACTTGTAGATATTTAATCGAGAATACTTGTATTATTGAAAAAAAAATAGCTGAGACTTTGTGGAGTCAAACTCTAACTTGTTCAACTATGGATGGATGGAATACGGGCCGCATATGCCGACTAGTAAAATTGAAAAGAAATAACATAAGGACTTTAGTAGAAATGGCTATACGTCACTGTGTAATTGGCAGACCTGATAGCGGCCTCGACGCCATGTAATGATTATGGTAGAAGCTGCTAGAAGGTAGTAGAAGACGAGCCTATAAAAACGTCTCCAATGCGAATGCAAAAGCAAAGCATTGTATAAGAAAAGGACGACGGTATCTTGACAATGTTCTGGACGTTGCACAAATAAAACTTTTCAAAACAAAAAAGTTATTAGCACAAAAAGAAGCAGTGAAAAAGAGTTTAGTACAAAATTCTGGGATTTTGTATTGTTGAAGTGTAGTGCAGAGAAAAGACAATAGAGTGCGGAAATATTAGTACAGGTGGTTCCCCAATTGATCTTCTAAAGGCCGAGCTAAGTCGTCAAACATCCACTTTACTTAAGTGGGTAAAAACTACTAAAATTTCGAAAAAAAATTTTGGATTATGTACTAAAAATTATTTTTAGCATATAATGGAAAATAAAAATTTAGTACATACTAAAATTTTGCTCAAAAAATGTGTGGTGATTTTGTTCCATCATTATTTTTATGGAAACACTGCAATAAATAAAATATAAAATGTATAATTATGTACTAAAATCTCATAGTTCTATAATTTATTTTTAGAACTTTAAGCAAATATTTATTACTTTGTTCTAAAATTTCATTACAGAATGACATGCATTATGTTTTAAATAATTGTTTAGACTTTAAGCAACTGTACAACAAGTTAGACCAAAATTGGTACTAAAACTTTTATTACCAATTTAGTACTAAATTTTTGTGCTAAAACTTTTATTCGCAAAATTGATATTAAGAATTTATCTTGAAACATAGATTTTTTCACTTAACAGTTTGTACTAAAATTAAGTACTAAAACTTTTGTTAACAAGCTAGTACTAATTCTTTTTATTAAGGCTTTATTTGGAAAACAATAGGTGTAGACTTTTTTCACCTAAGAGTTTGTACTAAAATTAAGTAATAAAACTTTTGTTAACAAATTAGTACTAAATGTGGATATTGAGGCTTTATCTTGAAAAGAGAAGGTCCGAATGTTTTTCAATTAGCAGGTTGGACTAAATTTTCGTACTAAAATTTTTATTTACAAATTAGTAGGTAGGTACTAAATGTTAATATTGAGACATTTCCTCGAAAAAAAGAGATCCAAATTTTTTTCATGTTGTTGTTATTAGGACTTTATCTCAAGAACAGAATGTCTACATTATTTTCATTTAGTAGTTTGTACTAAATTTTTGTACTAAAACTTTTTTAATAAAATATAACTAAATGTTGATATTGAGATTTTATCTCAAGAAGAGAAGGTTTACCTTTTTTCATTTAGTAGTTTGTACTAAAATTTTCAAACAGTTAATAAATTTTAGTAAACAATTATGATTATAAATTATTGGACTTGGTTTTAGTAAATGTTATACGGAGGCTGCTATATATATTTCTGGCCTAATAATGAAAATAGGAATCTTTATCAACGAAAATGGTTTTATTGTTTTTCAACTTTTTCCACTCCGATTGAGACACCTCCAAAACGAGGCTAACGACGACGAAAATCGTTGACCACGCATTATTTTCTTGATGTGTGGGAATAAAAAGAAGGTAAAAAAATTATTTCTCGAAACAAAAAAATTACTTACAATTCTATATAATATTTAGTACTATTTTCGGTTTACGTACTAAATAAAATTAGAATTATTTAACAGATTAGTAAAAATTCTAGACATAGTTTAATAAGTTTATAATGATTACATTAACCTTATAAGAAAATAAATTTAGCACAAATAAATTTAAGGTACTAAAAATTAGTTCTAAAATCGCATAAAACCATAGTGAATGTAGGTCAGACACAATTTCTCGAACAGGAAATTTGCCTCATTGTCGCACAGTTTTTTCTTCACAAAGAACCGGAAGATTTATTTATTACACACAATCGTGAACTTAACTGAAAAATTAGTACTGAAATAATACGAACGAGTACTGAAATATTTATTAGTTAGAAGACATTAGTTACAAATAAATATTCAGTTTAAAAATATGGAAAGAAAATTTTAAGTACTAACAGTTAGGTTTAAAACCAATTTCGTGTCCAAGAAATATACAAAAATTTGCTTTAAATCGAAAACTTAATTGCTGTTCACTTCAATTTAATACTAAAAATTATTATATATGGAAAAGAAGTAATTTAAAAACCAATAGTAAAAAAGACGGTGTACTAAAGAAACGAACCGAGAATGCTTTCAGCTAATCGTTACTTGTTTTTTATTACATAAATTAATCTATAGCATTTAAATAAAATATGCGTGTAGAAATTTGGTGCATAATTTCTGTTAAAAAATTTTCAGAATTTAGTACTAAAAATTTTGTAAAAAAAATTAAACTTAAATACTCCTGTTAAAAATTTTTCAGAAACTAGTTCTAAAAGTTTAGAGGAAAATAATAAATTTGTTTCGTAATATATTTGGTCGAATATAGCGCAACTATATATAAATAGAGACAAATTAAATTAATTGATACGCAAAATTTAGTACTAATGGCTTCATACTTAAAGTAAGTTACAGAAACCTTCTAAAAAATATACTTTTTATCTATTATTTGTGAATTTTAAAATAAAATTTTATTTCTCTGAGAAAAATTCATTAAAGACAAAAGTTTGTACTAAAAGTTGTGTACTAAAATATTTATACTAAATTTTTCCAAAACAATTTTTATATAAACAATACAAAATTTATATTTGATCGCATGAAAAATATTAATATATAAAATTTTGTACTAACGTTTTTGTACTAAAAATACTTTTATTATTACTAAAGTTTTCAAAAATCTTTTTTACCTATGATACATATTTTGTACAATAATAAAAAAGTCATTGTTTTTCTACAAATTTTTTTAACAAAAAATGTATTACTAAAAATTGTGTACTAAAATTTCTTCCAAATTTTTGTGCTAAAAATTTAGTACTAAAAATTTTTGTATGTAAAATTGTGTAGTGTTACTGGAAAATGTGCTAAAAATTTTTCCAAACAATGTATACTAAAGGCTTTGTTCAAAATTTATTACAAAAACAACATTATTTTTACTTAAAATTTTTGTACTGAAAAATTTAGTACTAAAAATTTTTTGTACTGAAAATTGTGCACTAAAATTGTTTCCAAATTTTTGTACTAAAAATTGTGTACTAAAATGTTTTCCACACTCTTGTTCAAAATTTTATTACAAACACAACATTTTTTTTTTAAATTGTGTAGTAAATTTTTGACACGAAAGTTTGTGTCCTAAAAATGTTTTCTATACCTTTCTACTAAAACGTGTGTACTAAAAATTGGATACTTAAGGCTTTGTTCTAAATTTTATTACAAAAATTGTACTCAAAATTTTTGTACTAAAAATTTAGTACTAAAAACTTTTGTTCTCAAAACTGTCTACTAAAGGCTTTCTTTTAAATTTTATTAAAAAAATCGCAACTTTTGTACTCAAAATTTTTGTACTAAAAATTTAGTTCTAAAAACTTTTGTTCTCAAAACTGTATACTAAAGGCTTTCTTTTAAATTTTATTTAAAAAATCGCAACTTTTGTACTCAAAATTTTGTACTAAAAATTTAGTACTAAAAGCTTTTGTACTCAAAATTATGCAGAAACTTCTTGCTACTAAAGATTGTATGCTAAAAATGTTTTCTATAGTTTTGCAATAAAAATTGTGTACTAAAATTTTTTCCAAAATTTTATCCTAAAAATGGCGTACTAAAAGCTTTGTTCTACATTTTACTACAACATTTTTTTTTAATATAAAATCAAGTATTCTAAAAACTCCTCCTTTCTCGCATTTCAAAACTTTTTAGTACCACAAGTTATAAATAATACGCGTACAAAATAACTTTTTACGGTACATTTAATATTTTTCATTTCATTCCGTGACTCTCATACTAATATGCTGTAAGTTTATGTATCTTTTGCCCCAAAAACACGAATTCATTCAACTAAAATAAATTTGGCATATTTATCTGCTTGCAACACCGGATAAAAGGCTTGCGTTTGAGGAGCGCTCTTGAGTTTGGCATACTTTTAGGCTGTCTGGCAGCTGCTGCAGCGTCGTTTGCTGCCTTGCAGTGCTGTTTGAGTGCTACACACATACATACAAATGCACATACCTATTTGCAGCCAAATTTAAAGTGTTCTACTTTCAATCCATTTTTGCTGGCAGTTTTTCGGCGATTTCAGTGCGCTTCATTCAAAAGAATTTTGGGCGAGAGCCTTTTGTTCTTAAATTTTGTGGCGTTTATGAGTGGAGGGTAGTAGCGTGGTTTGGAGTGTATTGTTGTGCAAGGAATTATAATTATAAGCAAACTTTTTTCATATTTCTTTGCAATGAATCGTAAGTAGCGGCATTTCATTCGCTTTTACCTAACTTTAATTATTTTGAAATGTTCTTTGGTGAAGCAGAAACCACGAAATCATAATTAAAATTCTAATCAGGCAACAAAAATATTTTTATTTCGCCACATTTGCGTTGCTTTGCGTCAGTTTCGTTTATTATTGTGCGTCCTTTTCTATCACATTTCGTTAACTTTTAGTGCGCGAAGTTCTTATGTTGCATAATTAAAATTAAGGCACTTAAAACACCTCCATTTTACGAGCTGCTTCGCATAGCGGAAATTTAAGAAGTTGAGATTTCGTGCTTTACACCGAGACGATGATGCCATTATAGACAATGTTGTAGCAAAATGTAAGAAACAGTCAGTAAGAGGTTTAAGCAAGCATATTTTTTAAAATATTTATTCTAAAGAGTTGCCACATATAAAAATTTTATTTTACGAAATTTATTAAAATTGATTGTTTTCTAACGCGAAACGCGATCTACGAAAACACATATTCGAAAATATTTTTTGAAGGGTTGCCAACTATTTAAAATTTTCAGTTTATTAAAATTTTTATATATTATGTCTTTTTTTTATAGCTCATCGATATGTATAATGTCACTATAGGAATAATAATTAAGAAAGCATATTATTAAATCTTAAATGTTGCCACCTATAAAAATTTATAAGTCGATGAAATTGCGAAGATAAATAAATAGATAACTAATTAGATAAATTATCTATTTCTATACGGATAAGAAACAAAAGCGCTTTGCGAAAGCACAAATTTTAATAAATTTGCTTTGAAGAGTTGCCAATTAATTATAATTTTCAGTTCATTAAAATAATAAGATAAATAAAATTCTTTATTCAAATGTATATAATTATTTTTTTCAAGCTTTATCAAGGTCTAAATTAAAGTCAAGGTTTTTATATAAAAAATAAATAAGAAAGCATATTGTTTATTTTTAAGGGTTGCCACTTATTTATAATTTTCAGTTTACTAAAACTTAGAAAATAATATAGTTATCAAGATTTAATGTGACGTTATAATAAAAATAATTAAAAAATAATATCGTTTATTCTTAAGCGTTGCCACCTATAAAAACTGTAAGTTGATGAAATTGAGAAGATAAAGTATTAGAAAAATGCGTTGTTTCTAGAAAGATATCAAATTAAAGGGACATACAAAAGCACGCATTTGAAACTATTTCTGCAGAGAGTTGCCAATTAATTAACATTTTCGATTCAAAAAAATATATAATATAATTTAATTGTTTTATATCATTATATCGATGTTTAAAATGCTTGTTTATTAAAAATAATAAATAATGCACATTATTTATGTTTAAAGTTGCCACCTATTAAAAATTTTAAGTCGTTGAAATGGGGAAGATAAGTTAATTTAGTAAATATTTCGCTAAAAAGCTAAAGCAGTTTCGAAGGCAGATATTTAAGTAAATTTTAAGTCTAGAGTTGCCAACAATTCAAAATTTATAAAAATTTATAGTAAAATAGAAAACATAGTATTAAAGGTAAAGCTTTTAATATAGTATAACTATTTTATCAAGGATTAAGGAGGTTTAAAATGTTTTTCTATTGAAAATAAATTTGATTAGGGTTGCCAATTATACAAACATTGTAATATTGTACATATGTATGTAAATTAATTTGATGAAAAAATAATATTACATTGAGGGCATCAAACTAACAGATTTAAGAAAAATTCTTCGTTGGAAATTTCTCTGAGAGAGGTTGCCACCTGTTTACAAAGTAAAAGTGAAAAAATTAAAGTGGAGAAAGCTTAACAATATGGCTCTATAACTATAGAAGTTTCGGAAAAAAATGTATGTAATAAATAAAATATTGCAAATAGGTGGCATTTTAATAAATTATTTTCATATTATTTCTCATATTAAAATATTTTTTTAGGAATTTTTTTGACAACTGTAAGTCGAGAAATTTTTAAATGGAAAAATTGATAAAATAAAGACTACACACTTCAAGAGATTTAAAACAATTACAGTTGAAAAAAAAATGTGGAGAGTTGCCAACTGTTCAATTTCTTTTAGAAAGTATTTTGATGACAGTTTGCCACCTATAAGTCGAAATGTGTTTCGTTGACAAAATTTATAAGACGAAGAAATACTTAAACACTAACGTCTACGGTTGAAAATATTTTCTTTGAAGAGGGTTGCCAACATTTTAATATTTTCAAATCATAGAAATTGTTAGAAAAAAAAAACAAAAAGCAAAAATTTTAACATGTGAAACAAACCAAATAAGTTTAAGAATAACCGCTGATTAAAAATTAAACCATAACTTTGTTGCTAAAGGCATACACCGATATTTATTTGAGTAGGGTTGCCAATTGAATTTCAAAATTTGAATTCGATAAAATAATAAAATAAATGATTATTTATCACTGGGTATAAGAGATATTGAAGAACTGTTCAGAGTAGAATGAAATTAAGTTGAGGAGCGTTGCCAACTCTTTCGATTAAAATATTATTTAATGAATACACTAAAGTTAGCAACTGATTTATGTACTAATCTGTTTTTAAAAAAAATGTTTAAGTTATATCTTATAAGATTATAATTTTTTTTGGTAGGGTTGCCAATTGCTTCAAAATTTGAATTCGAAATAAATAAAATATCAAAATATTTTTTTTATTTCAAATGCTTATGAAACCTGCTTATCAGAATATGCTAATAGAAACGAGAAATTTTTTATTGGGTATTGCCACCTGTTTCGATCTTTTTAAAAAAACTTCCTAGTTATAGATACCTTATAAGATAATATTTTTTCAAAATTGTTTTTAAATAAAAGATTAAAATAAATTTTTTATTTCAAATGCTTCAGTAAGTGTTAAGAAAACGAAAAATTAGTTTTTTGGGTGTTGCCACCTGATTCGTTTTTTTTTATTCAAAATATTATTTTTAATTATAACAAAAGAGAAAATGATTTGCTCAGTTGTTGCCACCTGTTTCGACATTTTTTTTATCAAAATATTTTTTTTTATATAATTATAACGAAATACGCTTTGATTTTTATTTCCGTACATACTTACATATGTATATTTCAATAAATTAAAATTATACCTCATACAAATAACTACACAAAGTACCAAAAGTGCTGGCAAAATTACGCAATAAACTTGTTTTGAGCTTAATATGCTTTGCAATTTTCCCTAATGGCGGTAAATTTGTGCAATTTCCAGCAACTTTTGTTAAATTCTTCGAATTTTTAAACCCATCGCTTTTTGTTAAATTTTCTCATTTACCTCTATGGCGTCTAATTGAATTTTAATGGGTTTACACACGCTGATCGATGATTTGATGGGATAACTTGAAGGATGCCGCAACAAGAAGGAAAGAAAAATGCCACAGGAAAAAGCCAACTTAGCACAAACACATGTCTGCATGTGTGTGCATGTGTGTATGTAGGCTCTCAAGTATGCATGTAAGTGTGTGTGTGTGTCAAAGAACGTTAGATAATACTTTGGAAGTAGAAAAACTTCAGCTAAGCTAGATTGAGAGCTATTGATGTGCCTATCGCACCCATAATGCTTACATACAGACTTATGTACATATGTATATGTAATCCTTTATGTACTTGCATGTGTAGGTGTGTGTAGTTATAAAAATGTACTCACTTTTCGTAAAACGTTGGAACGTATGCTGAAACTTTTTAACAGTTGAAAAACTTTTTCGTTGCTGATTTGGCTTTTTTGTTACGCCGTTTGATGCTTGCGGGTAATGTTGTTGTTATTTAGTATTATATTATATATTTATATATTTTTTTCTATGTATTGAATGTAGCTGGAGCCAGTGATGTTGAAAGATCGTAATGTTTATTTTATTTATTTATTTTTGTTTTTGTTAGTTTATTTTTTGTTATTTTTATTGTTGTTGTTATTTTTTTGGTTTCGGTTGTTTTCCTTTCTTTCTGCATCAAGGCAGCTGCTGACTGCGGAAGTTTGCTGCTTCCTCTACTGGTCCTCAAATTGCGCTGATGGATTTACCGTTAGGGCTTAGCGGCGACTTGTAGACTACTTTAAAAGCTGCCGCATAAATGCTTGTGGCGCAATTTTTGTGGCTTTTGTGTTTCTTTTTTGTTATCTTAAATATTATTTTCTTCACTTTTGTTTTACTTTTTCACAACTTCATTTCGCACTTAATAACTTTTTATTTCATTTTAAAATTTTTTTTATAATAATACTTTTACTTTTTACGATAATAATAATTTTATTTTTTTTTAATAATAATATTTTTTTAATTTTTATATTATATTTCTTTCAAAAATTTGTTTTTTTTTTAATTTTTTTTAACTCAAAAATGACGTTATTTCATTTTATCAGCTTTCCTGCGCAACAAAAAATACAACAACAACAGTTTTTTCACTAAAGCTCTAACAAGAACCTATACTTCTTTATATGTATGTATTATGTATGTATGTATGTATGTATGTACATATGATACTTATACAGTAGATATAATAGTCCACCCTTGCTTGCCTGCTGGGGGACGTGTGTTGCTGGAAGGAAGCGTTTGCTTATAGGGTTGCTTAGCTGCCCAGCAGGCTCACATGCTACGCAGCCGTTGCTCTTTATTGTTTGCTCACAGCGTGTTTACGGAACAGCATATATGCAAGCAAGTGTTGGTGCACCAGGGCGTATGCGTGATTTTCAGGAACTTTAAGCAGACACTTGATTTGGGATTATACATTGAAATGCATTTTAGGGCATTATTTCAACAGTAAACACGTAGTTTTTCACCAAAATAATTTAATAATTTTTTAATTCATTTTAATTAATTTTTAAATTTTTAATTAATTTTTAAATTTTTTTAATTTTAAAATTTTTTTTTTTAATTTTTTTAATTTTATTTAAGCTTTTTGTTTCATATTTTAAATTTTTTTACTGTATTCAAAATTTTTTATTTGTATTGTTTTAAATTTTATTTAAGTATTTTTATTTTTTTTTCATTTTTAATTAACTTTTTAATATTTTTAATTTTTTTTAATTTTTAATTAATTTTTTAATTATCTTAATTTTGTTTAACATTTTTATTTTTATTTTTTTTTAATTTTTAATTTAATTTCTTTAATCTTCTTAATTTTTTTTCTTTAATTATTCACAGGTAACCAATTTAAAAAATTGCTAATTTCCAGCAAATAATTTGTTTTCACACAAATCTGCACAAAATCACTTATTTCTCTTTCACTTTCATTTTATTGCTTGCCATATAAACATCACTTATGTATGTACATAACTGTAATTTGCTGCCACATTGCTTATGTTTAACACGTTTTTTCCTTAGCTCTTCTTAAAATTGCTTATCTTTTATTTATAATTTCACTTTAATATTTATTTTCATTGCAATTATTTTTATACCTTTTTCATTTTTCTTTGTAGCTCACTAGCTCCAAGCTTTACTCAGCTTTGCATTTCAAATTCCGTTGGCGTCTGCTCATCGCTCAATTGTTGGCAGCAATACTATAAATAAATGATTAACGGTTAAGAGCAATAAATATCAGTATTAATAATAAATATATAGAAAAATGCGAAACAGGTAAATAAACGTTAAAAATAACTGTAATTTTTCTGCTGAAAATAGGACAAATATGTAAATAGCTGCTTCGGGAAACGGAAAATAGAGAAATTAATTTATTAATATTAATGCGCTGAAGTCAACATGTTTGTGTGTGTGTGCCGTGAATGCATTTTCAGTTTTCTTTGGAAGAATTTGAAGTTATTTACTGAAAAAATTTTATTAATATAGTCTTAGTTGTTATAGAGAAAAATTCTAAGCGATTGCTTTTATTTATAAATACATCAAATAGTTATAAGATCATATACTTGCATATTTACTTTTGTGTGCATTTTTCACGCTTTTCCTTTCTCTGAATAGATGATGTCCGCCGAGAGCCCTAGAAAGGCGAATTTGAACAATTTATTCCAGAAGAAAGAAAAAGGAGATTGAATTTCTATCGTCAAAATGATCGCTGCTGGGTAAGTCATCGAAATCACCTTTTTCAAGAGAGCTTCGATGGGCGGCGGTGATTTCCTAGAATCATGATATACATACGATATAAAAATTGCTAGTAAAATACCTATAATTTTTTCTTTATGTAAATTGTTCGCAATAAGGTCGAGCTGGCAAAAATAGGATTACATTTTGAACCGAAAAGTTACAACAAGTTATAGATACGTATATTAAGATTTCCATGATGTTGTTAATACCCAGGAGGAAACAACGGCCGGCGTGTTTACGGTGGGTAATTGCTAGCGACAGTCATGTCTCACGGCGCTCAACATCACAGCGGATCAAATGAATATGTCGATCAGCGCCCTGAAATTGGCAGATCTTTTCAGTAGCAATTGGTAGTGTGGAATAGACACACATTTAAAACTTCTGCAGTACCTTGTGACCGACAACCTGTTGCAACGCAACACCACATTCAACTGAGAAATGTCAGTTCTTGTCTTTTTCGGGTATTAATCGCAACCACCACAATACTCACCGAAGGGCCAGTCCGCATGATCACTTTGGAGTGAACATCAAGAGCTCCTGCTCCCCGTTTTACCAGAGCCGGTCAGAGCTCGTAGCCGAAACTACTATAAATTGGGCTTCCATACCGCTCTTAACTGAGGATCAGGGGTTGGATGCTTTACACACAGAAAAATTTAAAGTCTGGGTTACACTTAAAAAACCAAACGTCCCGAATTTACTCATAAGACACCCGACCGTTATGGCTATTATCCCAACGGTTTTACTCCTAACACTGTCATCTACAAGCCTACAGCTCGCTAGATATCCCTCCCTCTCCATATCGTCATCAGAAATCCTGTCACTCTTCAGCACGGACATACCGAAATTCCTCCTTAGCCTGTATGCAACAGCTCTCTGTGTATGACAGTCAAATCAAAATCAGTACAAAATCAAGGAAATGTCGGCGACCTTATGAAAAAAAAGTTATACATGATCAACGTTACGAGATGAGTCCATTTATGGGGGTACTCTCATGTGAACAGATACATTTTACCACTTTTTAGGAAATTTTTTTTATGTGACATCAAAATTCAATCATTTTAATTTTTTAATTTATTTTTATTTATATTTTGAAATGTAGAAAACAATTTTTTTTCGTTTTTTACATTTCTAATATATATTTTTTTTTTAAATCAAAGTAGTCCCCAACAAAAAAAAAGTAGTTCACTAGTCATGGTGGTAGCCATAAAAAAGCCTGAAATAAAAAAATCGAATGGATTATTATTCTGTAGTTCTGCGGCTATCGTCCCTACCAAATATAATCAATTTCATTGAAAAAAAAAATGTCGAACTTCAAAAAAAAGTCAAGAAAATCTTGTTTTTTCATTAAAAATCGTTTAAAAAAAATACGAAAATATTTTCGAAAATAAACAATTCTGGTAGGGAAAATAACTTTAAATGAGTAGAAGAACATATGTAAATTTTAAAGCAATCGGTTGAATACTTTTTTTTAGGACCATGGCAGTTTCAGAAAATGATGATTCGAGAAAAATGCAGACTTTGTCATGGCGCCTGGTAGACACGTCGGCGACCATGAGCTGTAACTTATCAAGTACTATGAATTTCGGTCTGAATTTTTCACAGCATGTTTTCAATAGGTTTTACTGTCAAAATATAAAAAAAATCGATTTTTCGAAGTGATTACATGACAATACCCCCTTAAACCTTTGTTAAATAAATGCTTTGAAAAATAAGAAAAAGTCTTCTAAATTTATACTCCAGTGCGCATGATACTGACTTTTTGTCGAAAATATCGCTCGAACTTTGAGATATATTTTTGAAATTAGGAGAATATCCTTTTCTGATAATAGTACGTCTGAATGTCAAAAATGGATTTTATCGGGTCAATATTTCCTATAACACCATATACCGAATAGAAAGATTCCGGCAGAAGTTACACTCCATATATTGGTCAATATGCGAATTATCTTTATTAAATTGAATGAGCATGTTTGTCTCCTCGCGATGCAACTCTGTGCTTAAAATAGATAAAATCAGGTGAAAATTTGACTTAGTCCCCACATAACTAATTTTCAAATTTAAAAAAAATTTGACTTTTCGCTATATACAGTATATTGGTGATGGTTTGTGTACCTTAATGAAACTCAGAGAGCATTTTGTTCTGTTAATAATATGTTGTATTTCCAAAAACCACGTCTAGAATGGCTATCAACATCAACTGATAATCAACATGTCAATAATACAAAGGAATTGGCACTTGAGAATCGACGATTAAATGTTAGAGATCTTACTGGCATCGTTAAAATAATGGAAGGATCAGTTCAAACCATTTCGAAAGATCGTGAAAGTACGATTGGTAAAATAATCATTCAACTTTTTCGAAAAACAGGGTCGCGTTAATGTCTGTGAAACAATACTTTCTGACTATTAGGATATCATTAAACGTATAATTACTGGCGACGAGTCTTGGATAGCATCCATACAAACTGAACACGTAGTTACTAAAAGAAATGCAGCAGTGAAGAGTATATTAGCTTCGGTGCAGCCGAAATTATCGTGTTTTCTGCGATTATCGAGGTGTGATGCAATTCAAATTTTATTCCGACCGACCAAACTGTCATCAAAGAACACTATTTGAGTGTTACGCGTATCTCATAAAGTCTAGCAGCTAATCGGAATTAGCTTAAAACTCCAACTTCCAACTTTGCAAGCAACAAAGTAGATTCCTGTATATGTAGATATATACTATGTATATATTTTCAATACTCTTTACTTATGTATCTACAAGAATGTTTATAAATTTATGTGCACCTATTTGTTTATCCATTCTGAAACAGACGCTTCGTCCTTTAGCACTCAAAGCTAATGGCGTAAAATAATGATGACTTCCGCTCTACGTGTGCACTCAACACTTGCCACACCACGCCACGCTTTATGTTTTGCCAAGTTGGTGCTCACTTACATACCTACACATTTACTGTATGTGTATGTACATAAAGCGCTTACTGGTCATATTAATCTTCGTCAGTCTGTCGGTTAGTCAATGAGTTTGTTGCTATACATTTCCGTAGCAAGCGTCTAGGTTTGTATATTATTGTATTATATACTAAAACATGCATACATATATATTTATGAATATATATGCATTTAACTGTATACCAAAAGTGGGCACCAACACACAGACGTTTAGGTGTAAATACCACGCTTAATGTCCATTAAACTGTTGTTTTTGTGCAAAGCTTGGTGCGAGGCAGATCGCCTTTGTTATAGTAATTGTTTACTTATTGTTGTTGTTGTTGTAATATCAATTGTTACTATTGTTGTTGCTATATCAAAAAGTGAGTTATACCAAGTAGTATTGTTGTTGTAATACTAATTGCTGTTGTTGTAATACTAATTGTTGTTGTTGTTATATCAAAGAGTGAGTTTGTTACCGTTATACCAAGTGCTGTTGTTGTTGTTATACTAATTGCTGTTTTTGTTGTTATACCAATTGTTGTTATACCAACTCTTGTTGTTTTTGTAATACCAACTACCATTATTGTTTCTGTTATTGTTATTGTTGTTATAATAGCACTTATTGTTGTTTTCGGCACAGGAGCTCCGGTTTCGTTGTCAAAATTTTGCTTCAACAGCCTTTGTTGTTTATTGTTGATTGTTATATACCGGAAGTAGTTGAACAACACTGTCGACAATACAACACCAACAAACATTAACACGCATACAAATAGATTTAAACAACAGTTTTGAAGCGATATTGAAATGTGAGCCGCTTTCGGAGAAGCTCTTAAAGAAAGTGCTAAATACAAGTGGAATTCCTACCGAAATTTATACAAACAAATGCAAAAAAGGTCATCACGAAATCACGAATATCACTTTTCAAAACAAAAACATCTAATATGTCTGTTATAGATAAATCAATGAACAAATCTGTTTCCAAGCATAGTCGCTTGAGACCAAGCGATCATCGACAACAATGGATAAACGTTACATGAAAAAGCCTGTGGGAAGGCAGCTACAATGACAACGGCCATGTCAAGAATAATAGCTAACACTAACCTAAGTAGGAGAGTCCTACTAGCCAAATTCAGCCAGTCAACACTGATGTACGCGGCTGCTATTGGGGACAGCACTGCGCCAAAAAACAATTGTCAATAAGGCAAAGCTAGTGTCCAGGTTATGCGCCATTAGAGTGGCATGTGGCATAGTAAGAGTGGACCGCAATAGCTATCGAAGAACTCGGGATAACAGAACGGCAGCGGATAAACTTAAGACAAGCTGATTAATCCCGCAAGGAGTTTAGGAAGAGGCATTCTTGCCCAGTTTAGTGCCAGGAAGTCTTGCTTAACGGCAGTCCCGCAGACCCAAGTACAAAAGGGACTACACACCACAATTGTACCCCACTCAACTATCAAAACCAAGACCTCCAGAAGCAGAAACCCCTTCTTTTCCTCGATTTCGAACAGGTAACACACGTCCATCAAAGCAGCATTTAATAAACCGATCCCTGCAGAACAAAAATATCAAAAATACTATTTTGCCTATATTTTTTCCATAATTTGGAGTGCGAAATTTTTAAGTGCGAGAGTAAGTGAGGAAAGCCAAAAGTGAGCGAAACAAACAGTTGCCATTTCAGCATGCACCGAGTAACAAGTCAATAAAAATGCTGGCAAAAATCCAAGATTTGGGCTTCGATTTGCTGCCGCATCCACTATGTTCTCCAGATCTGGCAACCAGCGATTATTTGTTGTTCTCAGATCTCAAAATGATAGGCGCTTGGAAGAAATTTTTTTTGAATGAAGCAGTGATTGCCGAAACTGAGGTTTATTTTGAAGTAAAGGACAAGTCGTACTACAAAAATGGTATCGAATAGTTGGAGGGTCCCTACACACTTATTATATAGGGACCCTCCAACTTCATCACCCTTGAAGGGAAAGAATTTTGCCAATAAAATATGTTTTTCTATTGTAGGCCGAGGACTTTTCAATTGAGCTGTTATAAAAAATTTGGATTTCTGAGAAGAGCAAACCACTTCCAAAACTAAAAAATGTATCTAACTGTAAAAAAAAATACATGACAAACATCTTGAAGAAAAGCAGTCTTTAATTCAGTATTAAAATACTTATCACTCACAATTTCAAGTCCCATTTTCACAAATTATTCCCAACAAACTATATACCCTACAAATACAAATGACGTCGTGAAATGTGCCAAATACATGTGTGTGCTATCTTTATGCCACACACTTGGCGTTTTATGATGCGCGAAGTGTTGCGAAGACGCAGCCGAACGCAGACACAAACAATAACAATAAATAAGAGCAAACACGCAGCCACAAATAAATATAGCAATAACAACAAACATGCACGCATTTAGCGCTACAACTTGTTAACGGTGCCTTGTAAATACACCAACACAGGCGAGTGCGTGTAGCACAACTATTTCCATGTACCACGCCCAAAAATATGCCTCGCTTGCATGATTTTCACGTTTTGCTCTGTTAATTTTGAGCGTTGACTTTTATGCGTTCACGCTGACTTCCGCTGCAAGCATGACAGACTTACCTCGACCAACACATACATACATACATACATATATTTAAAAGCATTTAAGCTTTGGTATATGTTTTTGTAAGTGTTTGTGTATGTGTGTGTGTACCTTTTATGTTATTCATGCCTTTCGGCTTACACTTTTATGGCCGTTTTGTTGGGTTAAATGGTTGAGCGGCGCTTTTCAAGCGACCTTTGCATGTCGGAAAAGTCCGCGCGCCTGTGTGTATGTGTTGGTGTGCGTGGCTTGAGTTCGTCGCCTGCAATAATTTCGTGTTTCGTCAAATTATGTGCGCTTAGTCATATTTATATGCTCAGTGCCTGCACTTTTTATATGTGCGGCTGCATGGGTATTGCGCCTTTGACCTTGACATGCTGACCAAAACGCCATTGGCGGCTATTGTAGCGGCGTTCTAAGCCCTTTGAGCGCCGTTTTGATTGACAGTTGGTTGCTTTTGAATGGGCTTAGTTTGCGGGCATTAGCCGTTTCAGTAGTTTGAGCGATTTTGTGGCGTAAAGTCTAATTTAATAAGGTTGACTTATTTAGCGATTTTTTAGCAGCGTTAAGTTGAAATAAAAAATTAAACAACTTTTTAATACTGATTAGGTATGTATGTATGTACAAAATTTTTTGAATTTTCGAAGTTTGTTATATTTTATTTTTTAGTTATTAAATTTCATTGATTTTGTTTTAAATTTTTTTTTTAATTTTCGAAATTTTTTTTGAAAAACTGCATTGTAAACTCTAAGAACTAAGAATTCATAAAAAAAAATTCAAAAAAATTTCATAAAATAATTTAAAAAATTTTTAAAAATATATTCAAAAAAATTTCATAAAATAATTTAAAGAAAATTCAAAAAAAAATTCGAAAATTTAGAAAGAAAAATAAAAACAACTCAAAATTTCGAAAACTTTCAAGCATTCAATTTTAAAAAATTCAAGTTTTGCCAGATTTCATTTTTATAAACTAAATTCGGATTTTGAATGTTTGAAATAAAACTTCATAAAAAAGTTAAAAAAAAAATTAAAAAACAAGATAAAAAAATCAAAAACCACTCGAGATATCAAAAAATTTCAAGAAAAGAAAAATCCAAGTTTTTTCAAATTTAATTTTTTAGATAAATTTCGATTTCTATAAATTTGAAAGTTGGAAATAAAACTTCATAAAAAAGTTTCAAAAAATTAAAGAATAAAAATATCAAAAACGACTCCAAGTTTAGAAAAATTTCAAGAATTTAAATTTAAAATAAATTTAAGTTTAGTCAAACTTAATTTTTTAGAAACTGAATTTCGATTTCTATAATTTCGAAGGTTTCATAAAAAATTTTTCAAAATTCAAAAACAACCAAAATTTCAATATTTTTTAAAACGAAATTAAAAAAAAAATAACAATTAAATTTAAAATAAATTTTTCGAAATTTCGAGTTTTTTTGAAATTATGTGTTAATTTTTTTATTTATATTAATTTATTTAAAAAAAAATCAGAGTTATGTATATGTTTATATGGACTTACATATGTATGTATGTCAAAGAAAAAAGTTATTATTTATTTATTTTTTTTTACTTTTTTTATGTATTTTTAAAATAATAGAAAAAATTCTAAGTAGCTTTTAATTTTTTTTCATTAGTTTTTTTTCTAAATTGGTAAAAAACATTATTACTTAATGGGATTTAAAACTATTAAAATTTTTTTTCAAAAATATTTTTAAATATTTTTTTTTTTTTTTTTAATTTTTTGAAAAACTGTTTGTGTTGTTTTATATCAAAATGAAAAATTCAAAAATAATTTAAAAGGTCTGTAAAATAATTTTTTATTGTTTAATTAATTGCTTTTCCTACCAAAAACTTAAATAATAATTAATATTTTTAAAATTACTTTTGAAATTGTTTTCAACAGATTTTCACATTCTGGAACAAAATGCATCAAATAAAACTTTACTTTACTAAACTTTCATAAAGACCTTTTTTTGCTCTTTTATTTATTTATAATTTATTTTTTTTTTAGTATTATTAAATTTGTTTCTTTTGTTTTGAATAAAATTATTTTTATAATCTTTTTTTAATTTTGTAAACATCCACCAAAAAATTGAAACATTTTTTTTTTCGAAGTAGTTTTTTGTTATTATTAATCATTAGCATTTTATTTGTTCTTCATCTCATTCAAAAAAAAATTTTTTTTAACTATTATTTTTTTAAGTGATTTCATCGAAAAAAATCTTCTCAAATTTCCTCAATTTTTTTCCGTATTTTTACTTATTATTCTCTTTCATCTGCTTTACCAAAAGTACCAAAAACTCATTCTCAAAATGCCCATTGTCCACTTTGCCATTTACCGTTACATCCATTAATCCACGCAAACTTGTCCACCACGAATTACGTTACTAACGGTTTCTGCTCCGGCCCTGTTGTCATTTCCAGTTGCCATCTTAAGCGATTTATTTGATGGCTTAAAATGTCAATTTCGCTGCCACAATGAGTGGCAACCAAATCTGCAGTCCTACAATTTTGTATTCATATTCTCTTTTCTTCATCTGCTTTACGAACACTTCCGAGTGCCTCCACCACGCCGTACATATGTATTAACTTGAGGCAGATTATGGCATGCCATAAGATTGGCGTCACACTTGTCATTTGTTTGCCGGCAGCGGAAGACAATTTTTTCTTATTGTTATTTTTGTAATTTCATAAAATCAGTTTTGTTGTTGTAGGTTTTTTTTGTATTATTATGGGTTTTTGTTGTTGTTTGTTTGTTTTTACAATTTCATAAGATTACTTGTGCTTGTTGTTGTGATTATATGTTGTTTTTTGAAAACTCCTGTGTTGTTGTTGTAGTTTGCTTTGTATATTCATAAGTTTAGCTATCGGTATTATTGTGAAAATTTTTCAAAATTTCATTTTTGTTGTTTTAGTTTTTTGTAATTTCATAAACGCATTTGTTGTTGTCATGTTTACTTTTCAGATTTTTTCACAAGTTTATTTTTTGCTGTTGTAGTTTTTTGTTGTAATTTAATAAGTCCACTTGTTATTGTTGTTGTATTTTTTTCTTTTTCCAAAAGTCCATTTGTTATTGTTGTTGTAATTTAATAACTTTTCTTGTTGTTGTAACAAATTTTTGTCGGCAACGCCATTGATGGGTTCATCTGTATTTATCCCATCCGCTTATTTGAGCTTATTGGCAGCCTCCGCTATGCTCATCAGCAAGCAAAGCAAACTCCCTCAAACAGCATACAGCATGCGAGTATATGTGTGTACCCAAAGTGAAGTAGAAAGGGGGACAGAAACGAGGCGAACCGGCAAAACGCTGAAATAAGAGTATTAGCAAAGTTTTGAGCGCGTGGAAAAAGGGAAATTGTGTCCGAAATGTCGAATTTTATTTACGCCTCGCGCACAGCATACATTTAGGCGCTACGTACACACAGCTGGCACACGCACATACATTTACTAATACTTAGAATTCATATTCCCAGTGCTGACCGGTTTTTGCCGGAATTTTGCTTTTTGTTTTTCCTTTTTTTGCTACACATTTATACATTCTCTTTCACTTCCTTTCTGTGTGACGCGAAACAAATATATTTTTTTGTTTTTCTGCTGAATTTCCGTTAGAATTTCGTTTATTCAATTTTGCTTTAATATCTGTATTGCCATACATTGTGCTCTTTTTGCTTTTTTCAACGGTTTTTTGGCACTTTTTGCTCTGGTCAGCCGCAAATGAAAGTAAGCGTTGCTCCCTAGTAACTTTGCTGGCAATTCTCAATACTCCCTTCTTCTCTTTCCTGCCTGCCTACTAACTATCTCACTAACTTATCAAAATATGAAGAAATTTTCTTGGTGTTTCATGCATCTTACTCGGAGTTGCTCATCAAAAATTATTGGAATTGCTTTCGCAAGTTGTTTAAAGTTTGGCCATTTTGCGAATTTTATTGTTGTTGCTAGTTTATAAAAGTTCAAAGTTAACTTAGAGCAGAAGTGAGAGCATGTCAATTTAAGAAATAATGTAAAGGTAAAGAAAAATCAGGAAAATATTAAATAGTAAGATAAATAAATTGGCAGAGGCTTAATCGATAAATTCAAATATATTTGCCAGTGAGATACATTTGTAAAAAAGTAACCGATATATTGGTTATTCTAAAAAGTCTGTTCATATTTTGTCAATAGATGTCGTTGCAGTCATATATCTCCAGTACTACCATTGTATCATATCATATAGTGTTGGAAAGGTGAGGTTTTAAGCTTTATTTAATCAAAGAAAATTAATTCGGGGAAGTTGGAAGTAACAGCTGTTCAAAAATGAGTGAAAGTAATGAAGAAATTCGCTGTATTTTTAAATTTTTGTATAAAAAAGTGAAGAATACCACGCAAGCCACCAATGAAATTTGTAAAATTTAAGGAGACGACGCTGTATCAGTTCGTATAGCACAACAATGGTTCGCTCGCTTCCGTTCTAGAAATTTCGATGTGAAAGATGCATCTCGCTCTGGTCGACTAATCGTTGAAAAAGTCCATGAAATTATAGAAAAGATTGACCAGAACCATCACATAAACAGCCATGACATCGCTAAAGAACTTAACATTCATCATCAAACGGTTTTAAACCATTTAAAAAAGGCTGGCTACAAAACGAACCTCGATGTTTGGGTTACACATGAATTGTCTGTAAAAGATATAATGGACCGAATAAACAGCTGCAATTATTTGCTGAAACGAAATAAAATCGGAACATTTCTGAAGCGAATGGTAACAGGAGACGAAAAGTGCAACAAATACGATAATAATGTGGGAAAAAGAGCATGGTCCAAGAAAGGTGAAGCTCAACAAAAGGTCGCGAAGCCAATATTAACGCCTCGAAAGGTTATGTTGAGTGTTTGGTGGGATTGGAAAGGAATCATCTACTATGAGCTGCTCCAGCCTGGTCGAGCGATTGATTCTACTGTCAACAACTGATGAGATTGAAGCAATAAATCTAGAAAAAACGGTCAGAACTGAACAACTGAAAGGGCTTCGTCATCCATCAAGATAATACTAAGCCACACACATCTTTGAAGACTCGCCAAAAACTGGGAGAGCTTGGCTGGGAAGTTTTAATGCATCTACCTTAATGATAACGTAATCGTCAATGTCGACCATTATCGCGTCATGACAACCGATTATTTGATGCTTGAAATTGAAGCTCGTGATCTCGGCGACATTTGGTTTCAAACAGTGAATTAATTTTTTGAGAAAACACTTTGGTGAGTAGATAATTTCACGTTTTGAGCCGGTCGATTGGCCACCAAAATGGTGTGGTATAACACTGTGAGACGTTGTCGGGGGGATATGTTAAGTCTAAAGTTTATGCGGACAACCCAAGCATGATTCAGACCTTGAAGCAAAACATCATGCGTGTGCCATTCGCCTGTTACCAGTCGAAATACTCGAACGAGTCATCGAAAATTGGACTCAACGGATGGACCATCCAAGGCATAGCCGCGGTCAACATTTGAAAGAGATAATCTTCGAAAAATAAATGCCTAAGAATGTTCCTTCGAATGATAGTAGACATTCTCCATTAAATTTCAACCTCAATCTCGGATCACGCTTTATATTTGAATATGAAAAACTCAAAGAAATAATAAAATATTGTAAAAAGTATTTGTTAATAACTTTCTTACTCATGATTTACCACAGCTAAAACAAGGATGTATTTTTACTTTGAAATACTTTGGAGCACAAAACCTTTCGCTCATTAAAATAGCGCCGCAATTACAACAAATAATGACACTGCTGCAACTATATACAGTTACAAAGGCTCTTCTCAGTCAGCACTTCGCCATGCCCCAACAGACAGCCACTGCAGCGAAATCTGCCACACGCCGCACTAACTAAGCACAAAGACGACCTGCCGACAATTTCTCCGCAGCTTCTGCTTCTTCGTCGTCTGCTTTTCACTTGACATTTTTCACACTTACCAAACGTCAATTGCTGTCATTGAAAGTTGTGTGCGTGCGCGTATGTGTGTGTGTTTTGCCTGTTTTTCATTTTCTGCTTTTCTCAATATTGCAACAGTTCGTCATTTATGTTGTTGTTGTTGCTATTGTAAGCTTCTTTTTAACAGTTGGCGGAGGAATATGGACGGATGTTGGCAGTTATTATTATCGTCATCGACATTCATCTTGCTTTGCTGCTGGCTGCTCGCTTGCTGCCAGCGGATGTTTGTCGGTGGTAGTGTTGTAGTTGTTGTTGGTGCTGTCATTATTACAAGACAGTTTTTCTTTTCTGTGGCACCCCTGTCATTGTTGTTGTTCTTAATGTTGTTTTGTTGTTGTTGTTTTTGTTGTTGCTATTTTTTTTGTTGTTTTTGTTGCTGCTGCTCAGTCCATTGTATGCCGCTATGTCGGTTTTCAAATTTTTCCGTTCACTTGTTGTTGTTCTTGTTGTTGCTGTTGTGCGCGCACGCATTACATCCTGTTACCCTTGACAACCATTGGCATAAAGCACAACGCCCCCCGCCCGCATCCCCATCCAAATTACTCAACTTACCCTCATTTCACCTCGTTAGCAGCAGAAATACTAAATCTGCGGAATATTCGTCTAATGAGAGAGGCGGCCGCAATGTGAGTGTTTAGGAGGCGGTAGTGTTGATGCGGCAAAGGGTTTGTGTTTGTCATGAAAAGAAACGTGCTGGGCATTTCTCATTATAACAGCCATGTGCTTGCTGCAAATATTATATGGAGAGCGAGAAATATATATTTTTGTTATGTCTCTTTAGATTTCGATCATTTGTTATTGTTGTTGTTGTGCTTAGTAACATCAGCTCTTCGTGATAAGCAAACCTTCGTTGCACATAAACTTCCAAATACAAATAATAATAATAATCATAAAATTGCGTAGTCGCTTTTTAGGCGCAGCAGCTTTGTTTGGCGACTGACACCTGCCGGACATTGTCAAGTTTAGCAGCACTGGCTGACTGTCCCCAAGACACAAATGACAAGAAAGAAAGTGCGTAACATGTATGCACACATACGAAGCCAGTGTGCGAGTGATGGTTATTGTTGTTGTGTTGATGTGAAGCCAGAAATTCGGTTGCAGAGCTGGTATAAATTTAAGATTCGCCAAAGGCTTCTTCTGTTACGGTGCGTAACTGTCATTTTCATTTCCGTTTTCCGCTTTTCCGCTGCCTTTATCGCACATCTTATCATTGCATACTTTTATGCGCCGCAACTTATGCTCTCTTATGCTATTAAATATTTATGATTTTTAGATATTTTCAATTCAATGACTTCACCGGCCATATTGATGGGTGCGTAATAAAATTGTGTAAGACTTTTATTTGTAATTTTCCTGATAATGTCAAAATCAAATCTCCGGGGAGAGCGTGTAATTTTTCTGTTAATGTCAAAGTTCCATCTCTGGGAAGAGAGCGTAAAGAAGGAAATATTTGACTTTTTCTTAGATTTTTTGGGGTATAATACAATTTAAGGATTTTCTGTGCGATTTAAAGTGCGATTGAAATTGGACAGACAGTTAGTCACTTCTTACGAGAGATAGAAATTATTTGGGATTACATATCCAACGCTCGTTATCTAAGTTTTTCTTTTACATTAGTGCTTACCTCGTACTAGTAGAGGATTTCATACCCAAAACATTACCCAAAATATTACACAAAGCATTACTTTATCCAAAATATGCCCAAAACACTACCCAAAACATTATCCAAATAGTAACCAAAATATTACCAAAAACACTCAAAACAATATACAAATAATAGCGGTTAATATTTTAAACCATTGAAACCACAAAATTTCAAGCAAATTCGTTATAAAATTTTTTTTATGGAAATATTACGAAATACAGATAATTGGGGAGGCATTATTTAAACTAGAAAAGTACATATATATTGAAAATTTCTTTTCAGATTTTCTGGAGAGATCTATATGAAGTTCTTTTCTAGTTAATTTTTTTCCTCAACGCACTTTACAGATATTGCATTTGTTGGTTAGACAGGCGCTGAAGGGTCCTAAAGTAAGGTGAATTTATCTCATGAATCGATTGAATATTGTCATATAGATTATATTGATAAATTGAAGACCTAAAAACCATAGTGGAGTGAGGTAGAAAGAGGGCGTAACGGAAGCTGAAACTTTCTAATAAAGGGTGATCCATATCGAGGTCCCCTACTTTTCTAACGGAAAAACACAGAAACTTAAAATGTAATGGGGATTGTTTATTATCATTCGAAAGAACATTCTTTGGCAGTTATTTTTTGAATATTGTCTCTTTCAAATGTTGATCGCGGCTACGTCTAAGTTGGTCCATCCGTTGAGTCCAATTTTCGATAACTCGTTCGAGCATTTCGACTGGTAACGGGCGAACGACACGCGTGGTATTATGATCCAAGGCCTGAATGGAAATGAGATTGTCTGCATAGACTTTAGGCTTTACATATTCAAACAGGAAAAATTCTTACCGTGTGATATCACACGATCTTGGTGGCCAATCGACCGGCCCAAAACGAGAAATTATCTGCTTACCGAAGTGTTCTCTCAATAAATCCATTGATTGTGGCGATGTATGGGAGTGGCGCCGTCTTGTTGAAACCAATGGAGATCACGAATTTCCATTTCAGGCATTAAATAGTCGGTTACCATGGCGCGGTAATAAATATGGAGCGATGATTGCACGGGCCCACAAACCACACCAAACCGTTGTTTTTTCTGAATGAAATGACAGCTCTTGAATATATTCAGGTTGCTCTTCGTCCTAAACGCGGAAATTCTGCTTGTTTGCATACCCATTGAGAAGAAATGGGCCTCACCTCTGAACAAAATTTGACAAGAAAAGGTAGGAGAATTATATTGACAATAATATTGTATCAAAAATTAATTGCTTGAAAATTTCAGTAACTAAATAAAATACATTTGAAGCCCTCCAGACCGGCTGGAACGATTAAAAATCTACAAAGTATACCCAAAACTAAATTCAGTCGTTTGAAAGTCAGCACCTACACCTACATATTTGACAAAAGTCTATAACTAGACTAATACACATAAACATATGTACCACATATACACCGTTAAGCAACTCAAATCGATACTAAGCGCGAGATATTTCCCCAAGAATTGGTTTCGCCAAAATTCAGTTTGATTTAATATTCACTTTTATGTGGAATTATCGAAGACATGCGTGGAAATTTTAAAAGGAAAATGTGCAAACAAGTTTATTTTTAAGTAAGAAAGCAGGAGAATGAGCACGTACTGCTCTTCCTGAGCTGAATGCTAACCTTAGGTCGTTCCGCTGAAGTGGTTGCACTCCCGCTCTTAGAAAATTAAATTTTATGAAGTTCAACACGCGCGTTTTTCGATGTGAGAGTACATGTAGTATATATATACTATATTGGTATATATATATATTGTGCACTTAATTCCTTGTTCCAAATGTGCGTTGAATTCCAAGTATTTTGAAAATCAAAACACACATACTAACTTACTTTTTTCATAAATTGCTTATGAGTGAACTAGGCGATTTCCCCCGGTTAATACCTCACTCTAATCGATTGCTTTAGAGGCGAAGACGTTCGCTAGAATTTTCGTTTGCTTTTGTTTTTTTATTTGGAGTACGAGTTAATGTATAAATTAGTATGAAAATATACAGGGTTTTCCAATAAAAGTGTTATGATTTTTGGAAATAAAAAAACAGACTAATTGTTAAGGAAATTCAAATGTTTTTTTATTTAATGTGAAATACAATCGATACAATTAAACCCGACAACTAGAAGAGACTAGAAATAGCAGGCGCTGACTGAATAGAAAATCGATACAATTAAGTTCTGATTATAACATCAATTGAATGACCTTGACTTTTTCACTAAATCAAGTCGTATGTGATGAATAGCATGCTCAATATTGACTTCTAAAGCTTGAAGAGAGTCTGGTTTTTTGCTAAAGACCATTGACTTGAGATAACCCCACAAGAAGTAGTCTAAAGCTTTTTAAAACACATCTGCTTGGTGACCACTCAATGTCACAATTTCATGAAATAATCGAATCACCAAAATTTTTCTCGCAATAATTCGGATGTAGCAAGTGTTGTGTGGCCCATTCTTGTTGGAACCAGATGGTATCGAGATCAACTACTTCCAATTGCGGCCACAAAAATTTGATTATTATCGATCTATACCGCGCTCCATTAACAGTAACGGTGTCATTATCATTCGAAAGAAGTACGGACTGATAATTCCACCAGACCAGAAACTACAACAAACTGTCAATTTAGTTGAATGTAATGGTTGTTCATGAATAATTTGTGGATTTTCTGCGCACCAGGATCGATAGTTTTGTTTATTTACTACACCGCTCAGACGAAAGTGAGCATCATCAGAGAAAATAATATTGTTAGAACAATCGTTATCGTTTTCAAGTTTTTCCAAGGCAAAATCAACAGATTTACAACCAATTCCCTTCCCTTCTTGAGTGAGAACAATTTTATACGGATGCAAGCCCTAATGCTTTCTCAAAATCTGTAAGGTTGTGGTTTGAGACAGTCTCAAGTCTTGAGAACGTCTTAGAGTCGACAAATTACGGATTAAAAATAGCCGAAACGACACTTATCATATCATCTGTATTGGAAGACGCGGCATTTGTTTAATATGCTAGATTAAACATAGTTTCATAAAAATTACGCAAATGTAGACGGTGTTTTTCAAAAAAAAATTTAAAAAATTATGGCTTGAAGCACACTTTAGAAGGCGGCCATTTTGTTTGATTTTTTTTGGTTTGGTTCAGAGTGCACTTTAGGTTTCTGAAAACATTATTCGATTGGTAGTACTAAGTGAAGAAAATAGCTTTCACTTTATTTTTCAATTGGGGCTAGGATATTTTGTTTCCTTCAAGTGCAATTTAGGGGCCTCTAAACATTTTCAATTAGTAGATTAGTGAACAAAAATGTTTTACCAAGAAAACTTGTTCTTAAAAAAGACCAAAAAAATATTTTTTCACTTAAAAATACACTTTAGAGTCTTGAAATGTTGAATTTTTGTTGGGCTTAAAGGACATTTTAGGGTCTTGAAAAATATTTTTAGTGGATAGAAAAGTGAAGAAATGATTTCTCGAGAAATTTTTTGGTTTTAAAAAGAACCAAAAAAAATTTTTTTTGAGTTAAAAGTACACTTTAGAGTCTTGAATTTTTTTCCAAAACAGGCTGTGAGTTTTTTTTTTTTTGGTTTTGATTAAAACGCATTTTAGGGTAATTAAAACATTTTCAATTATTGGTATAGTAAACAATAAAAGTTTTCTTTCGAAACTTCAATTTTCAAATCGGGCTACCATTTACTCCTCGGTTTTGCTAAAAAAAAATTCAATCTCTTTCTTAAATGTCCGTCATTTTACAAAACATTTTTTAGATCCCGTTTTTTACGTTTCATGAGTTCCTAGAGTCGTCTTTGCCTTGCTGAAAAGGGCCTTTTCGAAGTATAGCCCAGCCGCCGTCATTTTGTATCAAAAAGTCAATACAAAAAATTTATACAAAAAATTTTCTCTACACTTTACTTCATGCTTGATTAAGTCTAAAGCAGAGTAATTTCATTTCTTTTTCTCTATTGTCAGCATTAGTTATCTATGTTAGTAATTTTTTGTGGATTCCAGACCGTCACAAGAGCTTAAAAAAATATATTTTCCAATTTTAAAAGTCTGTTTCCACTTTTAAAAATCTGTTTCCACATTTGAAACTTTATCACAGCGCTTTATTATATTATTTTCTTGATTTTCTTTCTTTTATCACACAACTGAGCGAGTATGTTACCAGAGCATACTAGTAAGCAACTGCAATTTGAGCAAAATATTATTTTCAAAAGAACACAGCAGATAATAATCATTGTAGAAGAAGACTAGAAAAATTGCCGTGAACTCTGCTCAACACAATTTTTTCTATATCCCAAACTGAGTATACATATTAAGCTTCGCACTTTAATGCCCAGTTTAACTATCCAAAAGGTTTGAGTCTCGGGCTTTTGCTATGACTCTGCTTTTGAGATAACGGTCTGAAATTTTGTACATATTTTTTTCACCCCCTGAAGTTGCTCATTCGTCGGAATCGCCGTTATCGGATCACTATGGCATATAGCTGCCATGCAAGCCGCCCGATCAAAATCCTGTCTTTGTATGATTTTTTTTATTTAACGGCATAACTTACCGAAATTCGGTATAGATTACTGTCAATTGTAGTGTTACAATCTGCGAAAGAAAATTTCAGATCGCATCACTCTACAAGTAGTATATAACTGTCATACAAACGAATCGAGCAAAATCAAGAAAGAATTATATGTATAACCTTTTCTACTGTAAGAAATTCACTTGTGTAGGGTATTATAACTGCGCTGCAATCGCAATTTTTTCTTGTTATTTTTTGTTAGTTAATTTTTTTATTTAAGGATTATTTTATTTGAATTTTTTTTTTAATTTTTATCAACTTTTAAACAAATCTAATTGAATTCAACTGCTCCTAAGCTAATCTCAGTAAAGACACATAGCTAGTTTCCAAAGTGTTTTATATGGTTTTTTATATTCATTAGAGAGCGTCACAATTATAGACAAAAATACAAAATAACTAATTACGTTACAATAAAGTCAAATCGTCACCTAAAATGCAAAACAATGTATCATCAAAAAACTAGAAATTGAGTTTTTTATTGCTTACGACTCACTACATCCTGTTATATATATGTAGTATATAGTAGCAAAGAATTTTTAGCTTCCGCTGCAGATATAACCAAGATATAACCAATATATATACCAAGATATAACCAACATATAACCAGTATATAACCAATATATAACCAATTTATAACCAGAACTCAAATTTTGTTTCAATATGAGTGGTTTCTATTATATCGCTTTTCCTTCGACTGTAAACTTACGAAAAGTGATGTTAAGTTATTTTGCATTTTAGGTGACGAAATGATTCTAATATAGGCTGACTGTTTGTATACAAGTAAGCTTCAGCGTTTGCATATTATTTCTAATGAAAATACAATTACAACCATTTTGTAGGAAGCTGAAATAACCAAGTAGCACTGCACTCGATAGCAAAAGTAAATAAAGACGGTACCACACGCTATCACCGACTTTAAGCGGTTTTAAAACACAAAGCCTGGAAAACGCTCAAGCGCTTGCTATAAATAATATCGAATTTTTAAGGATAATTGTCACAAAAATAAATATTTTGATGAGAAGCATACACCTGCCAGCTGCCTTAAACTAGGCGCCTTTACTGAAAATAATCAACGCAACATTTTTTGTAATTTTTGTTGCCGTTGGCAGCGCTATAAGCGCGCGCTTGATAACAGCGCCCGCGACGCCAATAACCAAAGCAATAAAAACAAGCTAATGAATGCGTAAAATAGCTAAAGATAAGCAGACTGAGAAGGTGGCCAGCCATGCTGCCGCCACGCGCTCGCAACCAACACCGCGCGTCCGCAACAAAACACACCCTCCCATTTGAGTAACCCAAATTAAATCAAGCCGCGGCATGCCAACAGCGCGGTGTGGTCGCGCGCGTTTTGTCGCTGATGCCTACTTTGTACATTTGCAAAGTAGAATATTTGTTTAATGAGTATTTGTTGTTGTGATTGATTTGTTATTTAAATAGTACGAGCGCATACACATACACAAACATGTTGCACAAGTGTTTGTCTCAGCAAAACACATCGGTGTAAACATACCAATGTCCTTTGCGCGACGACGCCAGCTGGGGAAGAGGCGCGGCGTAACAAACGCGTTACGCGCAAATACGCGCCAGGCAAAGGGGACGCGCGCTAACACACATACACACGCATATAAGCACAACGCACTGACACGCGGTCTCTGGAGCGGCACGGACGCGTATGTGAACGCGGATACTACGCGATGTACGCGAAAACGCGGCGCGATGCGAGCGGTAGTGCGGGTTAAGCGCACGCACACGCGTTAACAAATGTTTCGCAAGGAGGAAGCGGCTTGACTTTGACGAAACTTTTTTGTGCTTGTTGTTTGTGTGTTTTTTTTTGCGTTTTGTTGTATTTGTGTTTCTGTTTTATTTCACGTTTTGCGCTGCTGCCTGCTTTCGAAGACGCTGCTGCAGAATTGCTTTCGTGCTGCGACTGGCCTGACGGGCCTGCCAACCAACAATTTTCACAATTTACACACAATTTTTTTTGTTGCACGCAAATTTAGTGGCACTTAATATATTTTTATTTATTTATAATTTTTTCACGCAAGCCATAATTTTTTAAATAATTTGCTTAATTTTGTTTGCAACACATTTGCTTTGGTGGAAATTTAGAATTCACTCCACATTTGCTTCTTAGAATTTGTGGCGTTTGGTGAAACACACGCGCGCTATTGTTCGCGTTCCAAATTGACCCGACGACTGGAACTCCATGACTGACGTTTGACATCGAAAAAATTTCATTCCTTACCAGCCACAGCCACATCGAATCGGCGCAAGCACAACAACGCCGCTGCGCGCGTCAACGCCGGCGCTGACCGCGTCGTCAATGCCAACTGCAGCTGCAGCTTGCCACGACGGCAGCTGTTGTAACGCGCGCGCCACATACATACATACATACGTTGGCAATGTGCAGCAGCTGAAAAGCACAACCAAGCACTTTACAACATTTCCACTTTGTTGTTTGTTGTTTAGGCCAACGCTAGCGTCGGCAGCGTCGCCATTACTCTCGTTTGTCCTTACATCCCGTCGTGTGGCACTTCGCTTGCCGTCCGCCGTGCGCTCGTGCTGCCGAGTTTGTGCCAGCTGTGACGTAAAGTTATTCGAAAAAGCTCTCTTGGCTCGGAGTACGCACACACACACCCCTATACTTAGCGGTACACATGCACAGGCGCGCTCATGCACACACGGACACAGTTCACGCACTTCCAAAGTTCCATATTCTGGCGCCTTTCCAGCAGGTGTGAAAGTTCCAAAGTTCCAATTTCATTGACTGTGCAGACAACGTGTGCGACTCGGGGTTGCCAATGTGCTTTTTGGGACGTGGCAGAAAGTAGTAAAAGTAGTGATGAAAGGAGTGAAAAATGGAATGAGTATGGCAGCGGCATTTCTCTGTTAAAGAGAATTAAAGAGATGATCTATTGGTTCTCAACCTCAAAATTGTGAATATAGACATTCCCATTCGCTTGACTGCCGAACCAGTTCAGGAGGTACGTAAATCATTTACACAACGAAATTTCCGAAAACGTTAACCTTGATTCGTCTAGATTTGGTGAAATGCCTTAGGCACTTCCTGGGTCGTCAAGATCATGTACAAGAAAGCGGAGGGAAAACACACAAGGTCACACGCAGTCTGGGAAAGACTGTAGAACAGTTGTTGGCCTAGGACAAGCGAGCCGTATGGGCATTATTGACGATGACATATGCGGAGAGTGCAGGGAAATAGGCATGAGAGAGACGCTGGAACACCTTCTCAGCTTATGTCCGAAACACGGCTTAGATATCTAGGAGTTTCGCAATTCAAGGGACTAATTAAAGTATCAGAAGTAGATTTCGAATCTCCATTAAACTTCATGAAAATCGTCGAAGTCCTGCCCAACGTAAACTTAAAAATTGTTAGGTTCCTGTAGGCTTATATACGGCGTGACAACCATCCAGTGTAACATATACTAACATAATGACCGATGAATATTTTAGATTCCATTGATGCCGTAGCAGACCCCCAAGAGTACCTCCAAAAGAGATGAGCATAAATAATAATCGAGGAACTAGCCAAATTTTTCATTTTCGACAAAGCGCCGGCTTTCCAAAAATCGTCTTTCCCAAAAGGAGTAATTTTTTCTGAAAAAATGTACATATATTTCCACAGAAAGCTTAAAAAATCGAAAGTATTATCATCCGATTCCTTCGATCATTATCCGACAATTATTTCTGAGAAAGTCGTGTAAAAATTGTAGGTGAATCAGTATACAATTCCATATCTCCGAAATTTTTTGTCGGATCAACGTCAAATTTTCGAAAAATATTTTTAAATTTGTGTCCAAAAAAATCGATTTTTTTTATATTATATATAGTATTAAAAATTATAATAATAATAGTATAAATACTCGATTTGCTCAAAATAGACGCTAACGCTTTTACCCGTTTAAACTTTCAAACCTCGTCCGGGACCAACTTCTCTAAATAGGCGCTAGAGATTTTACACGAAACCTTCAAACCTCGTCCGAAATGCGTTATCTCTTTCAATACCATATTACGGAGACATCCCTACTTCTTTGTTTAAATATCAGATCTATACTATTTCCTTGGATGACTCGGAGTTCACTTCGTTTCTTCTCTTTCTAACTTACCTTCAGTTTAAAATCGTTTCTGTAAATACTTTTACCAGAGCAAAAAGCTACTCAGCTCCGTAAAAATTCTTTGTTGAAATATATGAGCATCCTGTCAACATATTTATCTATTTTGGGAACCCTGCAAAGGTGCGAAAAGCTTAGAAGTTCTAGACATAAAACCCTTTAATAAGCACAAAAGATTAATCCTGAACTTTGAAAGCCTCCAAGGAGATTTGCGCAAACTCAGCAATTGTAGAGTTTAGTTCAGGCGACCACCATAGGATTACAGTGGTACTAAAAGTGCATAGCAATGTCATGTACCACACTTTCAGTGGCTCTAAATCAAAACAAATATATCAAATTAATTTAAAAAGAATAACTCATCAAAAAACGTCATAAAAAAAGAGTTCCAAATTTCACGATTAAAATATTTTTATTAATAATATTTTCAAAATTATTGAAAAAATATGAACGTAAAAGTTTTGGGTTACTAGTTATCGGAATTCAGTTGAATCTCGCGAATGAGATCCCCAAAATTTTTACCATTCTTGGAGGAATATTAAACTTAGTAGACGAAAGTTCATGCATCTATATATACATTGATCTTCCTGAAGATGAATAATATGATTTTGTTATCTAATTTGTTTATTATTTTCCAATATAGTTTGCAATAAAATTAATTCAGAAAATAAGTGCTGCGAAAATGAGGTACGAGAAATTAGAGGAAACGTATTAAAATTAATAAAAAGTTCAAATAAAGTTAAAAAATTTAACAACTACTAATGGTAACGGTTTAGAATTTAATAAATCTATTTAAACATACAATTACTTTGCAATCGTATTTCTATATAAAGTAAATCGTATTACAATAATTGCTAACCGAATCGCATTCCTACAACCAATGCGAGCACGGAAAAAATTGAAGAAAACATATTGAAAAAAAAAACAAATAATGCACCAAAATCTTGCAAATATTCTTATTAAGGGTTAAAAAATTCTTGAATACAGTTAAACATGTAATTTAATTAAAAAATCTACATATAATTCGTATTATTTTCTTTCTCTAACCATATCCACCACAGTACCTGCCAAACTGTATACGCTGTGCTGCCAAACTTACCCGTCAGTGTACACCAGTTTTGACATTCCGTGCAACGCTGGCATACGAACGTGCAGCACAAAGCAGAACTGTAAAATTCACGGAATTATTTTTCGCCGTTGCGAGGCAAAACGTCAGTTGAGAAACAAATGGCGGATCGATTATAAGTGTAGCGGAAGAAGTGCGTGTCGAATTTTCCATAATTTACGGGCAGTGCAAAAATAATATATACACACATTGTGAAAAATAGTTTAAAATATCAACACAATCATATATAATTAAGTGAGTATGCCATTGGCGGTGTTTATTTGCGCATTTTTGGCAAAGAAAATACAGCCAAGTGCCATGAAAATTTTTTGCAAAGTTTGTGAATATCGGTGAAAAAGTGTACAAGTGTGTGAATAAATTGCATAAAATGTAAATTGGAAATGAGAAATATGTGAAAGATAGACAACGAAACGAAACGAAACAATTGAGTGCTATAGAATTTATGCAAAATGCGCTGGATTTTTAGAAATTTCAACCAAGTGGGGGGTCCGTAGCAATTTTTTTTGTTTTTATCGAAAATTTTACCAAAGTAATATAGCAGCTGTCTGATTATATAGTAAATATTATTATAATAGCAGTATTGGCACAAAAGTCAGGTAGAAAGGCTGCAATAATAGCGTAATTGCTGGTGTGGCTATTCTAGCAGCAACAACTCGCCACGCCAAACAATTTCTATAGCTTGTGCAATAAGTGCTGCAACTGAATAAATAAAAATTATAGAATTACTCTATGCAAAAGTTGGTTCTTTAGAGATTTTTAGGTTTTTGTCCATAAAATTTTCATATAATTTGTTCTTTTTTTTGCTTTCCTATCGCCACTTATTTGCTATTTCTCTCTGTTTGCTCGGTACGCTTTGTGCTGCGTCTTCTTGTTGTTCATTCATGATTCTTGACGTCTGCTTTTCACCTATATTCGTAGTTGTTTTGCTTACTTTTCTCCTTGGCATTCGCCAATTGGATTTTTAAATGCTGTTCAGTCGGCTGTCGGATATTTTTCGCCAAACGTTTGCGGAAAATCTAACGATTTGGTAGTTAAAATTTTCAATTTTGTTTTTAATGCGACAATTTACAATAATTTGTACAATGTGATTTTACAAATACAAAGCTGAAATTTATATAAAAAATATTGTGTAATAAATTGCTTATTGTGCTATAGTTTCGTATGTACGTTTGTAAAACGCTGTTTAGTAGAAAAATTATTACTGTATGTAAAATAAATTCGTAAATTTCAACTTTAGGCTTCCAGTTTATAGTAGTTCTGCGTGTTAATAATCGTTATTGTGCTTCGATTTAAAAATATATCAAATTGTTAAAAAAAAGTGCATATTATAACCGGCAGTTAGTGTCAAACGCTTCTAAAACACAACAAAAATCCATAGCAGCTGCGTAAACAGTTAATTGGTATACAAAGGTGCGGCTCGCCTGTAATCTTGGCAAAGTAAAGCCTGTCAATAGCGCCGTGTACAAGCAACAGCATTGTTTCAACTCTTACAGTTCAAAAAGGTAAGTTGCCGGATTTTGTTGTGAAAAAGTCATAATTTTAATGCGCGGCGTTAGAAAAAATTATAGAATTATATTGTGATAATTTTTAATTATTATTTGGTTTTATATATTTTTTCATTATTACTTTGTTTTATATATGTACATACATACATATAGATATTTTTTGAACTTTTATTTTATTTTTGATTTTTATTTTGTTTTATATACATATATAATTTTTCATTCAAAAATGTTTTTTATTTTATTTTTATTATTATTTTTAAATATATTTTCTTATTTTTTAATTAATTTTCACAAGCTTTGTCCGCCTTATTCAAATATTGTATGCGTGTGTAAGCTTTGTGTAAAAAAAGTTGCTAATAGCTCAAACTTGCTTTGTGTGAATAATATTCTTAAGAAGTGCTTTAACATTTATTGTGAACTCGTAGGTTTAACAAAAGTTAACTAATTAGTTATCCGTTTAATTATGGAGTGATTCTCTTACTGTTTTTGGAAATAAACCATAATATTTTTCAACGGAAAACTCGCATGTGAATGAATCAGATTAAATGTGTAAGCGTTCTGCGGTCAGGTGTATTTCTACATCCTGTACAGCGTATGCTATTATAGAGAATCTTGCAAACTTGTTGCTAGAGCTTATTATAGTAAATAAGGGCGATAGGTTTAGGTTTATACAAAATTAAATTAGCAGAATAACGAGACGAGTTAAAATCCGGGGACTGTATGTTTGGCCGTCCGTACGTCCGACTTGTAACTTGTGTAAAAATTGAGATATCCTTATGATGGGGGAACTGGGAAGAGTACAAATCAAAAATTGTCCGAATCCAACAAAAACTGCTCAGCGCTTAGATAGTGAATATGTGGGAAAAATATCGGACAATGTGTGAGATATATCTTTGAAATTTAAAGAGAATTCTTTCCTAAAATGTATGTCTGTGTGCCACGAATGAACTGAATCGGGTCAGTAAATCCCTCAGCCCCCACATACCTAAAATAAGGATTTTCGAGCTTTCGGGTGCCTTTATACCCCTTATACCGGCCAATATATGAATTATCTTAATAATACAGTATTAAAGGAGCCTGTTTTTCTAATAACGGTGAATATTTTTGCTAAGATTGTATAACATCGTGTGAAAACTCGATCTAGACTGCGTATAAAATAATCGGTTATATCTGAACTTATCTCCTCCTTACTTGTTTTGTTTTTAGCTACCCTCCCTCTTCATAGTAAAGTAATCATTACTTATGCCACTCATTAAATGCTTGCTTCCTTATTAAACTCATCATTAGGCCTCCTCATCACCACTGTCTTGATGTTCCCTCATTCTTAACTTAACATTTTCTTAACACACAGAGTAACAGTAAGCCTCACAAAAACAACAAGCTGATAAAAGTATTAATCCATTTTCGTTTTGCCGGAACTTAAACATTCCTTGATATTTTTCATTCTGCGCTTCTTCATTTATTCTTCTGCTTCAATGTTATTTTTCGTATTTTTACTTTTTAGACTTTTTATTAGCGCTTGGAAACAAGTTTAGCCAGTTTGCTTGAGGCTCGTCTAATGTCGGGCGCTAAAAGCGGTGGCAATGTCTATACAAGTTCGACTTCTTAAAAAAAAATAATAAAAAGCATGAAAAAGGAAAATAATAATAATAAAAATTAAAAAAGAAAATAATAAGAAAAAATACTTTAAAATAAGATCATAACTAAAAAGTGCTGCACAACAAAAAAAAAGTTCTAAAGAAAGCAAAGATCTTGAATCGCTGTATGAAGAAAGAGACGAGATTGAGTAAAGTAAAAGAAATTAAAAATAAAACTAAAATATAAAGAAAGCGTAGAAGCCACTTTAGTCGATTTTAATGAATGTGTGTGCTTCAACTGGCTGCGCTGCTTACATATGTACAAACATATGGTATCTACATGCTTTGAAGCTTACAAATGTACAAACATATGTATCTACATACATATGTACATGCTTTGAAGTGGACGGCACACAGAACGCAAGCAGCCACTTGAGCATCTCAAATGACACACCAACAACTATTGCTGCCCCACATGTCGGCGCATTGGAGTAGCCACAGCACCTACATACATACATATGTATATAAAAATTTCAATTTAATCAAAAAAGAAGAGGTTTTGAATTTTCTGGTTTGCCTGCTGTGCTTTGATTGTGGCAAATCAAATTGGAATACCAATTCGCAGTCTTCCTCCAAAGCATTTAGTTAGTGATTGTGTACATTCATACATATGTACATGCATATACTCATACGTACATATGTATGTACATATGGATGTATATGGAAGCGAAAATTGTAGGGAAGTTGCAAAAAGTTAGCTAGTTTTGGTGGAAAAAAGAATGACAATTATAAAAAAATAATATAATATTTATAAGCAATTCATAATTGTAGAATTATTAGTCTTTGACGAATTTCTTCGTTTTTTGATATATTAATTTTTAATGCTGCATAGTTTGACAAAAAAAATTTGAGTGATGAAGTAAAACACAAACAAGTCTACACATCAACATTTGCTGCTTCGAAGACAATATCTATCACAGAACCATTTCATATAGCAGAAGAGAATATAAAAAAGCCTTTATCTTGATATTGCTCGCTCAGATGATATAGGCAGATCGATATGTCAGATGCTATAGTGTTGTTTTCATACATACATTTGATACTTTATTTATTTGCTTTTTAAAAATTATTATTCGATTTTCTTGTAAAAACGTATTATGAAAACTTTTTTTTAAATATTTTTTAACAACATTTTTTTGTTTCTATTTGAAAATAAATTTACAGATTTTTAACATTTTTTCTGGCCTATTTTCTAACTTTTTACTTTATTATTTATTTATAGTTGTACTTTTTACATATTTTTTATAATTTTTTCCATGTTTTTAATTTAATATTTTTTTAAATTTTCTTTAATTAATTTTTTTCTTTTTCTTTTTCTATTTCTTTTTTATTTTGTTTTTTACTTTTTTTATTTCCTTTTTTTAATTTTATTTTTTTTCAATTTTATTATAATTTTTTTTTTCAATTATTATTTTTTAGTTAATTTTTTTCTTTCTTTTTTTATTTGGCTTTTTTTTCTTTTTTTTTTTTATTTCTGTTTTTTATGTTAAATTTTTTTGAAATTTTATATTTTTTTCAATTAGTTTTTAATTAATTTTTTTATTTTCTGTTTATTTCTATTTTTTTCAAATAACTTTCTTATTTTTATAATAATTATTTAAAAAAATTAGGGAGAATCTGGAAGTTGTTCTAAGAACCACATTTTATTATGAATTATATTTATGTAGGTACATATATGCGAATTTTTACATATTTTTCATTTATTTTTTCAATTTTTTCATGCTTTTAATTTAATTTGTTTTTTAATTTGTTTAAATAAATTTTTTTTAATTTCTCTTTTTATTTTACTTAACATTTTTTAACTCTTTTCTTTATAATCTATTTTTTAATTATTTTAAATTTTTATAATTAGTTTTTTTAATTATTATTTTTTAATTATTGTTTTTTGTTTAATTTTTTTTTTAATTTTTAAAATTAACTTTTTTATTAATTGTTATTATGTTTTTTATTTCTTTTATTTTTTTTAAATTATTTAAAATATAGCAAAAATCTGGAAATAACTTTAAGAACCACTTTCTATTATTTATTTACATATGTATATTATATGTGAATTTTTACATATTTTAAAAATTTTTTCCATGTTTTTAATTTAATTGTTTTTTCATTTGTCTTAGTTAAATATCTACTAATTTCTTTATTTTATTTTGGTATTTTTTATTTATTTTCTTGATGATCTATCTTTTAATTTAATAGTTAAATTCTTTAATTCATTTTTTTATATAATTTTTTTTTTAATTTTTGTTTAAAATTGTTTTATTTTTTTTTTCAATTTATTTCTTCAATTTTCTGTGATTTTATTTGTCAATTTTTATTATTAATTTTATTTCTATTATTTTCTTATTATTATTATTTTTATTATTTTTTTATTATTATTATTATTATTTTTTTATTTTTTTATTATTTTTTAATATTTTTTTTATTTTTGTTTATTATTTTTTATTGTTTTTTTTTTGAATTTACAATTTTTGTAATTTATTTTCTTATTTTATCGTTTCAAATTTTTTTCCTTCATTTATTTGATATTTCAAAAAATTGACTAAAATTACTTGAAATTTCCAATTTTGCTTAACTGCTTTAAAACCCGCATATTTTACTTTTTATTGAAATTTCGTACTCTCTTTAAGTTCTTCAAAAACCACATTTTTACTTTGTACTTACAAACAAGCATTATTTTTTTCGTTTTGTTTCATTGTTCTAATTTATTTTTGAGATTGAAAAATTTGCAAAAAGTCGTTTGGAATTTTAATGGCATCAAGCAGTAATGAAAGCAAAACATTCAACAAAAATAAACAACAAAACAAACAGAAAGGCATAAAAGTATGTGGAATTGAGCATCATTTGAAAGGAATGTTATGTATAAATCAGAGTAAGAGGGTGTGGCTTTTAACATTAAAAAAAAAAAACAATTTGTACTTACATACATATGTTTAACATTTCTGAAGGCACATACTCCTATAAAGTTTATTTGCAATTTTTTTTTTGTATACAGGCAGAGCAAGGAGTGAATATAATTCCATTTGAGCTTCTTTGTCTTTTAGAGCGCTCAGACATTTTTTGGTCATCGATATCGATTTGAAATTATGCGGATGTCGCTTTTTCGCTAAGAAGCCACACATTTGTCGGAATCGACAATATCGGACTATAATAGCTTATAGCTGCCATATAAAATGATCGATCAGAATCAAGTTTTTGCATGGAAAACTTTTTTGTTTGAAGAGATATCTTTACCAAAATGGGATTGGATTATTTTCTGAGGTGTTGCTATAATCTCCCAAGAAATTGTTTATATCGGACCACTATAGCATATGGCTGCCATACAAACTGATCGATCAAAATAAAGTTTTTGTAGGGAAAACTTTTTTTTTTTGAAGAGATATCTTTACCAAAATGGGACTGGATTATTTTCCGAGATAATACTTTAATCGCCGAAGAAATTGTTTAGATCGAACCACCATATCATATAGCTGCCATAGAAATTGAACGGTCAAAATGCAGTTTTTGTATGAAAACCTTTTTTATTTAAAGAAATATCTTTACGAAATTGGACATGGATTAGTTTTTGAGATAATGCTTTAATCGCCGAAGAAATTTTTGAGAACGAATCACTAAATCATATAACTGCCATATAAACTGACAGATCAAAATCAAGTTAAAGATCTTTTTATACTCCTTTATACTATAAAATCGCATCCGCGAAGGGTATTACTGCTTCGGGACAGCCGAAGTTAACGTTTTCATGATTTTATACAACTCCCAAATTCTGTAAAAAAATTTATTTAATTTAAAAAAATCTAATTTTTTTTTATTCAAAAATCAAAAAATACCCCCAATTCCAATACCCATCACACCAAAATTTTCACGCCATTAATTTTATTCGTTCAAAATATTCCACACTTTTGCTTACGATTTATTATTTTACACATGACTGTGCTGCGATAAAATCTAGAAATATTCAAAAAAATGCTGCTGTGCAAATAGAAGAAATTGCGCTGTGATTCAATTCAAACTGCTGCAGTGATTTCAATTGAAGCAAAATAATCAAAATGAGAAATAAAAATCGCTAAATCAAATATAATGCGATTTATAGCCAGCATCCCACCAAAAAAAGGTTGCCCAATGAAGCAAGCAAGCGAACAGCCAGCAGAGCGGAGCAGCTATTTGCGCAACAATTGCTAGCTTAGAACCACATGGGAGCACACATACGTGTATATATACACATGTGTGGGTGTGTGCATTTGCCTCCAGCTGAAACAGCAGCTGCTCGCCGTTGACGACAATCGCGCAGCGGATCCCACAAATATGTAAATATTGGGGAATATGGGGCGCACAAATTTAATGAGGATGCATTCAATTAAATTCATATTTTTCACTTTACACAACAACAACAGCGACACGTAAGCTAATGCTTATGAAATAAAGACAACTTGTGTGCGTTCGGTGTTCGAATATCTAGGGTAGAGGGGTAGGAGCTGTGCTGGGTGCTAGAAATTGAAAATTACTGCATATTCTTCACTGTTAGCCACATTAGGGTGTGTGCATGTCCATGTGGCAGTGCTATGCTTGTGTACCCACGCTTTGAGTCCCCTCTTGCTAGCTTTATCCCCGCCTTCCCTCACGCTGTATTCAATAAATTCTGGCCAGTTCTTCGCTTGCGCCGCTTTGATCAATACAACCTTTGACAATGCACACACACATTTCTTCTCCAAAGGAATTTGACACAAGCTTTTGTTGTGTCTGTCTGTTTATTCTGTCTGCTTGTCTACTTAGTTCTGTCTTCTTCAGAAAATGCAGCGCTGCGGATTTGAGTGTCTCAAATTTTTGTTGCATTCATATTTAATGTTTTTTGTTGTTATTGTTGCTGTTTTCGGAATTGTGCTGTAAGATAATATGTGACAGCAGTGCTTTAGTTGCATATGTACAGTTATATTTATGAAGATATCAATTTAATGCGCTTAAGAGTCTGTGTGGGAGCAATCGTGTGTTTGCATGTGTTCTCTTGAATATATTTTTGTATTATTGCCGTTTTGGATTCTTTTTGGTTTCTATATGTATGCTCTATCAAAGCAGGAACACACATTTATTAGAATTACTTAAATTCATTTTAAAAAAATGTATTAACAATTGAAAAAGGAGTAATCATAATGAATATTACCGTCATAGGGTTAGGTTAGATGACTGATCAAATGTCGCACCTCGATTGATGTATTTTGTCCTTTGTGAAGCAATAGGAAAGAAGAACCCCAAAACTAGGGAGAGGCTAGCCTTACCAAATGCAAAGAGATCACAAGACCTCTTGCGAACGATCTTGGGCAGAATGGATTTTGCGACAGCGCATGTACCGATGGTATCCCATCGCTGACCGAGCTTCCGCGAGGCTTTGCTCTTTAGTAGCAGAACGCAAGAGGATACGGAAACACCGAACCATTTTACCGATAGCGGTTCTAGGGTGCCTTTTCTTGTTCTTGTAGTTCATCAGCTTTACAATTTCCTGCGATCCCGCTATGGCCTGGTACCCATACCAGTATTATCACAAAGCTAGTATCACCGCTCTGCTCTCTTGCGGATGGTCACTCCTCTGAAGGAGGCTGCGCTGAGGAGCAAGTAAATCTATTGCTACCATAATGGCTGCAACTTCGGCCTGGAAGACACTGCAACAGTCAGGAAGACAGAAACTGGAGGTCATATAGAGCACTTGACAGTAGACCCCTCCACCAACCTTTCCCCCTAAGATTTGATCCATCCATAAAGCTGTTCACTGCCCCTTTCCTCCAACGGTTTCTTCTTACCCACAACTCCTTTGCCTGTATATGGGTAGAGAAGGAGTCGCCAGAGTTCGGTTTGGCGACTCCATAATCCAAATGATCCGGTATGAAGCCAAAGTGGATGAAGATATCTGAGGGCTTAGATCCGTTTTCTTTTAGTAAACCAGACTCTCTGTGCCATGATTGGAGTGAACTTTATTGCACCACACATGCTGATGAGTGCCGTCCGTTGAACGCTCTCGTGTTTCTTTGCAAGTGAGGTCTTTTTTAGAGCCCTCCACCATATAAAGACTTCAAAGAGCATGTAGTCGTAGAGCCAGAGGACCAATTTCGGTGAGAGATCCCGCCTTTTGAAAATGACTCCTCTACAGCAGTTCAAAGCAATCGATGCCTTTTTTGTCCTCTTCTCGATATTTGGCTTTCATGAAATTTACTATCCAGGATGAGCCCTAGATATTGCACTGTATCCGCTGGTGGCAGACGGATATCTTCAATTCGTGACAGCGGTGTCTCCGGAATCTTGTATCTTCTGGTGAATAAAACCATCTCGATTTTATTTGGGTCTACATCGTCTGCATAAGTAATCACCCTGCAGCCACGAGTTTCAAGTTTTTTAAACAGGTCGTTAACGACCAGGATCCATAGCAGAGGTGTGAGAACTCCACCTTGTGAGGTTCCCCTACTCCATTCCGTTTCAATCACTCTGTCGCACAGAAGGCTTAAAATGAGGTGTTTGAGGTTCGATTCAATCCCAAGATAGTCCAGAGTAGATACGACTGTTTCCGGCAGGACGTTATTGACAGCTCCCTCTATATCAAAGAAGGTCCTAACAGCAGTCCAAAATATTTAACATTTTGACACCCATTTATATCAACCGAAAGTGTGTATCATTATTCTTCATTATCTTGGTCAAATAATTGCCCGTGTACTGCGCTGCAGCTGTGTAGCATATTAACGCTACCAACCTAGCTGTAATTATTTTCCACCCTCATAATCGTCGGTAAACATAATTGCTTTCCATTTTTAACGCACCTTTTTTCAGATGATTGCTGAAACAAACTGAGTGAGCTATTAGCCCACCTCCCTCACCATTCAAGTAAACCTTGCGCTCAGCCTTGTAAATTCAACCCTCAATTTGAATACCCCATTTAATGCCGACACTTTGTTGCCGTTGCTTGCATTGTTGTTTGTTTTTTTCACTTATCTACCGATTCCCTCAACAATTCTGTTTGTTGTTTGCTTATTTTTGCTACTGTTTTCTTTGATTTCTTCGCCTTTGTGGCTTTCTCGCATACATACAACCCGATTGTCTGCCAGGTTGTTGCACGTTTTTTGGACACCCTTAGTTGTTCGTTTGAGTTTAATACAGGATTTTGTAATTCTTCTGTGGATTTTGTATCCTCACTTTGTTTATTTTTATTTTTTGCTCTCGCTTTTAACCTCCTATCTTACCCACCTTATGACGGACTCTTTAAGTTTTCCTTTGTTTCAACCCTTTTTTTCGTTTCTTTTGCTTTCATTTTTCCCATCACTAGAGTTTGCATAATTTTTGTGGTGGGCAAGGTTAAGACGAACCATTAAACTTGTGGATTTTGGCGAGTTACAGGTAGTCGATGAGCTTACTCAACCTGAAAGGGATGTTATGTGAGGGTATTAAAATCACTGTGCATCAAAATTTCAATTATCTCATTCCGCTAAAGCTTTTTCTTATCTCTAAAAATAGTACGAGGAAAGAAATAGATTAAATGAGAGTTGAAGTAGTGATGCAGTACGAGAATATGAGGTTTAAGATATAAAGTATATGTCTAAAATATGTGGAATTGGAACGAAAAGAGAATAATAATATATTACTTGTCAAAAGAGGCATTTAAATATGAGACGAAGCCATTGAATACAATTTTGGAAAAATTTATTCCAGAAATGGAATTATTTGTTCGAAAAACTTACTTTACTTTTATAGATTTTGAAGCAAATAATATTTTACTTGTCAAAATAGTCGTTTAAATATGAGACAAAGTTATAGAATACAACTCTGGATACATTTGTTCTTGACATTGAATTTTTTTCTTCGAAAAACTTACTCTATTTACACAATTTTTGGAAAAAAAAAATATGTAGACTTAAATACATATACATATAGCCTTTAGTTTTTCTGAAATTTAGGTTATAAGACAATAATTCATAGAAGCCTAAAAATATATCCATTTACAATTTTTGAAAAGGTTTTAAGATTCATTTAAAACGTTAGACCTTGCATGCAGATCAGTGTTTTTAATTATTATGTTAGTAAAATCCTTAAATTGTATAATCGGTTTCCAGCTTCAAAGGTTTTTTTGACGAAACGGTACTTTGAATATTTTGGCAAGTGATATGAAAAAGATGAGCACATAATGCATAACCGATGTGCAATACAAATTTGAGAAAAATCAAGCAAAAACAAATCACAATAGTCAGCGAATGTACGATACAGCGCGAGAAAATCGATATATTAGTAAAATTTGACAGTGCTTGATGTTAAAAAAATAACTTTATTTCATTATGAAGTTTTTGAGGGCAATTAAATAATATTTTGTCTTACTGAAATAACTGACAAGTTTTGGAATATTTAGTTGGACGAATTTTGTCAAGAATAAATCGAAGTTTTTAAAAAGAAGAAACATGTAGAGGTCTTTCGAAAGAAAAATGAAGAGATTATTAATCTATTCAAGAGTATTAAAAGTTCTTCTTGGATCATCTTTAGACGCGAAAATGATCCCATCACTATCATCACCGCCAAAGATCTCTTGGAACTCCCAAATTTTTAAAATATTTTTTCCTAATTTTTTTTCCCAAAAATTACTAACATTTGTACATCCAAATATAACCTATGTATTGTTTTTTATTTCTGAATTTTGAACAATTATTAGTAATATCTTTCATTCCCAAAAAATGAGTTTTTTTAGCCTGCCACACTAGGCATGCCCTTTACGTAATGTCTTTACCTAACTACTTTATAGTTAAATATCATTCGCAAAGCGTATGCACATAATTTCTCTATTATTACATCAAAGTCTCACCATTAAGTACCGTTATTGACCGCGAACACTTCTACCCGTCACACCACTTAATTTTCCCACAAACGTAAAATTAGCGCTGCGTCCCAGTGAACTTTCCGCACCTAGACAGATACATACTTTTATACGCCCATTTACAGTTGTAATACAGTTATTCACCTATGTCTATATGTTTCTATTGCCCTACAAGCAACACATTACTGCCTCCCATTCAAGCATTTAACTTACGTGTAAGTTTCCACGTGCCAATTTCCGCTTTGTTTCTTGTTTCTTCAAATATTTTTTGTTTCACATATTTTTATTGTTGCCATGTGGTCATGGTAGAAAATTGAACGTAATAAAAAGCCGGCTCTGAAAAGTCATAACTTTAATGTATAACGTAACACTTGTAATATAGCATTTATGCTGATAACTAAGCGCTCGCCTGGGTGTGATGTGGAAAAGGTACCCACAAAAGACGATGAAGACCGTACGACGTCGTACACACTTAAAACAACGATTTAGTTTACATAATACGAGCGTAGCTGTAATGTAGTAAAGGTTTGAAGACACAGACAGACGTGTCTGTACATAATGTCTTGGTAATGATTGAGTAAGACTATGCTGTACCGTTAAAGGCTTGAAGTGATGCCAACAACCCACATGCTGGTGATTTACATATGCAGATACATATTTGTTGTTGGCTAGTTCAAAGTTAGATAGACTACGAAAGCAAGCCCTCACCATTCAGTTTCAATACATACATACATGCATATAAAGGGTGATTCACATCGAGGTTCCCTACTTTTTTGAAGAAAAAACACCGAAACTTCAAATTTATTGGGGATTGTTTATTATCATTCGAAAGAACGTTCTTTCGCATTTATTTTTTGATTATTATCTCTTGCGAAAGTTAGCCGCGGTCCAATTGAGTTGAGTTCAATTTTCGATGACTCGTTGGAGCATTTCGACTGGTAACTGGATAATGACAAACGTGATGTTTTGCGCCAAGGCTAGAATCGAAACGAGATTGTCCGCATAGACTTCAGACTTTACATATCCCCACAGGAAAGAGTCTAACGGTGTAATAACACACGATCTTGGTGGCCAATCAACCGTCCCAAAACGTGAAAATATCTGCTCGCCGAAGTGTTCTCTCAATAAATTCATTGATTTATGCGATGTGTGTGAAGTGGCGCTGTATTGTTGAAACCAAATGTCGTCGAGATAAAGAGCTTCAATTTCAGGTATCAAAAAGTCGGTTATCATGGCGCGATAACGGTCGCCATTGACGTTTACGTTCTCACCGCCATCATTTTTGGAGAATGATTTCACGGGTCCACAAACCACACCAAAGCGTTGTTTTTTCAGTATGAAATAGCAGCTCTGGAATCTCTTCAAGTTGAACGTGAACGATTTATAAACGTTTTTCAAGTGTAAGTGCTTCCTCGATGAAATGCCAAACAATACTGAACAAAAATAACATGACAACTTGACACGACTCAGGCGTGAGCTGTCAAAAAAATCTATTAAAAATTACCACTACTTGGATCACCCGTTATATATTCATAAATATGCATATACTCATGTAGCTGCCCAGTCCAAAGCAGAAATCCGGAAAACTTGCACCAGTCACTTAGTTACGAAGTAAAGAGTGAGCGATAAGAGAGGTTAGCTGCTGTAAGACCTCCTCTATATTATATGCAACTGAGTTTACACAGCTTCTTGCAGCACACTGGAAACGCTGACCAAGTGAAGACCGCGCACACAGCTTCAAAGCATTGACTCCAACGCTCGAACACATGAGCATCGTCTCTAAGTCATACGAAATGCACAAAAAACGACAAAGCAGAACTAGAAATCACATTGAAAACTGTAAACATAACGAATGGCTCCCTTAGGAAGCGTGGTTTTCTATGTCTCTCTATGTTGGGGGGCAAGTTGCAGTGCTAGCGTGCTAGCTAGCGGCGCCATGACCTCTGCGCGCTTACAGTTCATGCCGCTGATATGCGTGTTCTTCACACTTCTAACGCGCAGGCCGGTGCTTGAGTTTTTGTGTGTGTTTGCCTATGGCATTGTCTATAAATTTTCATGTCTTCTAGTTTTACTTGTATGTATGCTTATGGTACAAGCTATGTTTGTTGTAGTTGTTGTGGATAATATTTGTGTGTAGCTCTTCACAGTTTTCTTTCGTATTTTACAAATTAATTGTTGAGTTGTTGTATTCAGCGACGTATATATTTTTACGATTTTTTCCCATGATATGTTTTTCAATATCATTTAATCTATTGTTATTTTTTTTTGTTAATTTCGAATATTGGTCGAACCAATGATACTAAATATGATTACTAGTTAGGCCTAACCTTCAAAAGCTGCTTGTATAAATTGCGGTTCGGCAAAGCAACTTTTGTTATTGTGAAAAAAAAATGGGAATTTCGCGTGTTGATAAAATATTGATTTTTGAAGAGAAAAAATAGTGTTGAAGCAAAAACTTGGCTTGATGACGAGTTTCCGGACATTGCCTCGGGAAAGCAGTGTGGAGAGGTTTAAGCGCAATAAACCCGATTTTTTTCATCGATATATGATAATGGATGAAGCATGGCTCCATCATTTCACTCCGAAATCCAATCGATAGTATTCCGGGTGGACTGCACCCAATCAACCCGCGGGCTATAGCGTTATTGGACCGTTTAAAAGACGAAATCGCTGAAAAACGCTATATTTCAAGGAAAAGAAAGAAAAGCAATGCAAATCGAATTGTTTCTCATCCACCGTATTCTCCAGATCTGGTCTCCAGCGACCATTTCCTGTAAAACAATGCTCGTTGTGAAGAACTTTTCGTCGAATGAAGTTGTGATCGCCGGACCTGAGGTTTTCACCTGGTCTTTGCAACGAAGTGGAGGTCTACCTTTTCCTCTGCTTCCCCCCGCGGGTACTGCGTCGAACACCTTCGGAGCTGGTGCGTTTTCATCCATGTACACGAAATGACCTAGCCAGCGTAGCCGTTGACTCTTAGTTCGCTGAAATGCCGTCCCAAAGTACGCTTATACCGAGTTGTTGACGAGTGCTCTCAGAGAGCAGGAGTGCAAGTCGAGTAGAAAATCGTTCGGCTGTCTGTTGTGATAGCAGCTTCTCGACGTCGAACGTTCCCTGTGTATGTTGACGTGCGTTTTATGCTGTTCATAGGCAGTTGCGTATCTTAGCTGCAACAAGCTGGAATTCCCAGTCGATGTTAGGACCTCAGAGCGTACGCACGTCTAAAAATGAATACGTGTTTTTCGTTTATCACAACGTGATCGATCTGGTTAGTGGCTTTTAGATCCGAATACAGCTAGGTAGCTTGATGAATTTTTCTAAGCTGGAATCTCATACTACAGATAACCATATTTGGGGCCACGGTGAAGTCGATCAGCCTCAACTTATTTGGGAATGTTTCTTCATGGAGGCTGAATTTACCGACCGTTGTGCCAAAGATACCTTCTTTGCCCACCCTGGCTTTAAAGTCACCAAGCACAATTTTGATATTGCGGAGACGCAGCTCTCATAGGTACGCTCCAAGCTCTTGCAGTAGACCTCCTCGCCAAAGTCCTTTTCCCGTCTGTAGCAATTCCTGGACGGCGGTTCTTTACTCTAAAGAGGAAATCAATCAGCTGGGCAGCGGCAACTTCCCAATTAAAGAACCGTAAATTCCAGGTGCATGCCCTTAAATCGTATTCCTTAACATTTTTGCAGGGGTGGCAATCCAAAGGGAGTCTCTCATCCGCGGATGTTATTTTTTTATGGTAACCCAGAGTATACTTGGTCTAAAACCGGAAGTCGTAAGATGCTTGAGCCACATGTAAAATAATCGTTTCAGGTCCAATCGCAATTGAATGGCGTTCAAAGAACTTTCCACACTTGCGTGAACTTCTACACATGCCTACATGCTCCAAGCTTAACCTACCATTCAAATAATATTAAAAATATGTCTGTAATATCAGCGGAACTCAAACTGATTAAATGAGCTTAAGTCGACTTAAGCTTTTTTAACTTAAATCCAATAAAATTAATATTTAAAGTAATTACAAAATGTTGAATCCGTTGAGAGAATCCAAAGCAACAGAAAAAACCCATTTCACTAACGTTTCAAGTTTCTGCGCGTTGAGTGCTTGGGTACCCGTTGAGCAAAAAACAAAGAAAAAAACCAAACATACACAATCGGAAAAAAATTTACCAGTGTATGTGTAGCCACGTACATACACACATAATTAGGTGCACAAAACCAGTTTTTGGCTCCACAAAGCTGCCTGCCACAGTTTATTAACCGCTTCGAGTATGTGTTCTGCGCTCTTCAAGCTCCACTCTGCCGACTCTGACTGGTTTTCGCCTAACTCAACCGATTCTACACAACAATTGCCATTAGATTTTCGCGATCAAATTATAACATGTAATATATATGTAAATATATAGTGTATGCATACATATATACAAACACATATTCGTGTTTATCTGGAGCCGCGTGTGTAGCTCGTATTGCGGAGCGTTCGCGCATCCGCCGCATTGTTTGGCGCTTAGTAATTTGCATATGCGTCGCTTGCCGCATCAGTCGCTTATTAATTAATTATGTTTTTCGATTTTTCCGCCGATTATAAACGTAACGAACATTTTTTTGGTGTTTGCTCGGCTGTGTGTAGCCGCGTCTTTGGTTTTGCTTTACAAATTTCACACATTTCGGTTCAACGTTTCTTGTGGCTGACATTGTCTCGTGTTTTTGCTTTTGTTGTTGTAAATGTTGTTATTTTTTTGTTTTTGTTAGTGTATTTTTTGTTATATTTTTTTTTTTGCTCTTCTCTTACACATATTCATGCGGCGGCGCATGAATATATTCAATTTGTTTTGTTGTTAGTTTCTTACCTGTACCATTTTTTGTCAAGGTCGTCTATACATACCGCATTGCTTTGGTTTTGTATTTGTTTTCAGTAATTTATCAATTTTTGTATTATTGGTTTTCTAGGTCTGCCTTTTTGACCATTTATGAAATCTATTAAGCTTATTTGGATTTAATATTGCGAGATTTGGTGATTTAAGTCGCCCTAAATCTCTTAACAATTGCTTCGAATTAATGAATTGTGATGAAGAGTTGGTGATTTTTGGGTTCACTTAAATTTTTTGTTGCTGTATTGAAAGTATAATTATACCCTAAAGAGTGTAAATCATGTTTGTCACGAATTTTGTTATACCCTGAAGGGACCGTCTGGATCCCTTTAAGGCATATATGCATATAAAAGGTCAGCGTGAAGCGTTGAGCCGATTTAGCCTCTCCGAACTAGTCTCTAAATCTATGAGATATCCATCTGAAATTTTGCACTTATTCTTTTCTCTTCAAGAAGCTGCTCATTAGTCGGAAGCGTTGATATCGGACCACTTTAGCTACCATATAGACTGACCGAATCAAATCAAGTCCTTGTAGGGAAAACTTTCTTATTTGTCCTGATATCTTCACGAAATTCGGGATGCGAGATAAAAATCGATAATTTTTTGGTTAATTATGAGACCAATGAACATTAACCTCTAAGTTTGTGTCTCCATATTTAAATATATTAGGAACTTCATTTTGATATAAAAATCGTTTGCAGGTTGTTCATTACTAAAACAAGGATAGGTGTGGTTTTTAAATACAAGTATGAACATGGTTTTGGTGGAAAGAACACCCGAACTTATTTTCTTCAATACAAAATCTTCAGGCAAAGGATAGGCAGGTAGGTAGGAGTGCAGCCCTGTTGTATTTCGGGCTCAATTAGGAGTAGATGTGCCATTTTGATAACCTTTCACCTTCTCTTTCAAACCATTTTGTGGTTTCAATGAAGCTATTAACGTCCGTTAAGCTTTTCGTAGACATTCATTCTCGGTTTGATGCTTGATGGATTCCAAGTATTCTGGGTCGTATCTGCGATAGGGCTGAGCATTCACAAAGAAAGTGGAAAATTATTTTCTTACTCTCTACTCGACAAGTTCGGTGGATGAATAGAAAGAGAAATGTCAAGATCATAGTAATATACTCCCGTGCCTATTGCGCAGACCATTTTGGACCCCAAGGTATTGACTGAGATGGTAACTTCCTCCCCTATAATGCCCTTTCTCCATTATCGGGTACCTCACCTGGAAGTAACAATTGAAATCCAACTTTGGGAGAATGTATTATGAAACAAAGGATAATATTATAATTTTTTTTCGTAAAAATAGCTCCTTTGTATTTGGAAACCTCTGCTCTTCAATATTTCACTTGAAGTACTAACAGTATTGGACAACCACGAGCACACGTGACATGATATTGAACCTCAAATTAATTTATTGAGCACCTCAATGAAATGTCGATATTGTAAAATATAGTTTGAGTCTTGTTTCTTGCGCAATATTGATCTTACATTAAATGGGAATATTTTTGAAAAAGCAAGACGGTGTTGCCCTGGCGTAGTTCTTCTTAAATCGGATTTGCTAATTTTAGCAGGTTTGGTCAAATACAAAATTTTCTCGTCTATTTGATAATAAACAAAGAAAATAGTCCCTTGCAAATAAATTGCAACCCTGTGTTTTCAAAATCTCTCATGTGATGAGGCGTTACATAGCCACTACCGAAATTAAGGCAGTCTTTTTCAGTATATCACTTTTGTATCATTCCAAATTGCGTAAACGTAGCTTTGAAAACATTTTTTTTAATATATTTCGGATAAGGTGGCAACCTTATATAGTTATGTATTTGTTAAATACTTTCTTCAGTCTCTTAAAGTTGTATTTTCAGACTTAAACTTTCTTAAATGATACCCTCGTATCCAATTTCAGTAAATGTAGCTTTGGAAACATTTTTTTTATATTTCGGATCAGGTGGCAACCTTATAAATTTAAAATTTTGTTAAATATTTTCTGTAGTCTTATAAAGTTGTGTACTTAGACATTAGCTTTCTTAAATAATACTTTCGTATCAGTCCAATTTGGGTAGGTGTTGATGTGAAAACATTTTTTTATATTTTGAATTAAGTGGCAACGTGATATAGTTATATATTTGTTAAATACTTTCTAAAATAATATCTATTTCATACTAAAAACACCTAATATACTTTTAATAAAAATAGTTATTTAGAAATTTTTGTTACTTGAGGTTGCCAGACTTACAATTCTCACATAAAAATGTGTTAGAAGCTAAAAAATTTAGACTCACGGCTTATGAATAATTTTCAAAATATAATTTTTTAACCGGAGTATTGTTTTCAGATAGGTGACAACCCCGAAAATATATTATTGTTTTTTAAAAAAACTAAAATCGTTATTTTCCTGCAGCAAAACAATATTTCAGAGAGGTGACAATACCAAAAATATTTTTTTGTAAACGAATTTTTAATCATTATGTTCCTACACCAAAATATTTTTTTGAAATACGTGGCTACACCAAATTTATATATTTCGCAATATTATTTTCAAATTGTTATCTTACTTCACCATTATACTATATTATTTTTAAATAGGTGGCAACACAAAACTATTTTTTTTTTGTAATTTAAAAAATATTCAAATCACATTTTGTTTTGTTTTGCAAAATATTAATTCGACAGATGGCAACTACATTATATTATATTTTTGTCAGTTATAAAATTTTCATATTATAATTTTCTTTCACCGAAATATTATTTTGAAATATGTGGCAATACTATAAAGTCTTTTTTTGCGTTAAAGTTATCTTCAAAATCTTTACCGTTAGATGCATTATTACCATTTTCCACAAATCTCCAAATCCCCTAACAAGAATACGTAAAATCCATCAAAGTAAGCGCCAAGTTGTAATTTACGTCAGCTTAAAATAATATTTTGGCAAACACTTGTCAGCGAAAGAGCTCGAGTGGAAAATAATTTGCAGCGAACAAGTCCAATATGAACGACCTTGAACAAGGCCGTCATTTCAATCAAACCGAAAATACATAAGCGCACAGCTAAAATAATTTAGCAGGAAAAAATATTTTAGCAAAACCAACAACAAAGCCAAAGACAAAGAGACAGTTGCTGGCAGCGCACAGTCAGTCAGCCATCCATCACAAGTAAACATTTCAAATTGTTGCAGACATTTTTTCGCTCGTAGCGCATTCGTGAAAGGGTGTGTCATCACGCGCGGCAGAAATGCATTCGCACACACATATGTATGTATACATATATGTATAGATATATATTGTATGTAAGTATATACGCGCTTACTGTTTTTAATCCAGTACTCTATAGCCGACTCCAGTAGTGTTGCTGTTGTTGTTAGTACTGTCAGTTGTCGCTCAAAATGCATTTGCGAGACAAAGCAAAAGCGAAATGCATTAAAAAAACGAAAATTCCCACGAATTTCAACAATTTTTGAAGTACACAGTTGTTTTGGTTTATTTCGTCTCTGTTTAAGTAGTGTGGCAGCTGAGCTATGCGTTGAAATATTTACGCGTTGACGACAAATAAAAATTAACTTTCTGTTTCACTTTTGTTGAATGTCTTCAAACACATTTATTAGTATTTTTTGAAATTATATTTCTCTTTCTTTTGTAATGTTTATATTTCTTTTAATATGGACAAAAATGTTAATATAATTCTTAATTAATTGAATTAAAAAATTATTTTTAATTGTATTTTGTGTTTTTTTTTAATTTTTAAAAGAAAATATTTTTTTTTCAATTTTCATATTTTTTTCAATAAAATTAATTAATTAAATTTTTGATTAATTAAAATATATAATATTTTTTTTTAATTTTCAATTAATTTAATTAAATAATTGTTTTTTAAATAAAATTTTAATTTTTCTTTTATGTTTTTATATTATTTTAGGCAAATTTTTTTTAAATTTTTAGTAGAAAAGAAATTTTTTCTTTCTTTTTCAATTTTCATATATCTTTCAATAAAAGTAATTAATTTGATTCTTAATTATATATTTTTGAACTAATTAAACAATAATTTTTTATTAATTAAATGAAATAATTACTTTGAAATTTGATTTTAATTTTTCTTTTTTGTTTTTAATTTATTTTTTCAGTAAATTTTTTAAACTTTTTTTAATTTTTTATTAATAAAGTAAATTTTTTTGTTTCTTTTAAAAATAATTAATTAATTTTTATTAATTAAATTAAGTAATTAAGTAGTAAGTAAAAATAATTAATTTAATGTTTAATTAATTAAATTAAGTTAATTAAATACTTAATTAATTTTTAATTAATTATATTAAGTATTTTTAATCTTTAATTAATTGAATTAAATATTTTTATTTAAGTTTTCTATTTTTATTTTGTTTTTAGATTTTTTTTAAATTTGTAATTAAGAAAATCAATTTCTTTTTTTTTAAATTTTTTTTTTTTTTTTTGAAAATAGGTAATTCAATTTTTAATTAATTAAATTAAATAATTATTCTTTTTAATTCTTAATTTTAATGTTTTTACTTTTAAAATTTTTAGCTACATATGTACATATATAGTGTCAGTTTAAAATTTCTTATCTTGATTTAAATTTCGTTTGTAATTTTTAATTAAGTAAATTAAATTATTGTTTAAATTTTAATCATTTTAAATATTATTTCTTCAATATTTTTTTATTTCAAATTTAATTTTTTTTTTATTATTTTAATTTTTTTTGTAAAATGTTAAAATTTTTCTTAATTTACTTCTGGATTAAAGCGCAAATATATACGCAATACTGCTTTAAGCCTTATCTGCGGAAATTTATACAAGTATATTATCAAAAACGTTGCCTACCTTTAGGGTTACAAATTATATTTCATCGAAGACACACACCTAGAAAAATTAATCATATAGTAACCTTATTAAGTTTCTAGCAAAAATATGTAATATTACAGGACTGTATATTATAAAGTAAGCGGTTTTTACGTCAGTAAAGAAGAAGAAGAAGTATATTATGAAGAACGTTGCCTGCCTTTGGTTTTACAAATAATGTTTAAGCAAAAATATATGTATATTCTTGGAAAAAAACTTAATTATTAATAAAGTTTCGAGAAATAATGGGAATTTTGACACTACCACATTTTTTACAAATGCAAAGTTTTAGATTGAAAAATCAAATAAAACCCATTGTCGGAAGTTTTTTTATTCGTAGATATGAACTTTTCATTTCAACTTGTGCCTTATTATTCTTGTTAAAAGCCTAAATGTAGATAAAAATTAAGACTTCGTATATAAAAGTTCTTAATATAGAACCTACCTTTTAATATTGCCTAACATCAGGTTTCTTTCTTATATATAATCAAAGACACACGCCTAAAATAAATATTGTCTAAAGTTTAGTTCGTCAAATGGAAATTATTGCCTACATTTAGGCTTATTTCGTATATTTAATCAAAGGCACATACCTGAAAGTATAGTTTCTAAAGGTTCGTCAATTGGAAAATATTTTCTAAATTCAGGCTTATATCCCATACTTCATCAAAGACACACACTTAGAAAAATAAATTAATGGATAGATATAAATAATATTTTCGACACTATTACCATAGAGCCTGATTTCGTTCTTAAAAAACTACTAGATATATTTATGTAAATGAAGACTTGAAATACTGAAAATGAATAAATATTATATGCAAAAATGTCTTTGAAATTTTAATGGTGAAATTCAATAGTGCCGCTTTTCAAAGTAATTTTTTTTTAGTCCTAGGAGGTCCATATTTCTTGTGGACTATGATTTACAAGATTAACAGTTGTTCTCTCATAGTAAGTTATATTTTCACACTTTGAATACGCCTTTTGTATTGAAAAAATAGAGTAATAATTAACAACGTTACATACATTTAGGCGACCGACTCTTATTTTATTCAAGACACTTACCTAAAATACCATAAATTGGAAAGCGGGCTATGATTTACAAGATTAACAGTTTAGGTTTGGTAGGCTATATTTTCATTATTTTAATGCTCCTTTTGTATTAAAAAAATTGTATATTAATAAAAAACTTTGCCTACATTAAAGCGACCGGCACTTATTTTATCAAAGACACAAACCTAAACCAAAAATATGAAATTTATCAGCAGTATAAAGAAAAATATGCGAGGAGTAAGCTGAGAGTAATGATTTGTAAGCATAAAAATAACCCTTCAATGGCTTTCCTTATTTCTAAATCAGCTTTGCCTCAATATTTACTTGCTCGTGGCTGAAAAGCATAACATGCTAAATAAAGCGCAATATTTATAGAAAAATTTCTCGACAAAGTTTCTAAAAGCGCCAGCTAATTAAGTGTAACCCCCTCTCCAGCTAAGAGATAAACTCTTTAAAGTACGAAATTAGTCAGAAAGCTTAAAAGATCTTTTTGCTCACTGCCAAAAACCACAAGCGCCAACATTTCTACTTATTCAAGCGACTAATTGTCTGACCAACGTGGCCCAAAGCGCGTCTACAGAGTAGTAGTGTAAATATGGGCATACTCGGTGCGCAACCACGTTCCTACACCGTTTCGCATTGGCAACGCGAGCAAACGCGACGCTTGTCAACAAATGTGCTGGCGTGTCACAACATTTGAATATTCTATATAATACATACATATGTATGTATGTATGTAAGTCTATATATGCCAGTCGAATATTTACATATCGTAACGCGTGCTGGTGGTTTGTTTGTTCGCAGCACATGTCAGCTGTGCGCATGCGCAAACTTTTCATTCATGCTACGACCGAGCGACCACCTTGCGGGCGTGAAAAGCGACAACGCAACCGAGAACCCCACCCAAATGCCGCATAATTTCATAACTGAAATGTTCCTATTACTTGTTTTTCGCTTGTCGCAAACACAAATTACGAAAACATGCGCTGCATGACTGAGCTCGCGCGCCTGCCTCCCTGCCTTTCTCGCCTTGCTCAGTGGCTTGCTGCTTGGCTGTTGCTGCCAGAGTACAAGTGTGGCAGCACAAAATCAATAAAATGCTGTTAAAGGACGTTGTTAGTGGCGGTGGTTGAGTGAGTGGCTGGAGGCAGAGAATTTGAATGTGAGTGAAATTATGGCTTGAAAGAGGGGGTTTGGATTGCGTATGTACTGAATGTAAACGTGTGTATGTGCTTAAATTATGTATGCTTTTGTTGGATTGTGTTGTGGGAGGTTGTCTGCTTGTTGTGCTGTACGATTGTTCATATTTGCTTGGCATGATTTGTAGGTACACTTGTACCGATAGCCGCCTAGTTGCTATATTATGGAACTGGGTGATAAACGAACAGGCGAGCTACGTAGAAACAAGTTCTTGCTTAACAAGTGACTTTTTCGGCACTGATAAACAGCAATGAAACTACTAGACGATTCTAGCAGTTGAATTCACAAACAAAAATCATAACCCTTTCACAAATACTAAAAATTCCTTAGAAGAACTTGATTTTTTCGCTCAGATTGTATGGCAGCGGTATGATATAGCGGTCCGATCTAAAGAATTTCTTCGGATATTCCACAGATGCCTTAGGCAGTAATGAGTGCCAAATTTCTTGTGGATATCTCGTCAAAAAAAAAAAGTTTTCTATGCAAGCACTCCATTTTTATCGCTCAGTTTGTATGACAGCTTTATGCTATAGTGATCCGATCCGAATAATTTCTGCGGAGATTACACTATAACCTTAGACAATAACCCGTGCCAAATTTCTTGAAGATATCTCAAAAAATAAAAAAGTTTTCCATACAAGCTCTTGATTCCAATCGTTCAGTTTGTATGGCTGCTATATGCTATGGTCAACCGATCTGAGTAATTTCTTCGGAGAATGCATCATTTCCTTAGACAATAGTACGTGCCAAATTCCTTTAAGATATCTCGTCAAATAAAAAAGTTTTCCATACAATCACTTGATTCCAATCGTTCAGTTTGTATGACAGCTATACATATGTATGTTTTAGTGTTCCGATATACAGTAGAGGCCCGCTAATCCGGATCAATTAAAACCGGCCCCTATCCGGAATATAAGGAAATCCGGATTTCCAAAGACATATCAGAACTATGTATTATGAAAAAAAATATAAATTTCTATTTGTTTATTATAAAAAATAATACACATGTTCCAAAAAACAAAAAAAACTTGAACCAATAAAGCATAAAAACGAATGTAGTGAATAATAAACATGCGGATTAGAGAATACGGATAGAGAATGTCGGTCCGGATTACAAGGGACATAATAAAAATTCTGAGTTTTTAACCCTGTCCGGATTACAGTGGAATCCGGATTAGGCCATGTCCGGATTAGCGGGCCTCTACTGTATTTATAAAATTTCCGTGATTAAATAATTTGAATGTCTGTACAAAAAATCACTATCAAAGTTTCCGTTAGTTTCATTTCCTCATGTTTTTAAGTCTATATATTCCTATAATATGTACATATATATGTTTGTATGTATGTACATACAACCCTACTGAATGTCAGCTCTATCGCCCAGCAAAACTAAATCCATTAAGTCAGACTAGCGGAAAACTGATTTCTTGCCACGCTTATCGCACAAAAGCTACAAAAATATATTCACAAACACACACACATATATATTTATAAGCATATACACACGTATAACTGTATTTATGAATGAAATTATGCTTAATGAAGGGTAACAAAATGTTGATATTACACAAATTTAATTCACATAAAAAAGCATTAAAAGTTTCCCCACAACGGAAGCAGGCCGCGCCGCTGCCACCCTGCGTCGCCACACACCAGCGGCTGATAGTTGTCGTTGTTGTGGCATAGACATAAAAAGCGCTACGTGCATTATGCGCTCTGCCGCTTACAAACAGCATTACAAGCTCCACCCAAAACGCCTACGTACACGTTGCGTTAGCGCTGACGTATACGTTGACGTATCCGTTGCACATTACATACGCCATGTGTCACCAGGAAATGCAGCATTTGTTTGCGCTGCCGCGCAACGTGTGGGTTAGCGTGCATAAACACCCACACACACATACACACACTTTGCTGACGGATAGCGAAAATATTCAATAGTAAAATCCACGCCTTTGGCGATATATCCAAAAGCCGCTGCGCCGCTGCACCAGTCCTCGCGTTATCTATGTGTATCGCGTTGACTTCAGTTACCTAATAAAGATTGTTTGCATTTTCGTGGCAGCCATCAAGCGATGTGAAGAGACAATGGCAAAATGGCTGTATGACAAGACCGTTGAAAGTCAACTTAACTAAACTAGGTTAAATGGCAGTTGAGCTAATCTGCGCTGCTGTGCCGTAAAGTGTAACTAAATATGTACACACTCCTTTACATATGACGCGCTGGCAAATTTATGCGAAAATGATAAAGCTATCATAGTTTTATTAGCGTTCTAACGTCGTTTAGCGAGAATTTTGCATTATTTATAGTTGGTGTAACGGTAAAATAATGTGCATATACAAATATTGAATTACGTTGCTGTAATGCGGAGCAAGCTACAATAGTATTTGGACAGCAGTAAATTTGCCAAATGTAGAGAGAAATACATTTTTTGAATGTGTGAAGGTTTGGTTTGTGAGTATTACTAGTTAGTTAAAAATATTTTCGAAATTTAAATTTCGAAATTTTAAATTTCCAAGAAATTTGATTGTTTTGGTCCATCAATTGTATAATTTTTGGAAAATTTTATAATTTTTATATACAATTTTTTCAGTTTTAGTATTTTTGTATTCTTTTAGAAAATTAATTCTTATATGAATGTTAAAAAGTTTTGAAAATCATTAGCACTACTTTTTTCAAAATTAATTTAATAATTTTGTAAACTTAATTTTATGTATTTTGACAATAAATTAACGTTTTCTCAAAATTAATTAAAATTTTTTCAAAATAAGTTAAAAAATGTTTCAAATTTAATTTAAAGTTTTTTCAAAACTATTTGCAATGTTTTTCAAAATTAATTTAACATATTTTCGAAGTTAAATTTTTCTAAATAAATTAATATTTCTTTCAAAATTAATTAAAATTTTTATTCAAAACTAATCAAATACATATATTTTCAAATTTAATTAAATTTTTTAATTCAGTTTTTTTGATTTTTACAAAAGTAATTTATTGTAGTTTCAAAATTAATTATGACATTCTTTCAAAATTAATTACATTTTTTTTTTCAAAATTAATTTAATAGTTTTTCAAAATTTTTTCAAAGCAAATTTAATTTATATTCAAACTTATTTTAATATATTTTCAAAATTAATTGAATTTTTATACAATTTTTTCAAAGTTAAATTATTATATTTCTAAAATTAATTTAAAATATTTTCAATATTATTTTAATTTTTTTTTTAAATTAACTCAATATATTTTTTGATATTTTCTTTTCAAAATTATTTTTAAAATTTTTCAAAATTAATTTATTATATTTTCAAATTTAATTGAAAATTTTCAAATTTTAATTTCTGTAATATTTTATTTTAATATTTTTTGAAATTTTCGTAATATTTAATTTTATTTTAAAATTAATTTCAATTTTTTCAAAAAATTAATAAAAAGTTTATAAAATTATTTAAATTTTTTTTGAAATAAATTTAAAATTTTTTCAAATGTAATTTAATATTTTATCAAAATTAATTTAAAAATTTTCCAAATTAATTTAAAAAAACTTTTCATTTAAGTTTTTTCAACTTTAATTTAGTTATTCAAAATTTATTTAATATTTTTTTTTAAATTTTTTCGAAACTATTTTAATATATTTTAAAAATAAATTTAATTTTTTTTCAACATTAATTTCAAATTTTTTCAAAATTAATAAGAAAGTTTATAAAATTATTTAAATTTTTTTTGAAATAAATTTAAAATTTTTTCAAATGTAATTTAATATTTTATCAAAATTAATTTAAAATTTTCCAAATTAATTTGGATATACTAAAACTAATTTAGTACTTTTTCAACTTTAATTTAGTACATATTCAAAGTAAATTTAATATATTTTCAAAATTAATTAAAACAATTTTTCAAAGTGAATTTAATATTTTTTTTTAATAATTTTTTTCCTTTTTTCAAAAGTAATAGAAATTTTTTTCAAAAATAATAAGAAAACTTTTCAAAATTAATTTAAATTTTTTTTATGTAAATTTAATATTTATTTAAAATTTTAAATTAAATTTAATATTTTTTGAAATTTTATTTATTAATTTCTTTCAACTAATTTAATATTTCTTTCAAAATGAATTTAAAATTTGTTTCACTTGAATTTTCAAAAATAATTCTGTAAAATAATAAAAAAAATAACTGCTTAAGAAAAATTTTTGAAAACTGAATTTGTCTAGTAGGAAAAATCGTGGTCAGAGTTGCCACAGAAAAAAGTAAGGTTAGAATAATATTTTAAAATTAAATGTCCATATATAATTTGTATAGAAAAAATTTTTAAAAACTGAAAAATGTAATTTTTCCTTGCAAAAATTTTGTAAATAGAGTTGCCACCTATAAAAGAAATAATGTTTAAAAAAATATTTTAAATTCAAAAGGCAATAAATAAGGTGCTTGAGAAACGTTTAATAACTGAATTTAGCTTGTAAAAATAATGGTGTTTAGAGTTGTTACCTATAGAAAAATAATTCTCAGAGTAATATTTCAAAATCAAGTGGTCATGAATAAGATGTTTAAGAAGAAAATTGAAAACCGAATTGTAAAATTAATAGTGTTCAGAGATGCCACCCGTAAAAAATAATGTTCAAAATAATATTTAAAAATAAAAAGGTCATAAATAAGGTGCTTAAGAAAAAAATGTGAAAGCTGAATTTTGCTTGTAAAAATAATAGTGGTTAGAGTTGCCACTTATAGAAAAATATAAATATTATTATCAAAATATTATTCTGAGATTTTGAAATCAAACAGATATAAATAAAATTCTTTAACAATTTTTAGAAAATGAATTTTGATAGTAGAAGTATTACTGGTTAGAATTGCCACATATAGAGAAGAATTAAGCTCTGATTATTGCTTGTAAAAATAAAAGTTTTTTAATACTCTTCAAACTTATTAACTTTTGCTTTAATACATATTATGTATTATCACTTTTTTGTTTTTTTTTTTTTTTAATTTCATGTCAACAACCCTCACCTTTTTTCCAAAAAATCAATATTTCAGCCAATTAAACTTTTAATTTTGCATTTTTCACACAAAAACGCTGACCCACACTTAACCTCGTAAGTGCCGAGTAAAACCACAAACCAAACAACAACGAAAACCATCAAACTGTAAACTCCAATTAGACGATATGTTGTGATGTTGCGAAGAATTTCGTAAATCCACGCTTGACCGGCCGAAGATGTTTCCTCATAATGATCAATAATACGCATACACAAACATACAAATACCTTAAAATAAAAAACAACGAAAACCTGAATAATGCCGCTGGCGATGCAGTGAAGCGGCGCAGCAGTCAATAAACGCAAATTGAGGAAGAAGAAGAAGCAGAAGAGGCAGCAACGACATTAGACAAGTATGCGAGTGTAGGAAGTGGTGCTGCCGATGGCGGAAGAATACATGTGTTTTTATTGTTTTTTTTTTCTTTTGTTGGGCGCTCGCAAAGTAGCAGACATTAGCCGCCGGCTCGTTACAGCCAATTGCTTAGCAATTATTTGTGCGTGTGTGTCTGTGTTTGTATTAAAACGCGGCTTAATTGTTGGTTGTGAGTTTATGCGCCTGCGTGTGCGTTAGATCTGCATGAGTGCTTAATATAAGCGAATTTACGCCGTTAGATACCTGAAAATGCGTGAGTATGAGTAAAGTTGCAACATTTTTGCGAAATTATCTGACTACTTATGCCACGCAAGTCCTCTCCCATCCCCGCTAATATTTTCGCACCACGAGCCGTACAAATTTCAATTTACGCTTGCAACAAACAACGGGTTACAAATGCAACACATTGCACTTTTGTTGTTTTTGTTGCATTTTTGATAGTTTTTTGTTGTTGTTTTACAGTGTTGAATTAGTTGTTGTTGAAAATTTTTTTGTTTTAATTTTGTTGTTGTTGTGTTACTTTTTTGTTGTTGTTGCAGATTTATGTTTTTGTTGTTGTAGATTTATGTTTTTGTTGTTGTAGATTTATGTTTTTATTGTTGTGCAAGCAAATTTTTGTTTTGTTGTTGTTCTTGTAATAATATTTTGTTGTTGTTGTTGCACATTTGATAGTTTTTGTTGTTGATTTACAGTGTTGAATTTTTTTGTTATTGTTGTAAATTTAGTATTATATTTTTTTGTTGTTTTTGTAAATTTGATATTCCGTGTTTGTTTGTTGTTTTTCTAAATTTTATATTATGTTTTGTTGTTGTAAATTTAATAATATGTTTTTATTGTTGTTATTCTGGTGTATGCTATCGGTGGCATCATCAGCAACCACGAAACCATCAACACAAGCTACAACAACAACAATGAAACTTGCAACAGCAACAACAGCAGAAATAAAAACCCACAACAACTGTCTGCCGGTCTGCCGCTGATGTGTGCAATGCTTTTCCCCTTCACCGTTCAAGGACGTTCAGTTGCACATGCATGCCAACAACAGCAACAATACACACACACATGCACACATACGCACATGCGAAACCGCTAGTTTGCTGCCACTGTCGCGGTGCATTTGTTTGTTGCAAAAGTAGTTGCAATAAAAATTTGTTTGTTTGAGCAAAAAGTCTGCAACAACAACAAAAACGAAAGAAACCTGTTGCAATTTTCGCCTTTTTTGTGTGGTTTTTTTTGCCTTTCGTTGTCATTGTCGTTTAAATATTTCTGTTTTTATGATTTTTTACGTGTTTTTGTTATTGTTGTTGCCTGCTACTCGGCTTGACAATTTTTTTCGGTTGCAGCGTCGCGGTGCAGGCATTGTGGCCGCTTTGCTCACCGCCTTGCTTGTAGCTTTGGTTGGTAATTTAATACGCGGCAAACAAATGAACACACACACAACACGTACATATGTACATACATACATACACACTTACTCAGTTATGTACATTGCGTGTTTGGCGGCGTGCAACATGCAATTCTCAGTGGCACTTATTATTGTACATATTTTGTTTTTGCTTTGTGCGCCACTTGGCGTCCCTTGCTTGTGGTTTTTAGCACTTATTTCGTTTCAGTCACAGTTTTGGTTGCCTTCTTTGCCTTGACTTATTATCGCCTATATAATTTTGGCTAATTATTTTAACAAGCCTGGCATCTCGGTTGTTGACCTAGCGCTGGAGACTCTGAACGTAAACTATGTTTGAGCAAAAGTAGAGCCTATGTTCAGGAAAGTTGGTATGGGAGAAACGCTGGAACATCTCCTCATATTCTGTTTATCATTATGTAGAACTCGCCTTAGATATCTAGGAGCTTCGTTGTTCAAAGGGCTAGGTGAAGTATCAAAATTAGATTAAATTTACTCTTAAGGTTAGCGACTGAACCTCCAACTGTCATTACCAAGGACAAGTAGTACATAATCTAACCAGTATATAATGGGTTGTCAAAAAAGTCTTGCGGTATTTTTATTGATTTTTTTTTTTTTTTGATTGAAATTGAAATGAATTTTTGATGACTCATGCCCAGCTCTTGACCGATGCTACGGCTGCTACTATGCCGGTCTCTTTCGACCAATTCAGCGATTTTATCGCAATTTTCGACGACAGTCCTTCCGGAGCGTGACTCATCTTCGACCACCTCTACACCAGAACGAAAATGTTAAAACCATCGTTGTGCGGTGGAAATGGAAACTGTATCGGGTCCATAAACTGCACAAATTTTATTGGCGGCTTGAGATGCATTTTTGCCTTTAGCGTAGGAGTACTGTAAAATATGCCGTATTTTCTCTTTATTTTGCTCCATGTTTGCGACGCTATAACTCACGAACGACTTAAAAGAAACGACAATCAATCAAACACGTGTTAGCGCGTGAAATCAGCTTTCCAAAAAGGTATAGCAGGTATAGCGATGCGACGAATAAAACTAGAACTACGCACTTTCAGCGCCAACTAGCGAAAATACCGCAAGACTTTTTTGACAACCTAATATAACCTAACATGAAATCTTAAATATAAAAATTTAACTCTTTTTCGTTATGTGCAACTCCACATTCAACTGCTTTGTCAGTTTTTCCCGCATTCGGATTTTAACCACAAACACCACGATACTCACGAGACCTCAGTCCGCATGAGCTGGTTGAAGCGAACTTCAAGCGTTTCTGCTGTCCTACTGTGCTGTGATACCACAATTAAGTCCCCGGTCAGACCTCGTAGCTGAAACTACTACCTCGGAGGATTATTTTGAGGGGTCGTCATAGATTTTGAAGAAGAAATTTTATATTATTAACAGAGTCTTACTATTTTTTTCTACTTAGTAGTTCATGGTTTGTGTCTATGATGAGTCAGAGGCGTAGACTTTCAAAATGTTGTAAAAAGACTTTGTCCATAAAATACTTCTAAAATAAATAATTAATTATTTTGTTGGTTTTAGTTATATTTTTTTTTTTTAGTTGGAAATTATATGGGTAGTGAAGAGTAAGTAAGTGAGCGGTTAGAACTTTGGGCGCAGTTTTGTGTGCTCGGCATAGACCGACCCACGGTTGTGTGTCTTTGATAAATAAGTTTAACTCAGCTGGAGTGGCATTGTTTTAAGAGCGTGCGAAGCAAAACAAAAACAAAAAACAACGAACTGTGTAAAAATATTTTTATACCGGTTTCAATAATTTTTTTTGTGTAAAAAATATTTTATACTTTTATGCAAAAAAAAAAAATTCTTTTAATATTCAAAATGCGCTTAAAGCGTTATTTGATTCATTATTATTAACATCGCATGTTTCTTTAGAGCGCATACCGCGCATAGACAAATTCCAAAAAAAAAATATTGTACGTGACTTTCGAAAACACATAACACATTTTAGGAGAAAAAAAACTTGCTTTTATCACAAATTGTATTAAATCACAGTGTAGGCCAAAAACAGAAGCACACCATAGTATAAAAGATTGTAAATACGATGACAAACATGAACACAGCGATTACACAAAAACGTGTAAAACAGTGCAAAAATAGCGCAAAATACAATAACAAACCGAAACGTAAGAAAAGTAACAAAAAGCGGATGGAACAAAGTAGCGCAGCGCAGCACCAAAACCAATTGATTGGAACCGAAACTGGTTTGACACATCAAACCTTGTCGCACGCTACACGGAGAGGCTGTCAAGCGGCGATGAATTGCCAAACAAAAGTCAGAGTTTTTTGTACTACTTTGTTTTTTTTTTTAAGTTTTTATTTTATGTTTTGTATCTTATTTATTTACATTTTTTTAATTTTTTTTTTTACATTTTTTTATATTTCCTTTTTTTAATTTTTAATTTTAAATTTATTTTTTTTATTTTTGTTTTTGTTATTTGGTGTTGTAAACGCTTTCGGTTGAACTCATTTCTGTCTTGTATTTTTGTTTTACTTTCTTTAAGTTTTTGTTTGGCATTTTTATTTATTTTTTTTGGTCGTTATTTATTTATTTTTATGCGTCATTTATTTCGTTACGCTTTATTAACTTTTATAGTGATTTTTCGTTTCAAATCTAACTCTGACTTGGCAAACATTTCTTCATTTCTTCGGGCGTGAAAAGAAAGGTGTCACGACTATTTTTGCGCCATTGTGCAAATCTCTTCTCGGAATTTTTTTTATTTGATTTATTTTTTTTTTTACCAGAGCAAAACATAGGCCGGGTGGTATTTGGCACGCTCGCTAATCACGCATTTGCTAGCAAAACGTGAGTGCCGTTGCCACGCTCGCTAACTAAAACTGTATTTCACGATCTCTAAAGCAGCCATAACAGCTGATAAATAATACGAGGTCAACCGAATGGCGAAAAGTGTAGTTTTCGTATCGATATATGTAAGTTACATCATGCCTTACTTTGTTATCAAGGCGCGATAATTGCAACAAAATTCTTCGTGATTTTTGGCACTTTTTGAAAAATCCACTTCATTTAAAGATAATTCTAGGCTTCAGTTAACATACGTCAAGGCCTTGTACAGATAAACCCCAAATGAAGAGCGACATAACCTCAATTAATCCACATATTTTACAAGTACATTTTCAGATCTATGTATGTATATGGTTAGCAAAATTATGCAACAACCTCGTGCCACATTGTCATGTCCTTCTTGAAATTACGCCGACACTTTGGCACATTTCTAGGCGACTGTCAAATTACCGAATTTGGTATTTTCAGTGCGTTTGCACCGGCGCACGGACGTGCCAGGCATTACCAAAAATTGTTGTTCACGAAAAATAAGTAAAAATTTAAGCTAATTATGCGCATATTTGTTTTTGTAAAACAGCGTTTGCATGGCTTCCACTTTGGGGGTTTTATATTATTTTCCGGTGTCTTTTTTGTTAATTTCCAGTGTTTTTGTTACTTTTTCCGTTTTTTCTTGTACTTTTTGTTGGGTGTTGCGGTAAAAGAACTTAGCAACAGGCAGTTTATGCTGTGTGGTTTTGGAAACTGAGTTGTATTTTTATTTCTCGAAAATATATCTGTTTTACTAGGTACCCTCTAGGCACTCATTAAAAAAGTTTTTTCAGAAGATTGCACACAATTGTCGGTTATAGGTTGGCTGGCTGTCCTAACAATCTCTAATGAAAATAGCTGTTGGTTGTAATAAGGAAATTTGTTTTAAGAATATCTGTAAAGTTTTGTTTTTGTAGTTGCTGAGTAGTCGAAGAACCTTACCAGCTCATAGTTGAATAGTCGTATTGAACACTATTTAGCGGTTGAAAATTGGGCATGAAGATTTTATAATCCTTGTTAAATGAAATTTGGGTGAAATGTTTACAAACTAGTTCAAAACTAGTTGTTTTCAGACTAGTTAAATTAGGACCAGTTAATTAAAATCTTTGGAAGCTGAATTACATTTTTTTTGTAAGTTGATTTCGAAGTAGTTAACTTCAGATCAATTTGTAACCAGTTTTATTCTTTATTGGCGTAGACACCGCTTATGGAGTTATAGAATACCTTAGGGTCTTAAAAATGTCTGATAGAAAAACTGTTTTTTTCTAAAATGTATAAGAGTTTATGACGGTATATGTGTTTGAAACGTATTTTCTTCTTGTTATTTTATTATTGCCAATAATAATTTTTCTAGAAAATGGTTGCAAATTAGTTAGACAGATTAAATAAGTTCCTCTGTTTCAAAAATATCAAAAAGTAAAGAACTGGTTCGAAACTAGTTCTTGTCGGACTAGTTAAATAAAAATCAGCAATTAAGTTAGTAAGGTTAAATAAGTTTCTCTGTTAGAAAAATATCAAAAATTAACGAACTAGTTCGAAACTAGTTACTGTCAGACTATTTAAATAAAAATCGGCTTGTATTTATATTCTACTTTTTTTTTTTGAAAATATGTATGCTGTATGGCTTTTTAAACTGAATTTTGCTTTACATTTTTCTTTAAGATTATATTTAATTCCATTGAAGGTCCATATTTGGTACCAGAAGGGCGTAAAGTAACAAAATTTTCACTTATAAACTAAAGGTCCTAAAATTCACTAATGAAAACAGCTCTTCGTTGTAATAGATAAAATGCAAACATTACAAATTACTTTGAAACTAGTTACAACGGACTGGTTGAAAACTAATTATTTTACGACCAGTTGGGAAGCTCAAGTCAGTCTGAAATAAGTTTGCTACCTAAAAAGTATTTAAAACTATGTTAACACTTTATTTCGATACCACTTACTATTGCTCTGGTTGCAATCTAGTTATATAACGACCAGTTTGGAAGCTGAAGCCAGTCTGAAATAAGTTTGCTACCTGAAAAGTAACTAATTTTTTGTTAATTAACTACTTCACAACTAGTTACCAACAGATTGGTTCCAAACTAGTTGCATTACGACCAGTTTTAAAGCAGTTTCTTTTGAACCCAGAGTTAAGTTTATCTTAAAAATGAAACCACCAGAGTCAACTTACGACAAATATCAGCAAACCACGTAAAGCTCGCGCTCGATTTCCTACTGGTTCCACACGCACATCAACGCATGCCGTTGCGCGTATGCGTGTTTTCATGTCAATGCGTAAAATTTATCACCAACTTGGGCGCGATAACATGCCACGCGAGCGGCCAGGCGGTTTGAGGCAATCACCAGCCATTGCGGTCTATACCATTTTGACATTGACTATGATGCAAGCACAACACGCACACAGAGACAAAAAAAAACATTCGCGCCGTGCGTGCCTCGCCACAATTGCACTAATTCCGCGCATTCTTCGCGTTGCTTTGAGTTTCTATGCATTTCTACACAAATATTTGCGCCGCAACTTGTGTCAACAAGCCGTTGTTGTTGTTGTGCTTGTTGCCACCGCATGCACCTAGCTCCACCTCCTGCATACATACAGTTATTGCTACCTGCCTGTTTGCCGCACATCCGCATTTTCTGCTGCTCTTGTTGTTATTGTTTTAGTTGTCTTCAATTGGAATTCTATAGAAAGTAATGTGTGGCATTGGCAAAGCGGCAAGGTTTCAATGCTCATCAACTCATCGTTGTTTTAATGCGATTTTACGATTTACGATGAAGCGTAACAATAACAATGCATCAAGTTTTCCACCACAATGCCATGCCATAAGGTAGTAGGAAGTTTGTCTTGCTCGGATTTGGATTTCGTCTTAAGTGGCAAGCAGACAAGGCCGTCGGTTGTAATTCCGGCTTTCTCTTCCACCACCTTACACGCTCCCTCAATCCTCGTCTCTTTTGCCAACTCTCTCCTTGCCTTGCTCGTTCCGCTCGTTCTGTGTCTACTCGTCTTGCTTGGTTGCTCTTGAATTCATTTCTGTGGGACGTTTCCATTTCACTGCCTGGAATTGCACTTAATTAAAAGTGAAATATTCTTCCTCCATTCTTCTCTACTGACAACTATTGAAGCTCTGCCGCACAAATTTCGTTATGCGTAGCTATGTCTATGGGTTTGTCTGCTCTCTTTGCATATCTGTTATTAATTAAAACTTTGCTCAGATTCCTCAACGACGTGAATTTGATTATGCCAACAGCTGTTTGCTGATTTTACGCAAAAAACGGTTAATTTAATTGGGAATTTGAGAGTTTCTTTGCTGTTATTCGCTCCTTATTAGACTTTCTTGTGCTCGGAGACAAAGTCTTCTTCCTAGATTACACAAGAAATTGACATTTATAATGATTTATTAAGGCATGCAAGTTCCTGCAGCATCTGTTGTTAGAAGAGAGGATATTTTAAATTAAACTAATGTGACATTCGGATTGAGGCTAATTAAGTCTCTTTTTTGCCATATATGTGCACGTACACCCCTCCGATCACAGTGAAGCATTGCCTCAGTCCGCTATAATAAGTTCGAAATCATATGGAGTTTCAGTTAATGCGGCTTACCCTAGTAAAATTGCTCAGGGCGGTATTATTATGCCTCCCATATTTTCTTTCAAATCGGCTTAAATAGAAGTAATATTTATACCTCTGTTCTCGATTCCGAATTTCATGAAGGACCTCCGAAATAATCTGCCTGGCGGTGGGGAAGATTTTGTGCTCGAAGCACTGGTCAAAATTAAATTATTAACACAAATCTTATCCTTCGAACATCACCTGACAACTGCAACTAAAAAGTTCGAACAAAAATTCAGCCATTTCGGGAATGAGGGGGCCCCACTAAATCAAGAAATTCTTACCTAAACATTCATATCTGCGAAACTATTTGCTGCATCTATTTAAAATTTTCTACGAAAATTCTCAAGTTAATGGTCATTCAAAATACTCGTATTTACAAAAAACTATCGATGTTTTGAAATTAACGACTGCGTATAACACCCCCTTAAACCCTCTAGACCTTGTATAAGAACTCTTTGATTGCAAAAGCTTCTATTGACAAATTTCAATCGGTGTTTCTAATATACAATACTATAACTATTGAATCGGTTGTCAAAGGCAACTATTTTTTCCTTCTCATTCTTTTATTTTGTTTTTATTTGTTGGCGCTCTCAGCTTTTTAGTTCTTTCTATCCTTAATAATACTATTCATGTTTTGTACTCTAATGTTTGAAGTGATCAGGGGCGCTTGGCCGACTTTTAACTTCCATATTGTGGTATGTGGCTATCAAATCTTAAATTTTTTTGTAATTTCGATATTGTTTGAAATATTTTTGAAATCGAATACTTGCTTCAGTTTTCGAATATTTTTAATTTCGAAATCGATTTCTTTTAGTTTTCGCTTTATTTTAGTTATTCCGAAATTATTGTTAAAACTAAATAATTGTTTTAGTTTTCAAAAACTTTCAATTTCGAAATCGAATTTTTGTAATTACGAGAACGAATTATTTCTTTATATCTCACTTTCGAAATTTCGAAATTATTGTTGAAAAAACTTTTTCTAGTTTTTGAATATTTTTAGTTTCGAAATTAATTTCGAAAATGAATCATTTCTTTAGTTTTAAGCTTTTTAATTCGCAAATTATTTAAGAGATTTTCGGAAAATCTAAACCGCATTATTATTTTAGTTTTTAGTTTATTTTGTTAATTTTTAAAATATTGTTGCTATCAAATTATTCTTTTAGTTTTCACCTTTTTAATTTTGAAATTATTTGAGTGATTCTTGAAAAATTTAAATCGAGTAGTTTGTTTCGTTTGTAGTTTATTTTAGTAATTTCGAAAACATTGTTGACATCAAATTATTGGTTTAGTTTTCACTTTATTGTAATTTCGAAATCGAAGTATTTTTTATATGGCACTTTCGATCTTATTTTTGAAATTTCGAAATAAAATAATTGTTTACTTTTGGAATGTTTTTAATTTCGAATTATTTTTTTAGTTTTCACTTATTTAATTTCAAGATTATTTGAGTTTTTTTGAAAAATCGAAATCGAATTAGTTTTCAGTTTATTTTGGTAATTTCGAAAATATTGTTGGCATCAAACTATTGTTATTGTTTTTGAATTTCTATAATTTCGAAATCGAATTATTTATTTATATCTCACTTTCGAAACTATTTTCGAAATTTCGAAATCGAATTATATAATTTTTTAAATTATTTACATTGTTTTTTTAATTAATTTTGCCTATTCGTTGTTAAAAAATTTTGTAATCAAAATCTAATAATTTTTATATCTCACTTTCGAAACTTCGAACTCGAACTGTATAATATTTTTTTTTGTCCATTAATAGTGCTTTGTCTGTGTGTGCATGTACTATTTTGAATTAAATATTTGATTTTTTATTAAATATATATAATATAATATTTAAGTTTATTCTAAAAAATTTTGAAAACTATAATGCATGCTTTGCTCAAAATCATCTTTTTCATTTTATTTAAGTTGGCCTATGTCAAACTCATATTGCATTCTTATCTCTCATATCCACTAATTTGCCAACATTTTATTTTACTCTCTTTCTAGGTGAGTCTCAAAACCTCCATCAAAAGTGTATTACTATTTCAACTAGCGCTTTAGAATGTCTGGCGCCAAAGGGTAAGTGCCGCAACAACAATAATAACAAACGAAAAAATTAGCCTTTCTGAAATGTAGTTCGAAAGTTGAATGAACTGTTGCACCATTCACCACAAAAAAAAAACGTGAAAATTCCTGCTACTCACATTTCGCCTTGCTGACATGCTGACAGCTGTATATTTCTTTTTGGTTCAGTTTTTTTGTTTTTTTACACACCGACTTTAGTCTATGTTGCCAGTCACTACTGAACTACTTCAAGGGTTTGCTTAGTTTTTCGAAGCTATCGCCAAAAAGAAGTACTAAGAAAAATTACAAAAACCAGGAACAAAAGCGGTTTGATGACCGAAAAAAGATAAACAAATATAAACTGATGAAAAAAGTGTTGGAAAAGGTACAAAAAATATTGAAGGAGCATGCTGAAGTGTTAGAAAATGCCAATTTTACATACAGAGTTCGCCAACTAGTTTAGTTCGCATTCTATTTTATGCTTTGTGGGTGTGTCTGTTCAAAGGGAATGCAAATAAAAGCAGGAAAAAAAGGTACAAATAAAAAAAAAAAATGTATATATTAAGTGCGTGCTTTGTATCACTTCCAGCTGCCTATTTTAAATATGTATGAACCTATATACTTCGTATACACACACACCCTGCATTTACATTATAATGCCATAATGTCTATTTCTAGCATTGCGCATGTTATTTGCAAATCAAAAAAGTTCGGCTTCAAATAACATCGCGCCATTTCGGTTGGGAGTTGTATGCCCAGCCACAAAGGATATATACACATATTACAATATATGTAGAGCCCAGTACCGTTACTTCCGCGTTTCGTAAAGTTTTCACCAAAACTGTACAACTTTCAGTTGTTAGCGCCAAAACGCCTACATGTAGGCAATGTTTTTGAATTATGTTTTTGTTTTTGCTTTGTGCTTGTTTTCTTTGCGCCGCCAACTTGTCGTGCCAAATAATAAATTGTCTACATTTTGCTTACTAATGCTTTGTGTTAGCCTGTCAGCGCTATAAACGCACATTTTTCGGTTTTTCTTCAGTTTTATTTTTGATTCACTTTTGTGTTCTTCCTTTTGTGTCCTTTTTTGTTGCGTGCGCTGTTTGCGGCTTCGCATGTGGTCGCATACGCCGTTTGCTGTTTACCGCTATCCACTGCTGGGTCAATAAGCAGTAATGATTCAGTACACGTGCTCCAACGACTGTTCTACCACAAGCCACTGGGTATTTTATGACAATCTATTTTGAGTCATTACATACATATGTATGTACATATGTATGTATGTACATTTGTTAGTTAAGAAAGAGGGGAGAAAAATTAAGGGTATTTAAACAATAAAGAAAAAAAAAACATTAACTTCTGCTGCACCGAAGCGATAATACCCTTCAAGTACGTATTTCTTATAGCATAAAATCAAATAATTCTTTTAGCTTTGGAATATTTTTATTTTCGAAATCGAATTATTTTTTTAGTTTTCACATTTGGTTCAGTAGTTTTCGTTTCCAAAATTTTGTAATTTGGAAATGGAATAATTTTTTTATGTCTCAATTTCGAAATCATTTTCGAAATTTCGAAATCGAATTATTGTTTTAGTTTCCACTTTATTTTTGCTATTCGAAGTTATTGTTGAAATAATATAATTGTTTTGGTTTTCGAAAATTTTTAATTTCGAAATTGATTTTTTTTTTGGTTTTAATTTTTTTAATTTATTTATTATTATTATTATTTATTTGAGTTATTTTCGAAATCGAATATTTTTTTTTAGTTTGCAGTTTATTTTGATAATTTCGAAAATATTGTCAACATCAAATTATTGTTTTGGTTTTCGAATTTTTGTAATTTTCAAATCGAATTATTTCTTTATATCGCACTTTCGAAATTATTTTCGAAATTTCGAAATCGAATTACACAGTTTTTTTTTAAATTATTTCGGATTTTTTTTTAAATTTATTTTGCCCTTTCGTTGTTAAAAATTTTTGTTTTTCAATTTTTGTATTCGAAATCGAAATTTTTATCTATCAGGTTGTGGGGAAATTTTTTCTCTATTGTAGGATTTTGTTGCACCATAACTTGTAACAAGTTTCGCCAAGAAATCCTTGCATAAACAATTTTTTCCATACAATATTTGTGATTTTTTTCAATTGCCATACGCTCCTTTTTAAACTGGTCCGAGCGCGGCGGTTTCAAAATTGTTTCTTATTTTTTTTTTTAATTTATCTTTTACTCAACTCCATTTTTAGTTTTAGCTAGTCAGCATGATTTATTTCTTTTCTTTCTTCTTTTATTTTCTCTGCTTAATTCGACAATTTATCAAAAAGGTGCGCTTTAGGTAATTGCCATTTTAATGGCTCTAAAAATAAGCCGTTCCAATTTTTATTGGACACTTCTTGTGCTCTTTAACTATTCGCAAATAATAGCTTTATGACACGTTTTTTTTTTTTTTAACGAGCCAGCGATATTGCGTTGATAAAAGGTGGAAATGTTATTGCGTATTTTTTCTGGAACAAAAAATTAATGAAGAAAAAATGCCATCAGGCCTAAAAACTTTTAATATAAGCAACTTTAATATTTGACAAGATATGTTCAAGAAATTTTGTATGGCGTATTATTCAAGGCAGCACTATAATCTCCCAAGAAATTTTCCAAATCGGACTACCATAGCATATAGCTGTCATATTAACTGAACGATCGGAAGTAATTGCTTGTATGGAAAACTTTCTCATTTGACGAGATTTCTTCACAAAAATTGGCATGGATGAATATATAAGACTAAGCTATAATCTACTAATAAAATGTTCAGATCGGTCAACTATAGCACATAGCTGTCATATAAGCTCACTTTTCAAATTAAGTTTTTGTACTAAAAACTTTTTTATTTGACACGATATCATCATGAAATTTGGCACAGATTCTTTTCTAAGGCAACGCCAACAACATCTGAAGATATCTTCCGTATCGGACTAGCATATACATATGTATGTATGTACATAGCTGCCATACAAATTGAACGAACGAAATCAAATGCTTGAAGGGAAATGTTATTCATTTGACGTGATATCTTCACAAAATTCTGCTTGGATTATTCTCCAAGGCAATGCTATAATCTACGAATAAATGGTTCAGATTGGACCACCCTAGTCTGTAGCTATCATACAAAGTATTCAAGCAAAGTTAAGTTCTTGTATGAAAAACTTTTTTATTTGATGAGATATCTTTACGAAAGTTGGTGTAGCATATTTTCCAAGGCAGCGCTATAATCTACCAAGAAATTTTCCAAATCGGACCATAGCATATAGCTGTCATATAAACTGAACGTTCGGAAGCAAGTTCTTGTATGGAAACTTTTTTATTTGTGAAGTGAACTACATATAGCTGCGGCGCTACCGAAGTTAACTTTTGTTTTTGTTTTTTATTAATTTCAGTTTCTTTTTACAGTTCACTTTATACATATATAATATTATTTTTCCAAGAAATAACGTTTTCGAAAAAACAAAATAAATCCGTTAATGACAGGGTAACCCATGCCTTTACGTACATACATACATACATTATCGTGTATATAATTAAATACAAATTATTGTATTTTTTGCATATTTTTTCTTATTTCACTTTTTGAGTTCAACGCCACTGAAGCTGCATAGTTTCTACCACACACAGGCACCCATACAAATGCGCACAGACAAAGCGAATTTTACTTGGAATTTACTTAAAGTATTGTTCAACCCATCGGTTGGCAGTTCCATCCAAAGTAAACACTGTTAATTTGCGCACATCACTCACTCAACAACCGAAAAGTAAGGCAACTCAACACACGCACTCACTCATACGCACTCAAGAGTGCACGAAGCCTTGACTGATTGACGAATTCGGCTGCGCTAAACTGACGTTAATGCGTTAAAGCGACCGAATATCGATGGCAGCTTTGTCTTAATAAAAAAGTAAATCTTCGCTGCAAATTTTGCGCATTTTTTGTTTACTCACGTATTTATATTTGTTAGTGTGTACTTTACTCTGTGCTGTTTGCCACAATTCACGGTCAATAACATCTTTATTAATATTTGCTAAAGTTTTTGAGCGAAATTGTGCAATTTTGTTTGCGCAGCTCTTGACGGCAACATTCCGTTACGCATTACAAGCACACATACTTACATGCATAAAAAGTCTCTACACCAAACGTGCTCCAACGTTGTGCTTTTCTTCGCCATCTCCCGCTTCGACTCCACTGCACTCGTTCGCTTGCGCTGTTTATCTGTTCCGCTCGTTATTTCCAAGTGTCTGACTGATTGAATGAATGAATAACGCAAGACTTGACAGTGTCGCGTTTTTGCTCCGCACTTTTTCTTCACACCTTCATGTACAATCAATTGTTGTAATTGTTGTCGTTGTTCTCGCCTCTGTTCTGATCATTATGTACGCCACATTTGCCATTGCCTGCCGGCTTGTAATAAGTGTATTGACATTTCTTTTGTTGTTGCTATAATTATTATCATCGTTTTAATGTCTGTAGATTTTGCGCCTTCCTTCGTCGAGTTGTTTTAAGTTGGTGTTACTTTTAAAAAATATTTTCTTGTATAATTTCGCTCAGCTTGTTGTCGGTGTGTTAACTTGTCGTTTGAAGTGTGTTTCAATTGAGTTGTTTTGGAGATATTTTTGTTTGTAGCTTGGTGCAAATTATTTAAAAATCTATATTTAACGAATTTAAGCGGCACATATAGGAGGATGGTGGCACTGCAGCAGTGGATAACATTTTGTGCGAACAGTTTTACTGTTTATTCTTAAAATATGTATAAATATACCCTTTTTAATTTTAATTGACTCTGCTCCTTTCCTTTCTTTCTTTAAGTTCCTTTAAATCGAATTATTTAGGATGTCATACAACGTTTCCCCCCTTTAAGGTTACAATTCTGTTATTTGTGTTGACTTTTACTCATTCTGTAGAAATTTTAGCTGCAATTCAAGTTCTACTAGCCGAAATTGTTATTCTAACCAATTCTTGATCGCGATCCAACGTTGAATCATTGTACCCTATTAAGAAAAATGTGCAATATATGCCGTTCTTCGACGCTTGATAATTTACTATGTAAGGTTTGTGCCACTTATTTTGTGTTTTATCGTAATATCTTTATTCTGTATTGCTGGTTTCGCTTTCTCTCGCCTTCGAAGCACCTTTTTGCCATAAAACCATAGTGAGATCATGTGTACAATAATTTGTCCGTCTTCAGTGAAGCATTGCAGTCTATATCTAATGCTATATAACATATTTTGCTATACAAAAAGGACTCAGCTTGCTGTAGGTTTACGATAGAGCGGTGTTATCTTAGCGGTTTCAACAGTGAAACATTTATAAACGGGAAGAATATGGGTATTCGGGATATATCTAGAGAGAAGTAAATAAGTCTAGGCTATCTGATATGCTTCCACCATAGTTAAAATAGATATCAAGCCACAATAAATAACATAACCTAAAGCTAACCAACATAACCTTAGAACATTGGTTTTGTTTTTTTTTCAATTTCTAAGCCATTGAGACATTGTTTAAATAACACATTTTTATTTTAACATCAAGAATCAATTCCAACTGTATAAATAAAATAAAAATATGTAAATATGTTTGAAACATAATTAAAAATATCATAATACTTGCTAACGATCCATGCACACATAAATATGGACTTCCTTATAACTCTGAACAAAGGAAGTAGCCAAGGTCGTGGCAAAGTATTGCTTGAGTTAAAAATATGAAACATAGCAGATATATGTATGTATAATATGTACATATATGTATACTTTTGATACATATATAGTATATGAATTTATAGTAAATTATATATTTACGTTTGTGGCAATTGAACAAAATAAAATTTCTGGAAGTTAGCAAAGCTTACTTTGCCTAATCAAGTGTATAAAGATAAATAACAATAACAAAAATAAAATAATATTTTTCCATAATTGTATTTCCGTTCAAAACAGAAGTTGAAAGAAGTGTAAGTTTCAAATATGTGGAGGTTTTGAAATACATTGCGACAAGAAAGCACCCGAAAATTGTAATTTAAATTCCCCATGTAAATCATTTTTCAAAAAAATATATTTTGCTAAGTTGGTAAGACTGTCCTTAATTACTATGCTAAATTTGAGCGCGATCTGAAATCCAATTTGTTTACAGCAGCTGCTTAAGTCGGTACACCGCAGTAGTGCTTTGCGATTTTTACAAGGGATAAAAATATTGAATGAAAAATTTGTCTAATTTTTTTTATTTTTAATCAAATTTTGTGTGCGAAATCGTTGCCAATGTTGGAAAAAGATATTAAATTTTATCAGAAACACAAGCCTTCAGACGGTCGAGAGATCGTTGAAGACATGCTTCGATCTGGATGACCTTCGACTTATTCAGCTGATGGAAATATTAAAAAAGGGAAGGATATAGTGCTTGAAAATCGGCAGGCAAGTGTTAGAGAGATGAAAAGAGAGCTCAATATCTCTCGCGAGTCCGTTCGAGTGATTTTGGGTATGAAACACGTTCTTGCTCGACTCGTCCTGTTAAAGCTAATATTTTTCATAAAGAATACTGTAAACATATTTCTTTGGACATGCTTGATCTTGCGAATCCCAATTCCAGATTCATGGAGAGCATTAAAACTGCCAATGAAACATGGGTTTATGAGTTTGACATGCAAACAAGTCAACAATCATCGGAGTGCAGTGAAAAAATGAGTCCAAGCCAAAAAAAAGCCACTCAAAAGCCGCTCAAAAATCAAGGTGATGCTCATGGTTTTTTACAACCTTCGTGGTTTGCTGGATGATGAATTTGTTCCGAACGACAGACGATCAATAAGGAGTTTTATTTGGCCTTATTGAGGCGTTTACATTGAATCCATCAGCGACCGTTTAGTTTGTTTCCATGTGATTTCTTGTTTTCCAAATTGAAATTGCCGCTGCGAGGAACCCGAACTCAGTCGATCGAAGAGATAAAAGAAAATTCGCTGAAGGTGCTTAAGGTCATCCCAAAAAGTGCTTATGAAAAGTTCATTGCATCTGGTGTGAACTAATTTGAAGGACTCGAAAAAAGTATTGATGAATCATTAAATATTTTGCGTTTTATTTATGATTTCCGGGTACCTTTCTGTCACAATATACAAACATTTGATCAATATATAGAATATTTGATTACCCTGGCCGTATTATTTCGCAGAAAAAAGTTTGGGATGACGTTTGTGTCATCGTTAAAGGTCTTGCTAGCAGAAGTAAACTAAAAACTTTCTCAATCGGAAGTTGTCATGCACCTCTGGACTACTTTCGATTTATTTCTCTGTGGCGGTTTTTTATAGTTATATAGTACATTATCTATTTGTAGAATAAAACCGGTTTTAATTTTTCACTAGCATTGGGTCCTTGTATTATAAGCAGACCCTCCTCCGTATATGTATGGAAATTATAGAGATTCAAAATATATTCATATTTCTAAAAAATTTACTGAACATTGAATTTTCCGATTTTTGATATAGCTCCGAACCTTAATTCTATCCTCAAGTATAGCTACTTTCTTCTATATCTATCCTACCATCTTTCAATATCACTCTTGATTAGATTTAAGCTTTCGCTTAACAGTCTATGTAAACAGTTTTGATATTAGAAATGCCAGGTTCTTTTGTGGACTTACTTAATTATCTTTATCCCAAAAGCCTAGTTTGTCAGCAGAGCACCTGAACTTCAAGATTGCTTTTTAGCTTTTGGCGTCAGATCTTCTGATACTACAATATTTTTGTGAATTTTAAGAGATCTTTCTTATACTCTTATCATATAAAAATAAGTATTTTACAGTTAATGACTCAATTCTGCCAGATCCAAGAACATCTTTCCTATACAAATGCAAACGAAAGTTACCTGAAAGCAAATCCAGTTGTAATTAGTGTGAGAATCATACAATTTAAAGCGCTTTACAACCAATTTCTAGCAAACAAAAAGTATTCAAAGTCAAACTACAAACGTTATTTTGTCACTTTTTGTGGTAAAAGTGTTTACATTTCGAAAGTACTCGCGAAATTAGCGACTAATCAGCGAGCATTAATTTCGCTTTCTTTAATTTCGCTTAAGGCTTATTGTTTTTGTTGTACTACTTTACGCTTGAACAGTAGCACGTTACCGTTAATGATATCACCGGCTAATTATACCGCCATTGTTTAACTTTTTCGTACTTTTCATTATTATTATTTTTTATTTTAATTATTTATATAAATTTTTCTTCGCAAAGGCTGCCTTTGCACAACGCGGCGACAGTGGCGCGTCACGGCATCGTCACATCCGTCACGTGCTGTACATTAAAAAACAGAAAGCTAAAATATGTGTGAATATTCATATATGTATATAAGTATATATATACATATATATATGTATTTTTGTTTTAAATACAACATAATTACCGCAATAATTTAAAGCAAACCGTCAAAGTTTGACAACAAACAGCGAAAAGTAATCCACGGACAGAGGCAGGCGTGTGGATTCTTACAAAGAGTAGGCAGCAGCTGTGGAAAAAGTAAAAAAAATATACTTTTTATGAAAAGCAGCGTATTTTATTGCCAAGTGTTCACAGACTAACTGTATTGCAGTGGCCACTGACCCGCGTTGTGGTTTTTTGGAAACATATGCCTAAATATAACTACATACATATGTATGTATGTACATAGTATACTTCTATAGGCACATTTTTTGGTACATACAGTTGCGGTCAAATTCTTAGTAATGCTAGGCATTCTTTTAAGTGGTTACATGGGTTTCCTCGGTAAAAAAAACTTTTCAACCTTATCTCTAATGAATCGACTCAACAATTTTTTTCTCATACAAAAACGGAAATAATTATTAGAATTTTTATTGTTACAAACATACACTATTAACAAAGAAATCCTGAAAGTTTTTTTAAAAAATGGTTTAAGCTCGGCCATTTCCGGTGACCTCTCGGAAATAAGATGCGCTCGCGTTGGCAGGATTACTCCTTACAGAATTAAAAAAAATACTTGTTTTAGTTGAAACCTTAACTTAGGACTTAGACCAAGGGATAAAAATAACTGAAAATTGGATTTTTGGCAGACATTAAAAACATGAAAATTTTGCTACATTTTGTTTTTTCAAGTAGTTGTAATCGAAAAAAATCTTCCTCCAAGTCTTTAAGAATTGTAGAATTGTATCTCAAAGACCTATGTAAAATTTCATGAAGATCGGTTGAGTAGTTCTCGAGAAATCTTGCCAACCGACTTTAAAAACACAGATTCGGGAAAACGCGTTTAAAGACAGCGCACTTAGCCTATTAAAGATTGTTAAGCATGCCGGAAAGGGATGGCGTCAATATGTAAGATGTCACCGAATACCAGCCGAAATATACAAAACAACGGTAAAACAATTTCGAAATATACAACAAAAACAGTAAAACATGGCTGTGCGAGTATCATGGTTTGGACATGCTTTTCTTGTCATGTTGTAGGACTCATTTATTGGATTAAGGACTGCTGATTCGTATATCGGAATATTTCAGAAAATCATCCTGCCATATGCCAGTGAAGAATGCTTGTTCCTTTTGGACGTTCCAGCAGAACAACGATTCCAAGCAGACAAGTAAAGTTGCTAAAAGGGGGTTTGAGGAAAGGAATGTCAAAATATTAGAGGGGTAACAAGTGTCCCCTGACATCAACCCTATCGAAAAATTCTGAGTAGATATCAAGTAGTCAGTAGCCTAATGTGAGCCGACATCGACCACGCAACTAAGGAAGGCTGTGAAGAACGCATAGGAGTCAATTTCCATCGAAAGATACCAAAAACTCATTGACTTAATGCCTCGACGCTGTGCTGCCATACTAAAAAAATAAGATCACGCAGCTAAATAATTTCAAGAGAAGGCAATATGGCTTTTATGGTATAATATATATTTTTTTATAAAGGCGATATCGCATACTTTTGTAACAGTTTCTTTTCTACGTTAGCACACTACTAAGAATTTGACCGCAGCTGTACATATGTGGAGATTTAAAAACCACATTGTTAAAAGAATTTAATTTTTAACGACCTAAATTCATTTTGGAGTGATGAACGTGTCAATAAAAACCACGCGCTTTGTTCTCAGTCCCTTACTCAGCCAGCGAAAGTGTCAGAAATTGTATGTTTTTTCTATAGACTGTACTTTCTTTAGTACTGATTTTGGAAATATTAAAAAAATGTTTTTAATAAGTAAATAAGTAGTTTCGAGCTACCGGTATACTTCCATGAATGAAGATCACAATCTGAACTGAAATAAAAAATAGCAACGACGTAATCTTCCTCACTTCTCCATACATTATGCTGTAAAATGATCTCACATGCCTTATTATCATAAAATGAAATGACAACGAAGTAACTTTATTAGTATAAATCCGAGGATTCTGGACTCACTTCTTCTGAAATTCCCATAAAATAAGCTAAAAGTATTGATATGAAACAAGGAAAGGTGGAAAGATAAGTTAGCTTCCCAATGAACGCCTAACCAACCATATGATCAAAAACTACCCGGACTGGATCAAAAAAATTTTTTCTCCTATGAAGCGTAGCAAGGGTAAAGTAGAGGTCGCAAAAGAAATGCTTAACAACGTTGCTAAGTATCTTATTTTCATTAAACCTCTCATTATTACGTGTCGAAAATCGCAAAGGATCCATCTGCCTATCTCTAATGAACCGACTCTACACATTTTGGTTAATGTTTTGGGTATGAAGTGTTAAATAAGTAACAAATTTTCTGAATTTTGACTCAGACAACGTCGAGTCGAGGTCTAAAATAGTTGCTTAACAACGTGGCTGAGTACCCTATTTTCATTAAACGGCTCATTACACAGTTAAATTTCACAGTACAACAGCTAATCTGGGGGGTGAGAAATTCCAAGTCAGGGTGATGGTACTAGGTCAGGGTAGTAAAACTCTCAAAGGGTTTGGCGCTCGTATGTGTCAGTTTTTTTTTATGACCTTTTGAATTTTTTCCTTTACGAAAATTGGGTACCAAATATAGTGTGTAAAAGCTGTTACAACCGTCTAATGGATTGGACAAATAGATAATAGTGGATCGCGAGTTATGATAAACTACGTGTTTGCCAAAATGTTACAACTAAGCGAAAAAACATCAAGATAAGGAAAAAATTTAAAAGATCATTAAAAACTGACACGAACGCCAAACCCTTTGAGGGTTTTACTATACTGACCTAGTACCATCACCCTGACTTGAAATTTCTCACCCCCCAGACAATAATTCCAAAAATGTTCCACAGTGTTATTGGTGATGAGACGTGGATTTATAAATATATGACATCGAAGTTGTTCAACAATCTTGCGAAGGGGTCTTTAAAACTGAGCCTACCCCAAAAACACCAGAATTCGCTGAAGCTCATCCCAGCCGAGGCTTGTAAGAGTGTATGGAAAATGAGATTGTGCGTTGGCATGTTTGTATTGCCTCAGGACCCTATTGTGATAATGAAGATTTGTATTTAAATAAGTAAAAACTTATTTTTTCTATCGGTCCGGGTCATATTTGATCATACTGCAGAACGATAAAGTTAATTGAAAATGCTATTTCTTTATTTCTGTATCTACCTTGGAAACGAACAGTGTAGCATAATATATACCACATCTGTCTTGGAACTTACATTTGTTCTTTAACGATAATCTTCGAATCTCTCACCATGTTCTGTACAGCTTTTACATTTAGACTGAGTTTTCAATAATTGTAAAATTTTTACTTCGAAAGTTTATGTGTTCCTCGGGTCCAGTCAAATTTGATGAGCTTTAAGGAATCTCAGAGACAGTTATGTATATAAATAGTTTTGCTTCGATGTTTACTAGGAATATTGAAATATTTTGGACTTCGAGAGTACTGCTTAGTTAACGCATTCTGGACGGTCTGAATTTCAGAAACAAATTTTGCCAAAATATAATATAATTCCTTCAGCAGTGTCAGAATCGAATCTTATCATTTCGTTAGGCTGTCTTTTGACAATGACCTTCATTTTTCAAGATTAATTTTTTGTTGGTCGTGAAGATGCCTTTCCTGAATAATGACGTTTCTATTCCAAAGATCAACTCAAATCTTGTGAGTTTTTACCAAATCTTTCATCGTCTTGAAGATGGCTTTTCTTAATTATGACGTTTCTATTCCAAAGATCAACTCAAATCTTGTGCGTTTTAAAGCGGAATTTCTCCGAGACAAATTTTTGAATTTCTTAATCTTAGTGTGTACACTCGCATTTCTACTTATCTCCAGTATATATTTACAAGCTTTTAATCTTTTCCGCAGCGAGTTATTTTTACTTTTATGGCTCAGAAATTGTCACACTTCATAATAATGCCCACTATCAACATATGAGTACAACAATACTTTCGTGTTTATTTTGCTTTCATTTTTCATGCGTGAATGGTTCAAATTGTTGTTGTTGCTGCTGTTCTTGTTATTAATTTTTATTATCTTCCTCATAACAATTCGCGCAAATTAATATTTTATAGAAAGTACATGAGCTTGTACTTCTTGGTTGAGTGCCCCGCGCGTATTTCGACATGGATTTTTATTTCAGTTTTCAATTGCGTTGCCAGCTATATGTGCGTTTGTTGCAAATAACAGTGTTGAGTGAAAGTCCGATTTGTGAAACGGAAAATCTATTTGCATTTACCTTTTTTGAATTGTTTCAGCTTCATCTGGTTTCTGGTAATCCATTCCGTTATTGAAGTACCTAAATACTATATATGTTGGGCTTGCTTCGGTATCAGTTTCACCGCCAATCGATAGTAACGTTCATCTCTCTTTTCTTTTTTCTTCGATATCGCATAGTAGGGTCTTTGATATCTCTGATATTCTCAGCTGTTTAGCTGATTTGTTTGATACCACTGTTTATCTTCTGGTTGGCTTAAATGCGGTCTATAAGCTCTGAATAATTTTCTTTATTTGTTTTGAAGGTTTCGAGAGTAGTTCTCGCACACGTTGAGTTCATCCTGAAATACTTGGACTACCATTGACGTGCAGGGTGGGTTGGTGGAGGAATATACTATCGAAAACTTCCTATTAGCACCAGTTTTGGGCACTGTAGCGTCCTCCAAGCGACAGTGGCTACAATAAAGGTAGCAGTAGACCTATTGTTACGCAGCGCAGCCTCCTTCAACCTGGTGACTATACACCCTGATATTTAGTAAAGTGCAGATACTAGCCTTGTATATGCTGACTGTGCGCTCAAGACTAGTGAAATGATGTCTAGACTCTTTATCTCAAGCATCTAGTTATTTGATGATTCGACTGGTTTGGATGCCTGGCCACGGCGGTACAATTCAGAAAACTGTAAGGCTGATAAGCTTGCTTGAAAAGATACTTCAGCCTCAGTAACTGCGAAATAAAAACGGATAGGAGCTCCGTTGACTTCTTATGAATCACTATTAGACAATTGGCCCTCAGACCAGTTCAGCAAGTGTTGATTAGCTGTGCAGTCGCAAGGTTCTTCTGGGACGGGGTAAATACTGCGGAAATCTTCGTCCTCAGCAAGGTACAGCTTTCAATGGTTGTAGGAGTTCTACCTGCACACTGTCCGATCGGTATTCATGCAATAAAATTGAACATCGTACCGAATGCCAACTGCATTAACTGTTTGGAAGAAGATGAAACACTTCCACATTATTTCACATATTTTTAGACATCCAGTAGAAATAGCGGATATAGAAATAAAACAACTAGGCAGATTTGTGATAGGTTCACAGCGTTTTGGCCGATAGCTGATATCCCCCTACATCACTTCTTCACATGGTTTCTCAAAGAACTGTATTTAACAGTTTAAGTGTAATCCTCCCGCCTTGCCGAAGGATCAGCCGTTTAACATAACTTATACTAGGAAGTTTCGAAACAAAAAGCTCCTAAAATTCCAACGGGCTGTAAAATTCCGCTGCAACCTTAGTACTAAAAATTCGGAGAAAAAGTAGTGAAACTCAATTTCCAACTCGTATTTACTTGCATCCCTACTTTCGCTTGGATTAATTTGAATATTATCATATTTTCGGACGTTGGCAACTCTATTTACTTAAAAAAACTTTCGGAACCGTTACTTACTTTCTGGCATAAAAACAAAATTACTCAAAATTTTCTTTTCTCCATTCACTATTTACAATGTCATTTCACTCTTCTGTAATTTCTTGAAATTCAAATACAAAAAAAAATCTGTAAATCAAAACAATTTCGGTTCAAAATTCTAAGAATACATTTCGAAACGCTATCGATGCAACCAAACATTGAATTTCAACGCTAGTTAACGGTACTAAGCATTACTCGTATAGGAACTCAAAAATACAATAATATCTTTAGCGGAAATTCAAAAGATATCAAGACAGTCCGTTTACTTCCAAGCATGTTACGGCCCTGCAATTTCCCGAAACCCGAAAAATGGCAAACACTAAGCGAACAACATCCTTGGCTGAAACAACACATGCGCTGCAGAAAGAAGCTGAAAGGCGGTGGTGTGCTACGAGAGTTCTCGCGTATACCCGGTCTCTCGGAGCGCACAATCCGCTCTGTGCTTTTCGAGGAGAAATTCGATACAAACAAAGGCAAAAAATGTTGCGACGAGTGGAACACTCGCGATGCCGGCCTGCATGTGCCTTTCAGTAATAACATGCTAGACCAGCCACCAATAACAGAGGAGGAATTGCTCTTAAAAACATTAATGCAAAAGATGGGTTTCTTGAGTGATGACGCGACAACTCAGTCGGAAAGAGAAATGTTACGCCGATGGCTTAAGGAACTCAACAATTTCTATAATCTACGTAATAATAATGATTTGAAGCGTAAAAAATATGATTTTTCTAAAAGATATGAACTAAATTATCTGGATTATACACTTTTTAAATATCCTGGCGTCGATACGGATAGTGAGTTTGAAGAGGATGAAGAGGAGGCACGAAAAAGAAAACGTCGCCAACGTAAGCCAATTAAAGAATTACCCGATGATGCGCGCGCCGATCTGCACCATATGCGTTTTCGTTTGCGCAGCTTGACGAAGAAACGCAAAGCTACAGTCGAAGCACTACTATTCTACCAGCCATTCGTTAGACAGAACACTGGCATATGGCAAAGTTTCAATCCGGATCTGGGCTCAGTTGCCTTGAGAGCCAAGTTATCTGAGCTAGGTTGCGATCCGAAATTCACTGAGTGGGAAATGAAGGCAATGGATTACATAATACGTGGCGATCCGATACCAACACATCTTTACGATATTGATTTAGTTAGAGCACTACGTGCTGACTTGGCGAAATTGTTGGTGCGCAAACCAAAGCCCATCTATGATTTCTTTGGTTTTGAAATTAAAAGAAAGCAGCGTCGACATTCTAGATATTAATATGAAGCGCTCAATTTGTGATTGTTTGGTGGTGCTGAGATTCGAAATTCTATATGAAATTGAAAAAAATGATAATAAATTAAATTATGCATTTAATTAAAGTGTGTTATTGGGAATTTTTTGGTGGAGTGGAAGTGTGTGGAGTTTTAATGAAGGTAGAGTTGGGGAATGGATATTTTGTAAAATTTGTTTGGTTTATATATGTATATAGTATTTTTAAATACAAGTAGTCATCTACTTTCTTTTTTTTTAATTAAGTTGAATTATATCGAATTGAGTTGTTTTGAGTTGAGCTGAGTATAGCTAATTTAAGTTACATTGAGTTTAGTTGAAATAAATTTTGAGTTGTGCTGAGTTCAGTTGAAATATATTTTGAGTTGAGTTAAGTTGAGTTGGGTTTAGTTGAAATAAATTTTGAGTTGAGTTGACCTCTGTTCAGTTGAAATAAATTTTTAGTTGAATTGAGTTGAGCTTAGTTCAGCCAATATAAATTTTGATTTGTGTTGAGTTTAGTTGAGTTGAGTTGAGCTGAGTTCAGTTGAAATAAGTTTTGAGCTGTGTTGAGTTGAGTTTAATTTAGTTGAAATAAATTTTGAATTGTGTTGAGCTGGGTCCAGTTGAAATAAATTTTGAGTTGTGCTAAGTTCAGTTGAAATAAATTTTGAATTGTGTTGAGTTTAGTTGAGCTGGGTCCAGTTAAAATAAATTTTGAGTTGTGCTGAGTTCAGTTGAAATAAATTTTTGGTTCTGTAGAGTTTAGTTGAATTTGCTTCACTTGAATTAAATTGATTTCAGTCTAATGCATTACATTGATTGCACTGAATTGAACTGAGGCAAATTAACTTTAAATTAGTTTAATTAATCTATAAATTGAATGAATTAAAATAATTTAATTAATTCAAACTAAGTGAAATGTACTGGAAAATTTTGTTGAGTTTTCAAGTCCGTTTATTTTAGATTGAATCAATTTTAGATCAACTACACAGAATTAAGATGACTTAAGCAAATAAATTTCAAAGTCAATTTAGGTGACTTTTTAGATTTTTAATTAAATAAAAATTAAGTCAACTAAGTGAAATGTGGATTATTTAAGCAAAGAAATTTATGTGACTTATTAGGTGATTTTTCGAATCAGATTGTTTAGATTAAATTAAAATTAAGTCAAATAAGTGGAATTCATATTATTCAAGCGAAAATAGTCAAAGTCAATTTAATTGACTTTTCTTGATTTTTTGACTCAGACTATTTTGAATTAAGATTAAGTGAAATGTACTGTAAATTTTTCTTGTTTTTTCAAATCAATTTATTTTAGATCAACTAAGCGAAGTTAAGATTATTTAAGAAAAAAAATGCCAAAGTAAATTTAGTCAATTAAATGAAATTAAGATTATTTAAGCAAAAAAAAGGTCAATGTCAATTTAGCTGACTTTTTTCACATTTTTCGAATCAGATTGTTTAGATTAAATAAAAGTTAAGTCAACTAAGTGGAACTGAGATTATTTAAACGAAAAAAGGTTAAAATCCATTTACGTGACTTTTTCAATTTTTTTAGTCAGATTATTTTGGATTAAATAAGAATTAATTAACTATGTGAAGTTAAGAATACTTAAAGTAAACAATTACACAGTCAACAGAATCCAATTCATTGCCAGGAATCATAAATAAATATAATATACTAAACTCTAGAAATCCACAAATTTCCAGAAATTGCAACTTTTTTCATTTTCTCCCATGCTCTGCCACGCAATTCTGTTACCTAATCGTTTATGTGCTCTAACAAATTGTAACGGATTCACTCAATTGAAGCAGAATGCATTCCACGTACTAATTTTGCTTTTTGTTATTGTTGATTTTGCCTTTTCTGTTAATGTTTTTGCCTTTAGTAATCGTCACGCCAATAGCTGTGCTCGATTTCAATTTCGAATGCAGAGTGAAATTAAGCACCCATTGGAGAGCTTCGCAAACAGCGACGCAAGCACACACGCACACATATGTACATATGTATATTTACATACACATATGCATAGAAATGCTGATACTTTGGAAAGATAAAAATGACGGCGACTTTTCTATTAAAACAGCTCAAATTACAAACAATAACCGACCGCGTTGATGCCCGCCTTCTCCCTCACTGTTGGTCTCGGCGGCTGCTGGACTCGCCCATCAAACAGCTGGCCATCCATATTGTTCGCCCTTGCTGTGCGCTTTTGAGGCCTACAATTACTTTAAGCGTTGACAATAATTTTTTCTACGTTTTTGTTGTTGTTGTTGTTGTTGATGCCATACAGACACAAGGCGGCAGTTGATGTTGCCTCAAGTGGTTATAGGCAGGCGACCGCAGCACAGCTGCTGCGCTTAGAACCGCCACAAATGAGTTCGCACATATTTACATGCAGAGGAAGTGAAGAATTGAGTATTTTATTGCTATTAATATTTTCTATTTATTTTTTTCTGTATTTTTTTTGTTTGCAAATTGCTAAGCATTTGTTTCATAGCAAAAGTCTAGCTGTTGCCTAACCGCAAATTACTTGAAATTCGCTTGGCAACTGACAGCGTGCGGCATATTTATTACTAGTTGATGTTTTTGTTGTTGTTTTTTCCAGAATATTGCATAAATTCACTTGGAATTGTGCAAAAATGAAATGTATATAAATATGTATGTATGTGTTGTATAGCTGTGTGTGTGCACACATTTTTCACGCAACTGTGTTAGTTGCTTTATTGGTGTCAATTTCACTGCAGGCGTGTTTTTCACTGCATCAATTGGCAGTATTTAATATGGGTGGCAACAAATTGTGAAATAAATTGCCAGTATGCATTACATAGTTTCCGTTATGCAAATGCCACTAAATTAGTATTATTAATTCACTCTATTTTAGCTAATATTTTTACAAGTTTTTATTGCTTTTATTTTATTGAATATATTGACTAGTTTTCATGTAAAATAATAACTGTATGATTTTTATTTTGCCATTTCCGGTTTATTTAAGCCAAAATAGCGTGCGAAGGTTGCCGCTTAGTTGAAATTTGAAAGAAAAAATTTATAAATAAGTGGAAAAACGCTAAAAAAATCAAAATAATTAAGAAGTAGAATGTCGCGGGAAGAAATTTTTTTTAAGGGGCTGCCACCTGTTTTCAAACAGACATTATTTTTTAGTTAAACAAAAAGGCTCTGCAAGCTGAAAACATTAAAAAATCATGCTTTTGCGAATAAATTTTTAAGAGAGTTGCCACCTGTTTAAAAAAAAACATTTTTAGATAGACAAGAAGGCGCTGGAAGGTGGAAACAATTAACAATCATGAAGTTGGGAGTAATTTTTAAAGGGTTGCCACATGTTAAAAAAATCATTATTACATAAACAAAAAGGCCCTGGAAGCTGAAAACAATTGAAAATCTTGTTGTTGTAAACACTTTTTTAAAGGGCTGCTAACTGTTTATTAACCTTTTGTTTTCAAGCAAGCAAACGCTGGAAACTGAAGAAACCTGTATACGAATTTTGAAAAAGCGTTGCCACCTGTTAAAATTTAAATAAAATAAAAAGAATAAATGTCTACAAATTAAATAAAATAAATTTAAAAAAAAATTAAAAAAGTTCACAACACAAATATCGCTGTCCAAATTAGGGTTACCACCTGTCTATAATAAATTTTTGCTATGTCAATTTGAAAATATTACAGTACTGGTACCAAAAAGAGTGAAAATTAAAAATAATCATAAAACGTAAAACTTTTTAAAAAAGGGTTGCCATATAATACCAAATTTAAATAAAATTGAAAGAAAATTAAAAAATATCTTCCAGTTAACTACTGTTCTGGTATCAAAGTAGGGAGGGTTAATAGCATATATAATTTGGTGGGGTTGCCACCTACTAACAGTTAAACAAAAATTTAATTTAAAACATATTTTAAAGAAAAAATTTCTCAATTTTTGAACAATTTTATCACTTCTTAATAACTATCCTTTTTTATAACATTTGTGGTAAATTTTTCTGCTTCATTTTTTCTCTTCATATGTACATGATATACAAATACTTGTATATAAGCACATGTGATTTACATAAATAATATGCGTGTTTAATTGCTTACATTTCTGATTGTCGGTTGCTTGTTTATCAACTTAATTAAACATGTGTGACTGACATTGCTTTCAATGTCTGTTAATGGCTGGTTTTAGTTGCATTCTACCGCCCACTTTGTTCCTATGATTTTATGTTAATTACTAATTACGAGGAATTAGTGGCATGTCTGATTACTAAGGTCCTTGGTATTTGCTGAATTTATTCAGAAAAAATTCCCCTGTCAGTTATTTTACCTATTTGGTTGTTGTTGGTGCAACGAATAGTTACCTCACCACTAGAAATGTGGTAAATGTCATTTCTCTTTGTGAGAAAAAAAGTCACTGCAGTCACAACCAGTTAGTTGTAACTGAAATGTGAATGACAAATTGGTATACGGATTCTTACAGTTAATTTTGTATATTTTTTTTTTGATAAAATCCAATTTTTTTTCCTTTTTCTTCTCTCTCTATCACTCTCTCTTTCTATTCCTCAGTAAATCTCTTCCACTCTATTCTTCGTTCGCTCTCTTCCTCGATTTCAATAGCTCAATATTATTTATTTCTGTGATTTTCTCTCTTACTCTCTCTCTACACTTCTCACGTTCTTCCTACCTCTTTCTCTCACTTTTAAAACTCTCTTTCTCGCTTTCGCTCTCTTCCTTTCTCTATACATGTATGTCTCTTTCATCTATCTATCTATCTATTTATCTCACTTTCTTCTTCTCCGTCTATTAATTTCTCCCTCACATTTTCTTTCTATCTTCTCCTTCTTTCTCTCTCTGTCTCTCTCTCTATTTTTCACTATCTCGTATTTTCTTTCTCTCCCTCTCTCTCTGTATCCCTATCCCTCCTTTTCCATCTATCTCACATCTCGCTCTTCCTTGCTCTGTGCTCATTCGAATTTCTTTCTTTTTAATCTCCTCTAAAGTTAATCATTTACTGCTTCTCCCACAAAGCTCAAAGATTTACATAAAGCAACTGCTCCATTAAATTTTATTAGTTGTAAAAATACTGAAAACGTTATTTTAATTTCTCTGGATACTCCAGCGATCAACTTTCCCATTCCATAACTCCATCCACGATTTTGAAACATTTCTAGTCCAGACACTATAGTCTTTATAGTCATTTATCTCGTCCATTCCCAACTGCGAACTTTCGACTCATCAACTCAGCAGTATTCCTCAAGATTATTTTTAGAGATATTACTAAATACGTAGTAGAGCTACATTGTGCCAAATTTTCTAAGTCTAATATAATTAATCGCAAGCGTAAAGTTTCTGTAGTATTCGTTGCACTTTTACTTTCCGATATCCTTGGTCTTTCATATATAAGGTTTAGATTTCCTAAAATTATTTGTTACTGAAAGAACTTACTTAGATAAGAAAAGGTCTTCATGGTCGAGACACATGCTCGAAACGCCTCTACGAACTCTAACATATCGTCTTCGAGGTATGATCGCTCTCATAAGTGAAGCGAAAATGTTTTCTAACGCAATTCAGGAACTAACTAGTGACCCAACACTCTGATCTCAACCTAACACTCACTTGTCGTCTCTAGAGAGTAAAAATTCATGTCATACATCGGTTTGTACTTTACACCAACCAAAAACACATCGCTCATTATCCGAATTTTGTACTCGACTTAAAATAAATGTTTCTTCTTGTCAGAGAATGAAGTGAAAAAATTGGAAAAAATAGAAATAAAAAACAAAATATTTTTGGAGTGCAATTTAATATATATATTTTTTGGATTTTGTTTAAATAAAATATATAAAATTTAATTTGCATTTTTTGTTATAAATTTTGGTGGCGGTCTCCAAGTCAGACCATGCATACGCGAAATTTTTACGGCGTCGATATTGAAGAGGATCTTGGCATACCGTTGTCATATGATGCGGCCTGGAAGATCTTCAATCGTTGGCCGCGTGAGGTGCGCGTACAACGCCAACGATTGGGTCAGCGAACCACGCCTTCGAAGCACGCTTGGTGTTTTTGTCAGGAAAAGAATTGTACAACGCGTTGTCCGTTCTTCGGCTTCTATAATAAGAAAGACGGGCCAACGGAGAATAAGTTACAGAGCATAATGACGCATACGCAAGGTGGGGGACGTAGTCCACCAGAATATAAAGGATTGCTACGTAGTCTCAATAAATGGTACAACAGCCGATGCGCCGAGGGTTCGAGTCAAGTATTGGATTTGTCGAAGTTGGAGCAATTAACGATAAAATATAAATATCCCGTATTTGCTTTAAACAAAAAGAATAGTTCGCGTAGATTTCGTAGACACGACAGCAAATCGGTGTTTTACCACGATACGAAGTGCAAGCCGTCGTCGATGACCAGCAAGACTACGAAGCGTAGCAGAGCTAGCGAGGAGCACAGCTCTTCCGAACTGTATTACACAATTGAGAACCAATTGCGCAATCTCAGCGTGAGTCAGTCGCGTCTCAAACACATGAGCGCAAGCCTCTGCCGTTTGGCCTATGCTAAAAGGCATGCCTCGCGGACGGGGTTACGGCCGAAGATCTACAAGCGTAAAGTAGTGCGTAGATATCGCAGTGACATACCGATCGTCAGCAATAGCGAGAGCACTGGCAATACCAATACGAGTAAAACGTCGAACTTTTGTTGCAAAAGCAGTCGGAATAGTAAGTCCACGAAGAGCACCGATGCCAGTAAAGGCAGCAAGACAACCGAAAGTAGCAAACCCAGCAAAGACAGGAAGATAAAAAAACGTGCCAAATCCAGCAAGAGCAAAAAGCCGAGCAAAAGTAGCAAGCTAAGCAAAGGCAAGTTAAGTGAGAGTAGTAAGACTACCGAGAGCACTAAGTCGAGCAAAAGCTGCAAGCTTAGTAAAGCCAGCAAGGTGAGTAAGACCAGTAAGACAAGCAAGACAAGCAAAACCAGTGAGAGCAGCAAAACGAGCAAAACCAGCGAGAGCAGCAAGACTAGCGAAAGCTACAAATCCGTCACAGGCAGTAAAATTACCGGCACCAGCAAGAGCAGTGAAAACAGTCGGGCTAAAGATACCAGCAAGAGTGATTATACCAGCAAAACTGGTGAAACTAGCAAGAGTGGCGCGGCCAACTTGAGTACCGGCACCAGCAAGCGCAGCAGTACCAACAAAAGTAAGGCGCCGAGTAAGAATAGCGTCAGCAGCAAGTCAACGAATGTCACAACCGCCAAGGCGATCAGTCATCCTGTCGTGAGGAGCATACGCTTCAACCTCGCCAAAGGCAAGCGAGGCGCCACACGATCCGCTGGCGATGAAGAGCTCAATTGCAAGCGTAAAGCCACCGGCAGTATAATGAAGGAACAAGCCAAAGTTGCCAAACCGCAGATACAGCGTCTCGGCGGTGGTAATGAGTTGCTGAATCGTAGCAATCGTAGGCCTATCATGGCTTGGAACAGCGGCGCCGGTGCTCCGAGCCGTAAGCCCGCAGCTGAAGCTGCGCCGAAACCCAACAGCAAGTGTGCAGCCAATCAGTTGGCGCCTAAGTGTTGTCTAATTAAGAAACCTAATAAAGTCTCTATCTTCATTGATGCCGGTGGCGCCGGTGATGCTGTGGCTCATAGAGGCAGACGCTGCAAGGTTACTAAAAAACCATCGGTGCTCGTCTCAAAGCCGATATTGTCCATGTTTCGCAAGAACCGTACCATTTCCAAGCAAAGCCTGGCAATGTGTGGTCAAAAGTCAAGGTGTTTCTTCATTAAAGGCGGGCGTCGCAAGTAATCAAATCAAAATTTTCTAATGTGTGTTATTCTAAAAAAGTTGCTTTTTAAAATTTTCTTACATTAACCAACTTCGATGGGGTTTTGTGAATAGGTTTCTGAAAATTATTACACAAAATCACATCGCAGTTTGTTGTTTTAAAAGTATATGTAGCTTTACTTCTATTAAAATTTTTTGTCCTATTATGTATTATGTTGTGGTCTCTAAATTATTGATTTCAAATATATTTGAAGATTCGAAAGTGTTGGGTTTTAGTTGAACTCTTCGAAGTTATATCTTGCTTGTAGATTGAATACTAAAGTCAAAGCTTGGAGACGTCCTTACAAATGAGCTCATTTCTCCGAAACTATCTGCGGCATCATCTTGAAATTTCCGAAGAATATACTAAAATATATATTCTTCAAACAGTAAAGAGTTTACACCTCGATATTCACGGTATATCGATATTACTCCAAATTTAGCAAGTATTTAATATTCTGAACCTGGTGAGCTCGTTTTCAATCAGAATATGTAAAGTTGGCCTCCATGGGAGTATTACCTCTAAGATATAAATAATAAGAAGACTAGATGGATATTTCTTAATCCACATTTTTTAACTGTAATTCTTGAAAAAATGAGAAACGTGATGGAGAAGAGTCCCTTAATCATGTTCAAACCCCAGAACAACCCGAAAAAGTAGTAAAGGTTGCCACCTAATTTGTATTACTAATTATTTCAATAAAATTTCAGCAGAGATTTTTGGAGAAGAGTTTGCCGATTATTATTATTATTAACATCCCCAAAAGTATTGAGGGTTGCCACTTTATATTAAAAAAATATTTCAAGAAAATATTCAGCATATATATATTTTCAGAGAAGAGTCTGCCAATTATGCATAAGTCCCAATACATCACAAAACGTTGTTAGGGCTGCCACCTAATATTTAAAAAAAAAGTTATTTCCATTAAAGTTCAGCAAACGTTTAGAAACGAATGTGCAAATTATACATAAGTCCCAATACATCGCAAAAAGTTATAAGGGTTGCCACCTAAAATTAAAAAAAAAATATTCCAAGAAAATATCAGCAAACTAAAATATTTATATAAAATCCAAAAATTAGCGCTGAAGGTTACCACCTTTGTTTAAATACGCATAAATATATTTTTGAATAAATTTCAGAATTATTAGGTGTTCTATAGATTTTCCCAGAAGAGTAGTGGTAGTAGTAGCAGGGTTGCCGACTAGTAATTATTATGAAGATTTCAAAAAAATTTGAACATATATTTTTAGGGAAGACTAAGTCGATTATGAATCTCACCTATTCTGGTGCTGAAAGGAAAGAAAGATATGGCATCCAAAAAGGAACTTCAGAAGTTGCCACCTTTAATTTAAATGCGTTTAAAAATATAAAATATGAATAAATTACAGAATTATTTGGTATCCTACAGATTATCACAGAACAGTAATGATAGTAGTAGCAGGGTTGCCACCTACTTTTTTTTGATACTTCACTAAATTCCAACAAGTATTTTTAGAGAAGACTAAGCCGATTATGAACAAGTCGCTTCACCTATACTGGTATCAAATTAAAATACTGATATAAAAGTAAAAAAAAATGTACCGTAAGAGTTGCCACTTAGAAATTAAAAGCGAATACATTTTTTTTTTGAAATTGCGATGACAATACTGCGTAAATATGCACATAAAAAACGATATTTAGTGTAATTAAGTTAAGACTGTCTTAGGGTTGCCATATATTTATATGAAAAATTGTAGTTACTAAATTAAAAATCAATATTTTAAGTTTTCGAGGTGCCTTGTATAGAATAGTAAGCATTAATTCATATGGTTGCCAGCTAAGAAATACATATATGAACAAACATTTGCAATTTCCTTCTGAGCCGCTGGTTGCCAACTATTTTTTAATTAATTAAGGAATTTTAAAAATGATTTTATAAAGAAAAAAATAAATAAATATCAGAACACACTTCAAAAATTCCTACCCACACAGCAAACCAATTTTAAATATTTTAGTAGAGTTGCCATAATTCATATTTTTTCTTTTGACAAGAAATATCCAATGAGTATTTTTTAATAAAAAACTGCATATATTTTATTTGTTATTAAATTTTGTATAGAGTTGCCACCTTATTCTAAATATACATCCCAAAATTATACCAATAACTGCCTAAAATTTTCAGTTAAAACAAAAATTATTTTTAATCATATATTTGTTGCCTGAAGCTTTCTAATCAGTTCGGTTAATGAAAAAAGTTTAGTTTAGTTTTCAAAAATATAAAAAAAAATCAAATTCAAGTTTTCAAATTAAATTTCTTTAATTAATCACAAAATGTGGTGCTGCTTATATCCGCGCAGTTTCGATTGTTGCCCTGTCGACCCGCATGCGTGGAAACGTGATGTTAAAATGTGTGCCCTTGGTCCTACGTGGACTCAACAAACCAACTTAAGTGCCAGCTGTAACAGACATGGTTGCAATGACCACATGCTTCAACGCATTTTACTTCAGAATTCAGTTCGCAACGATTCAACACCAAATATTTTGGATAAAAGCGTGCGGGTGCCGTTATGTGAAAATTTCGAAAAGTACGGAATCGAGGCAAAACGTCGCAATGCCAAATATTCGCTGCAACCCTTGATGACAAAATCCAGCAATGACCACGAATTAATAAAACAGCTGCTGAAATCGCACCCCGCGGGGTATAAATATGCCTGCAAATGCGAACACACAATGACCGGCAGTTGTAAATGCAAAAGAAGAGGCTTTGAAATGAATGGTTCGTACTATAGCGGTATTTACTAGCGTGGGAATAATTAGAGAAAAGGACTGAAAACCATCGAATTACAAAAAAAGCAAAAGGAATAATTTATTAAAGAATATAAAATATAACATAGTATTATATAGAGCTAGACACAATGCAACGCGAAAAATAGCAAAAACCCATTTTTTGTGGGTCTACATATAAGATAACTAAAATTAAAAAATTAAATAAAAATTATCTTCCAGTTTTCATTTCCACTCATCGATAAATTGGTGAATAAATTGAAGTTACCATTATTTTTACTAATTCCGAACAATCTGGCAACCCTTTGTTCTAAAATAAAAATCATAACTCAATTGCTAACTGTAATAATATTATGATTGAAAATATGCAATAAATAATATAAACAGTATTTATAGCCACTTAAAGTTACCACATTTTCACTAATTTCGAACAACTTGGCAACCCTCTTTTCAAATAAAACTTACCTCTCAAATGCTAACTCTAACTCAATGAAATTTTTAAATTTGTTCTCTTAACTTTTATAATGGCAACTCTAGATGGTTGAAAAAACTTTTGGCTTCTCCAAAATTCTTAAAATTTTTAATTAGATGTCTATAATACTCGTATATTTTCCAATATTTGGGATAATTTTTCAATTAATTTATTTCTCATTTTCTTCTCATACATTTTTTTATTATTTTATTGTGGCAACTCTAGTTGGCTTCTCCAAAATTCTTAAAATTTTTAAATTGGTGTCTATAATATATTTTTCAATGTTTGGCACAGTTTTTCTCTCTACTTTTTTAATTTTCCTTATTATCCAAAAATACTGTATTTTTAAGAAAACTTCTCTGTGACATATTATTCACTCATATTCAGATTTTCTAAATTTGTTTCTACTTGGCAACCCTTTTTTCATTTATGCGCTCCAAAATTCTTCGTAAAGCTGGAAATTGTTGTCTATAATATACTTTTCAGACATAAGCGCTATTCTTTACAAACCTACATTTTGGCAACTCTATGTTTTTGTTTTTCAATTTTCCTCAGTAATAGTTAGTCAATATTCGAAAAATTTGATCTTAAGTAGTTTTGAGTTTTTATAATTTTTTTATTACATGGCAACCCCATTTCCTCCTCAGTGTTTTAATTTTAAAACTTGTGTATTTAATATATTTTTCAGTGCTAAGCACTATTTTTCAAAAGTTGCAACTTGGCAACTCTATATATTTTTTAATTTTTCTTAGTGTCCAAAAATACTTAACTTTTTTGATTTTCAAACAAACTTTTCTTTTCAAAACTTTTTTTTAATTGATTTTGAAATTTAATAAAAAAATGTATACTTGGCAACACTGTTTTTCATTTAAAATTCTACCAAAGTCTCATAAATTTTGAAATTGGTGTTTATAATATAACTTTCACTTGAGCACTATTATTTCCAACACACAATTTGGCAACTCTAGATTTTTTCCAGTTTTTCTTATTGTCCGTAAATTGAACTGTTTTAGTTTTCAAAAAAAGGTCTTTATTTTAATTTTGAAATATTCTAAAACTGTTTAATACTTGGCAATCCTTTTTTTATTTAAGCTTATACATAATTCTAAAATTTTGAAATGAAGGCTTTCCAAATTTTTTTTATTTTTTGGCAACCCTTTTTCATTTAAGCTTCTACAAAATTAGAAAATTTTGAAATCGATGGCTGTAATATATTTTGTAGTATTAAGCACTATTTTTCCAAATTTACGGCTTGGCAATTACATATACATACATATATATAAATTTTTTTAAACTTTCGTTAGAATTCAAAATTATTGCAGTATTAATTTTTCAAAACAAATTTTCTCTTCAAAATTCGAAAATTTTTTTCAAATAAAATTCTCGCTTCAAAATTCGGAAACCTTTTCCTATCTAATTTTGAGGATTTCAAAAATTTTTGCATTTGGCAACCCTTTTTCTCGATTTTTACTTCTCCGTGTTCAAATTTCAAATTCACATATTTTTTCGTGAAGTCGTTATTCAAATTTTTATTGTAAAAATTTTGTAATTCGAAATATTCCAAATTTTTTCTTGTCTACTTCTGTACTGTGTATTTTACTTCAATGCCTCATAATAAAAGAAATTCGTAAATTAAGATCTTCAAGAACAAAAAACCAAAAAAAAAATTGAAAAACTCAAAATGTGCAATCCATATTATAACTGTTCCAATTATTGCTGCACCTCGCCGACAAATAAAAAATGTCAGTCGTCTTGTCGCCTGGATGAGTGCCACCGGTTAGTGCATTTGCTCCACCACTGGTACGACCCCCTCGAAATGCCGAAGAAATGTACGTGTTGTGAACAGATCAAATGCAAGAAGAATAATCTCCTACATAAGTTGTGTCCCGTACCGGGTCTACGTGGTGAAACTATGAAGCAAGTATTAGGCATGCCAACAATACCGTTATGTGTCTGTCCACCTTTAAAGTCCACCGCGATTGTGCCAAAAACCGAAGCATGTGAAGAAGCTACCGCACGTAAGAGTACACCGAATGTTGAGAGAGATGCTGCCGGACGTCTGTTGTGGGAACTCAATGAGAGCACAGTGCGACCCCGCCAACGTGCGGGCGCAGTTCAAAAGCGACAAATGAATAACTTCCTTAAAGGTCTCAAGAACTGGTATGCTAAGCAAATGAAGGGTACAGCACGTTTACGCACAGCACGTGACACCGGCTCGGCATATGTCGACACGAAGCCACGCAAACGCAAAGCAAACCGCAAACAAAAGCGTAACTCGGCAGCACGCAACAGCTATCATTGGACATCGGATTTTAATTTTATATTCGACGAAGACGAATCGCCAACTGATTCGCCAACCGATTCGCCAGCCGATTCGATTTTAACGATAATATCGGGCACGCGTCTAACGATTATAACGAGCAAACCGGATGTCGAGGTTGTTGACGAAACTATTGCCATGGAGGATTTAACGAACTTGTTGAAGCAAATACAAGCTAAACCGAAACGGCCGATACTCTTTCATTCGCCCTTCAATAAAGATGTGGTGTGGACTTGGCGTAATTATGATCCCTTAGACGATTTACCCAAAACGTTAGCGAAGAAGAAAAAGAAACAACCACGCAAATCCGAGTACACACCGTGGACTATGAATATTGTGAATGATCTGATTGAAGGTAAACCTGTGTCGGATAAACAATTCAAAACGAATACTGAGTTGCAAAGCGTGGTCAATGAATTGGCGCTTGAGATCAAGCAGGGCAAAATGCGTCGTGTCAAGCACAGCAGCAAACACTAGCAGTAAAGCAAAAACTTCGTTAACTGGGGTTGAGCTAACCGTAGTTTTGTTGAAAATATGAGAGGACCACGGATGATGGAGATGGATGAAAGAAGAAGATGGGATGACCAAAATACTAAAGAGTTGTAGTTGGCGTTCTGAGTGAAAATTGTTACTTTGGTTATAATGCGAATTGTATATTTAGGAAAAACAGTTTCCGCTTAATTCAATTTGGTCGAATATTGTGTAAATCTTCAATGTAAATAAATCAAGTTGTATTAAGTGAACTCTATGGGTTTTATAGATCAAAGTTCGAAGTGGACAATATCTATGAATATACCAAAGTTCCAATAGGAAAATATCTGTGACTATACTGGAACTGTTTCTTCTCTGAAAGCAATGAACTCTCAGCAACTGCAAGAGAAAGAGTTTGATAGCTTTTCGAGTATCGCGCACAGGGTAAAACGATTATTTCGAGAAGAATGGTTACCTTGGAACTCATCAATGGTTCGCGGATTAATCCACGCGTTCTTTGCTTTTCAAACTAACCAGAAAATGTAATCGCGACGAGAGCTGCAAGTTTTAATCATCACTTCCGGAATTTCTTTGTTACAGAAACTGTATAGTTTGGTTCCCAGTGAAGCTAGATCTCATTGTATGGACTTTGTAGAAAAATTTTCTGCTCAAAGATCTTATACCAGTCAACTCCGATGCTCTTTCTTGAGGTTTCCCTTTGCTCTGAAAAGTTTTCAGAGGACATCAGCTTCCAAGAGTATTCGAAGCTAAAGACCTCGGCCCAGTTTTCAAGTGCACGCGGTTAAGATCGCATCCCTGTCGGGGGTGGTTTTAAGAGCCGATTGAAGCTTTATGCAATACAGGTACCAATTTTTACTTCTAAAGTTTTTATAGGTTCTGTTTGTTCAACACGCACCGTCCAAGCTTGATCGTCGAAAACTCTCCATTCCGAAATCAAGGAAGTAATTTCTCTAGAAGAAAGCGTAACACAAGAGTGGGAAATAGGCTTTCACTACATCTAAAATCGAAAAGTGACTCAATTCTTGTATTTGTATTCGAGCTTCCCCAGGCGGTGTTTTATACCATGAACTGGTGCCACGAAGTTTATAGCACCTCAAACCCTTCGACGTTGCCGGAGATCCTATGTAATATAATTAAAGGGGTGTTAGATGTGTAGGGTTAGCGGGGCATACAAAGAGATACTAGTGTCATCCGGGGACTCATTGCACGCTGAACATGTCGGGGTCTATTCTGGCTAATTAGGAGTCTAACCTGCTACAGTATCCAGAATGAAACTGCGTAAGGGTCACTTTCGATTCTCACGGCAATTCGAGCATTTAGTAAGTAATGGGTGGCGGTTTGACTCCAAGTACGCCATTCACTGAGAGGGAATCGGTGAAGGTGTTAATGGCTCCACTGTGAAGTCTGGTCGGCGTGTTATATTATTCTATGTCGTCGACGTGGTTGAGGAAGGACCTCTTGATGCCCCTTGGAGGCGGTTCCATTCCCAGCAGATGTCTACAGGGATGATTTCTGCGAAAGCACGTGTGTGTGTTTGGCGGAAGACATTAAGAAACATCCTGTCGAAGTCCGGAGTGCGGTGTTCTGACATGTTTGTAGTTTCCTCATCGGTGTTTCACTGATTTCAGGTGACCATATTGGTGCGGTGCCTTATATGTTGCCAACAACGTTTCTTTGTTTTTTTCCCATGTACTTTCGGCTAGCGACTTGAGGATTTTATTGCGGTTGCAATAATCGCGGTCGTGTGAGGAGTGAAGAAGCACACGCTGTCGACAATCACACCTAAAATCTTGAATGGCTATTAAAGCAACGCTCATACTCGGAAAAATTTTTCAGATCGGACTACTATGGCACATAGACCGACCACTGACCAATAAAAATAGAGTTCTTGTTTGCGATCTTTTAAAGTTTTAAAGGGATGAGTGTTTGTTTTAGGAAACTCAACGTTAAAAAACTCTCAAAACACTTATGTATATCGGAGCTCATAATTTTTACAAGGTCCTACTGTATTTATTTTCATTACTTTTCGCCCTATTTGGCTTTCTGACGTTTACAAATCGCTTTCAGAAATTATATTTTCATTTTAAATGTCGAAATTGCTAAATTAAGTAAACATATTTTGGAAAACAATACCAAAATTGCAAGTAAGAGATATCGTTAAACAAAATGTTTAATGCGTATAATATCTACAGTTACGAGCAAGATTATCAGCCATATCCCACTTGTAACAACAATAATCTTGATGACTGGCAATTCAACAAACGTTACCTTAATCAAAATTCTGATGAACGTTTGCCGGACAACCAAGTGGTGTTCCATCCAGCTGAAGGCCCAGAGCCTCCCACGACGCCCTCAACAAAAACGCTGAAACAAGCCATCGCCTCGCTAAATGTGATGTACAGCGCCGCCAATGAGGAGATACCACTCCAGAACTACACAGCTGAAAGTGATATTTATATAACCGATTCACTAATGAACGCCAAAATGAAAAGGAGAAGATTTCGGAAGATCACAATGCCAGGTCGCTTAGCTGATCCGAAGAAACTGGAAATGAATACTTGGTTAAAGCATATGGACGAATGGTATACGGCGGAAATGCGTAAGGATTGTCCCAAATTGATGCTGAATCACAAGAAGGATAGGAGGGTGCGTATTGCGCAGTTGCAGCGATGCTAGCTTGATGAGAATTGGAACGATGAGAGCTTAGATCGTGCTTTAGCTATCTAATATCGCGTATAACAGCTGCTGCGAACCTGATTTCTGGTAAAAGTTAATAGTTGCGAATCGAAAGCTTTAAATACTGGTTATCTGTCAAGAAGCTTGATATATTCCCATAAAACTGTGTAGCACTGACCATAGATAATGGTCCATGCACACTATTTTTCTGGTATACCTATATGATATTTAAAATGTTTTCAATAAATTTGACTATTTTACGGACAATGTAAGTTTACGTTGCTAAAATCTCTTGATACAGCTAGTAACAGATCCTTAATGAATGTCTCTCTTCGCTTTTTATCTCGAAAGGTTTAAAAAAATGTGTTGCAGTCCACCAGGATCCAGTTAGATTCCGCGTTAATAGATCGGATCTTTATGAAAATAATGGAAATGAACCAATATTTTTGCTGCTTTACAATATTAGATCACTTAAACCCACGAAAGAGTTGAGCGCAATATTCCTAAGAGCAAGTTTTATTACTAAGATCTAAGGACAAAGTTTTCAGCTCAGTTCGATGGACTATTTCTAAAAATTGTATCGTAGATTCCTTGAATATCCTTAGCTCCAAGTTATGTTGTAACCACATAGTTCTCATTTTTATTACCTCCTGATTATTTTGTACGCGGAAGGTTCGTCAGCGACCGTCAGAGTTATTTTCCTAATCCTAAGGGCTTTCTGAATGAGATTCGCCCTTTTCCTCTTGATTATTTTGAAGGAGGAAAGTCCGTCGCCGATCGTCAGAGCTATATCCTAATCTTTAGATCTTTCTGAATTAGTAAGTAATTCTTCCAACATCCGGGTTCTTACAGGCTCTCCAAATGAAGGACAGACTTTTGTGAGGAATTTGTTCCACTCCAAGTTGTGTTTTGTTTTGACCGACCGCAAACTGACGCTTGTACCGACCGAAGGCTCATTATAAGAACAGCTCTTTGAAACTTTAGAGTCTCTACTGAGGGATGCTCCAAAATATAGCTTTTTCCAAAATTATCTTCAGAATTTTACTGTCGGATTATAGACTGTGGCTTATTCGGATATGAGTTTGCTTGTCTTTTTACTTTTTTTTAAATCCTACGCTGCTAGATAATCAATCGTATTCCTTTTATAAAACAGAAAGTCTAAGAACTTGCCTTCAAAGCTGAAGTCATAAAATAAAAAGTAAGAAAATAATAAATATTTCGGTTTTCCAAAACAATAAGTTGTGGCCGTCGTCAAAAAGTAATGGACAATCCACATTGCAACGAAACAAATTCAAACGAAAAACCACCCATTATGGAGGGATTGAAGTACGCCAGCATGCTGCCGGAGCAGTTTATGAATTGGTGTCTCACCGGACTGGAGAGAGCCAACGAAAGCTTGCGCATGTTAGTCTCAACTAATTCCGTAAAAACGCTGTCCAAAGATATGGCGACCATTACCGAACCACAGCTGCTTAGCACAGAAACGCCAAGAAAAATTGCTGCAAACAAAAAAACGTCTACGAATAACGCCAAAAGAAAACCCCAAACAACAGAAAAGAAGATGACCTGCAATGTTAAGGAAATGTTTCCTTACCAACTGGATCGGCTGCGGCGCGTGTTGTATGCGGATGACGAGCACATGTTACGTCAGGAGTTGGCCGAGAAGCATTACAACGCAAACTTCTTCAATCAACTCGATAAGGTGGAGTCAAATCACAATGCTTTAAATGCGAAGCTGGCGCAAGAAGCGCTCCTACAGAAGCTGCTAAACAAGGATCATGCTGTGTCAGCTCGTACGGAGACAGAGTCAACGCACAACGTGCTACAAAGTCGCGAGAGCCGCTTGTGTCGTCTGCTGGGTGGTGGCGTTAACGAACGAAAGTGCCGTTGCAATTGCTGCGGTAAAGTCTGCCAGCCGAAACGCAATAACCGAACTTTCGTCGAGTACGATTGGACGAACTATGATTGGTGTAAGCCGCTCAGAGCGGAGCTGCAGCGACGCACGAAACACTTGAATCGGCTGAAGAGAGAATTGCAACTGCGAGCTATTCGTGTGCTGCCGAATGTTACACATTTTTAATACAAATAAACATATAAAGCGTAGGGAATGCTCAAAATTTTGCTGGAGTGAAGGTGGTTTCGAGAAGTTTCCATTTTCAGACTGGCTTAGCACATTCGTTTCAACAGAATTTTGAGTGTTTTCCATATAACCGTTTAATGTGGAATGAAATATCGCATTTGTTAATGTGGATTGTCGATTTGCTTTCAAGAAAAAATTTAACTGTATTTTACTAAATTTGAAAAATTAAAAAAAAAAAATCGTTCCACATAAATATTAATCTAACTATTGTGTTCTCGAGAAAGTTTTCCGTTTTAAATATGGATTCTGGTATAAAATCTGCTCTCAAGAATAAGTTTTTTTATCCTCTAACAGATTGATGCATTTACTATAGACCATACCTGGAAAAGGCATCTGAAACCATGGTTGATCGAAACTACTTATACAAAATCAGCTCATTAAGGTCGGATTTCTAATACTACCATACAAGATAAGCCTAACTTTTACTAAGTAAAATTGGTATACCTCAAAAGTTTGGTACTTAAAAGAATATTTTCAAACCCAGAGCCCAATCTACCAAGTAAGCATGAAGTTTGATAACTTTGTTCCAGACTATAATACAAAATCATTTCATCATGGCCAGATTTCTAATACTACCGTATTAAATAAGCTGTCTCACTTATTCCTAAGTAAAATTGGTATACCTCCTTGTTCGAGACAGTATCACATCAGCCATAGCAACAGAACATATAATAACTTGATCAAAACTGGAATGCCAAGCTAGAAAAGGCAAGATTCCTTACTTTTATAGCGAGATTAAACCACTCCGCGCTTGAGAACGGCCTATGTCAGAGACTACCTCAAGAAGCTCGTGTTTTTATACCCGATAATAACTTCCAAAATATCTCGTATCGACTTTTCGATGAGAAAATAATTTTAAGTCAACGAATTTTCAACCTCTCTCACATTACATTTCTTCCCTTTACAAAGCAACAAACGTACATATGTATTTCCATTGGAAAAATAAAAAATAAATAAATATAAAACAACCTAAATTAAAATGTGCTGCCCCTACACAAACAACTGCAACAATAGCTGTCGAGCAGTTACATTGGATAGTGTACCCTTTTATTGTGACGCCCAAGATTTGAACGAATGGAAACGTTTCATGATCGAAAAATTCTGGCCTGAAGACGGACCACGCTGTCACTGTTGTGGACGCATAAAATGCAAGAATCGTGGTTTATTGCATAAACTATGCATGGTACCAGGTATGACAGGACGCACCATGTACGACATACTCACAAAGTTGGATCCGAACTTCAGTGTGTGTCAATGTGATGAAGCCTGGAATTCCTGGACTAACGTAACAATACCCTTTACAGACTTCCAAGAAAACTGGACAGATCGCAGTGGTAATGAAAGCAATGGAAACAGATTGCCGTTAACTGGCGTCACCGACTTCCAAGAGAAATGGACAGATCGCAATGGCAATGAAAGCAATAGGAACGGATTACCGTTAACTGGCGTCAAAGGTGACCATTCGTTGAGTACGCTACCGAACGATCCCAATTGGTTGAAGAATTTCAATAATTTTTACAAACAAGCTTGTTTCACTGGTTTCGACAGAGAATACGCCTACAAAAGAGCCCATAAGCCATATGATGACAATTATTTCTTAAATTATCACAAAAGTGATTATGAGACGTTGCGTAGTGAATACGATAGGCGTAATCGTTCGGAAAATGAAGGAGAGCGTGAGCAACGTGGCAGCCGAAATCGTAGAAGACGTTCGAGAGGTAGTGGTGGAAGCCGCATGCGCGGTAGTAAACAACGCCGCAACACATCCATTCACTTGCGCTATCGTCAGTTGAGGGGCTCGAGTAATTCCAATCCTAATGCTAACGCCGACACCAATCGCGATTCCATTTCCAATAGGCCCGCCGACAGACCCTCGATAGGCCCACCCTTAAGTCATCACACACTGAAAAATATATATCGCCTGCTAGATGCTGTACGTGAGAAGCGTAAGGAAATGCTCCACATTCCAGTCGCCGTGCTCTATCATAGACCAAGTGTTTATCAAGAATTCTTATCGCCAGGAGATCTGAAGGAAATCCGCAAAACCCTCGTCGAAACTGGTTATGACGCAAAAGGGTTGGCGGAATTTCTAAATTTAATAGGTGACGCTACAGCGCGTTACGATGAACCGAACATAATCGAACCGGTAATTAGCACAGAGCCCGCGCCGCAGAAAACGGCATTCACCGCTAATGATTTGGAAAAAATTGAGAAACATTTCGTCAGGGTCATAAAAAGAAACAACCATTTGTATATTTAATTGTGTGGAAATCTTTCGGGACTGCGGCATAAGCTTAGAAATTATAGAAAAAACAAAATTGATCTCCTCTGATTGGATCCTAAAAGGGTGAACAGTAAAAAATTTTGCTTCGTTGAAATTTTAGTGAAGTTGGTTGTAATTTTACTCGACTAAAAAAAGTTAATAAATGAAGTAAACCTTTAAAATTTGTGTTTAGATTTGGGAGAAATGTGGTAGAGAAAAGAAAGCGTGATGATCTACAGTAAATAACGGCATCTACTTGTAGTTTCCAAGAATGTGTGTTAAGTAGTAATAATTAATGAGAAAGTAGTATGATTCCACGAAATGCTTTTGAAACGTAATTTCAAGCTCTAATATTTAGAGATCACAAACTAAGCTCGAAAGATCATTTGTGGATGCCATCTCTAGTTTAAAAGACCTGGTTTCTATTGGAACCTTGTCAGTACTATCGTTATAATTAAAAATTTTTGTGGTGATCAACGCCAGCCTAAAGGCCAAACCTGAGAGGATAAGTTGCTTAGGAATAGAACGGGGATCCAAGACAAAAACAAACTTAGGGTTGCCATATAAAAATAAAATAATATTCTAATTATTTTAAAATAATTCAATTTAATGAAAATATTTTTTTCACCTTTTTTAAATATCAAAATTAACCTTAAATAGTATAGAGTTGCCACCTAATTGATATTTATATGTCAAACATTTTGTTTATTAAAAATTTAATAATACAAATTAAAATATTGTTATAGTGAAACTTAAAATTAAAAATACTAATAAAAAATTAGGGTTGCCATATAAAAAAAACACTAATTACATATATTAAAACATATCAAATTAAAAAAAAAAAAATTTTTAAATCAAAAACGAACTCACTTAGTATCAAAATTAAGCTTTAAATTACGCATAGGGTTGCCACATAATTAATATATCTAAACTATTTTTAACATAAAAAATTTAAAAATGATTTTCAAGTAATACGAACTTGAAATATTGTCAAAGTAGAGTTTAAAAAATTCAAATAGCGTTGCCACATGGACGTAAAAAATATACAAATTATTTTGCAACAAAACAAATTATTAAAAATAAATAGTTTTTTACACCATACTTATTAATATAAAAATTAAGGCTTAACTTACGCATAGAGTTGCCACATAACTGCAAAAATAAAACTTTTTTAAAAACTATATTTTTTATGCCAAATTATTGAATTAATGCTCAAGGCTCAGTTTCTAAGAAAAGTTTATTACTTCAATATTTTACTACGGTGTTATTATTTTGCGCAATGCCTCGCTGCTGTTTCTTCATATACTTCCACACATTTTACATAAAATTGTTTGCTCATGCGTTTGCTTGTGTGTTCCGCTTGTGTTATAATTAACGCCATTAAACGATTTAGATTTGCTAATCACTCTCATTTTGTGTGCAGCTGCTGTCCATTGCCGTCTCTCGTTCGTCTTGGCTTTGTTGTGGTATTCTTGATCGTAAACAATATTATATAATAATCTCATATTATCTGCCATGCATGTATGTATGTATGTATGTACATATGTATTCTTTAGAGTTTTACTTTACTTGTACATTTTTTAAGATATGCAGACTCTGCAGACAAGTAAAATTTGAACTGCTTAACTTTATTTGCTTTGTTTTATGGTGTTATTAACGACAATAAAAGGTAATTTAGATTATTTAACAATGGAAAAAATATGAAAATAGAAGATCATGTTGGAGTAATAGTTTTATATTTTTCGAGTAATTTTTAATGTACATTAAATGGGGTATACCAAAAATTTTGTAAAAAAAATCTTTCTTTTTCATGATTATCTGCTGTCATTCCAGCTGTTAACTATATAACATATTACAAAAATATAAAGTTTTGGACTAGTTAGTAACTAGTTCATTTTGGTTTATTGTCTCCAACATCTTAAAATTATTTTTGTGATAAAATATTAAACCAATTAAACTAGTTACCAACTAGTCCGAAATAGAGTAGTTAAGGCCCACTTCTGGAAGTTTATGAAACGTGTTTTATATTGTTCTTTCCAGATAAATGATGTTAAAAAAGTGAAATATGTGAAAATAAATAGAACGCCAAATTTATACAATTTTTGAAAAAAAAAATTAAATTTGGAAAATTATTTATTGAACGATAATCTTCCAGAAAATTCTTTTATTAAATAATATATACATTTTCTTCTATTAAACAATTGTTAAAAAAATAATTTGGCTAAACACATATTTATTTATATTTTCCTTTTATCTTTTCAGGTATGTCTTTGCAAGGGTTTTGTTAAATACTAGAGAACATAACGCCCAAAATTTGGTTAATGTGTATTTGTAAATATATGCTTGTTTATCATATGTTTATACAATTATTTACTTACACTAAACGATGCCATTCAAATTTAAGGTAAATAATTATTTTCTTACACAAAAATTATCGGAAAAAGTTTGCATTTGCCAATGCATGCCATTAGCTCTACTTATAACAGTGAGCGTGATGGTAATAAAGTATTTTAATTTTTTTCCAAAATAAACTAAAACCTAAGCAAGAACAAAAATGGATAAATTTAGTTCTACAAAAGCTGTAATACCCTCTACAAATAAAAAAAAGTTTTCATACAAAAACTTGATTTATAGGTCACTTTATATGGCAGCTATATGCTATATTGATCCTATCTGAACAATTCGTTCGGAGATTGTAGCGTTGTCTTAGTTAATAATATATGCCAAATTTCGTGAAGATATCTTATCAAATAAAAAAGTTCTCCATACAAGGACCTGATTTTGATAGGGCACTTTGTATGGCAGCTATATGCTATAGTGATCCGATCTGAATAATTTCTTCGGATGTTGTGCCGTTGCTCAGGAAAATAATTGGTGCCAAATTTCATATAAATATCTTCTCAACTAAAAAAGTTTTCCATACTAGAACATGATTTTCATCGTCCAGTTTGTATGGTAGCCAAATGCTATAGTAATCCGATCTAGAAATTTGTTTCTTGTTATTATAGCGTTGCTTAAAATATTAATTCATACCAAATTTCGTGAAGATATCTCGACAAATAAAAAAGTTTTCCATACAAGAAATATATTTTGATCGTTCAGTTTGTATGACAACTACACGCTATAATGGTGCGATCTAGAAATTTGTTTCCAGGTATTATAGGTTTGCCTTGAATATTTATTCATACCAAACTTTGTAAAGATATCACGGCAAATAAAAAAGTTTTCCATACAAGGAATATACTTTGATCGTTCAGTTTGTAAGGCAGCGATATAAATTTTTTCAAAAGCTGTTCCTTCTTTGCTTTACCTTCACTTCTGCACTTTCTGCACCACTGTATGCTTATTTACATATAAATGTAAATCATGCGGCAATATTGTTCTAGTAATACAATATGCACACTTGTCTCACTCTAATCTTATTTATGTTTTATTACGGCGGCGATTAGCTTACCGATCTACCAGACTCACATACGTTGGACAAACAGCAACACACACACATATTTACCAACTAATATACAAAGTGTGTACATTTTCTTATGTTGTTTATTCGCTTGTTGCGCTACTTGAAAGCAAATTCTTGCGGGTAATTTTGTTTTCTGTTTATGGTGTTTGTTCCGTGCCATCAACTAAATCATATCGAAGCTAGCGACGAGCAGCAGTCATATAAACAAATAATTTCGCTTGTTGCGTACAACAAAGAAAAATTCCATTGAAATGTGTGTTTATATATTATATGTATATAAATATATGCGATTATTTATACATTATATAAACAAATGAAGCGACCAAGGTCGTTCAAGGCCTTCTAAGCGGCTGAGTGCACTGTGGCACTATGCTAGGGGAAATACAAATATTTATGTGATTACACTAGTGTGGAAAAAGTGTGCATATACATATACTTATGCTTATATAAATCTTCCCACCTGCGATGGTGACCATTTTCACTACTCCTGGTGTTAATTCTGACATAATTTCACTAGAGCACAGCTGAAGCCTTTAAAAAAGTCAAAAAAGGTAAAAAATTATGGTAAAAACCTTATTATAGATAATACTTTGAAAATGAAAGGAAAAATAATTTACGGCTATCTGGGTTCGGGATTTGAAAGTGAGGGGTAAATTTGAGGTTTTGAGGGTAAAAAAGCTGTCTAACTCGATTTCCGAAAAATATAAATACAAGTTCTATTAAAAATATTTATATGACAAACTATTCGATAAACAATTTATACTTCTCCCCCTTTACCCCAGATCACTCGAAAATTTTATTTTATTTTTGAAAGCAGCTGCAGACAAGTCAGAACACTGCACTCCTACCTACATCGGGATGCCTCTTGACGTCTCGCATCGAACGCCTGCACAGTGAGACCCGTATGTTCCCAGTTAAGAAGCATAATGAATTTCTCTCCAAGCAGTTTCTGCTGAGGTGGTTTCGCCCTACCCTGACATATCAAACATATGTTTTACATTCGACGAGTCCCGGCATGACACTAACCACCTCTTTGCATGCCCTGCTAACCCTACACAACCTCAACCTATGGTTCTACACCGTCGAAGTAGCACGTTGCCAGGGCCTACCGTTGGATGACCTCAAAGACAACTCTATGACAACTTATCCTTACCATCCCAACGAGGACTTCGTAACCGTTACAACAACAACAATATCTGTCTACAACAACCATAATAAAACATTAACGAAACTGCGCATGAACCTGCCGCATAACGGTAGTTTTCGAAATGATTCAAAAGACCACAACTGGTTCGCTACAAAAATTGGGATTGACTTTAGTACCTCCTACATTCTACATTCTTAACTCGGTAGAAAACCTAAAAAAATTGAGATTGATCTTAGTAACTCTCACTACTGGTTGGAATTTCATAGTATACCGTTATTTACTCGATCAATGTGAACCAATAACTAGCGTTCCGGACTGGAGAAAACCCTTTTCAAAGAGTGATCGTAAGGGGTCCATATTTTTCTCTAGTTCCCCAATTTAATTTTTTTTGTTAAATGAAAGTTAAAATCTCACATTTCCAATTCTATTACGTACGACACAATGTGATTGGTAGCTTTGGAGATATACGACTACAACGACATCTATTGCCAAAATACGAAAATACTTTTTCGACTACTCAATATATCTTTCGTCAACTTTCTGAAATTAATTGGCTATGTTTCCATGATCACAATAAAGTTTTATAATACAAATGTGTGGTTCTAGCCTCCACGTAGCGCCACTAGACGTAATATGATAAATGATAAAATATCCGCTATTTTCATTTTTATCGTTTTTAATCGAGATTATCAATCGATTATCGATAAAGTTAGATGAGAATCCAACATTTAGATAAATTCGGACATTATCTACCAGAAATAGATTGAATCGGCCTCCATATATCTTATAACATGAGTCTTCTTTAATTGATTATTCCCATAGTATTTTCGTCATGGGCTTAATAATGACTACTTTTTCCTTCGTTTTTGTTGACAAAAAAATTATTTATATTTTTTTTAATTTTCGTTTTTATTTTTATATAATTTTTTTTTAATTTAATTTTTTTTTTATTATATCAGTTTTTTTAATTATTGTTTTAAATTATTTTCTTTTAATTCTGTTTTTTTTATTTATTTTTTTTAATTTTTTTTTTTTTTTTTTTTATTTATTTTTTTTTAATTTTTTTATTTATAGTCTTTTTTGTAATATTTTTTTTTATATAATATTTGGTTTTGCTTTTTTTCTGATTCGTACCTTTCTAATCTCGCTAATTTGTCCTTTTTCCCTTTCTCTTATCACTTCAATTCGTTAATATAATTTCGCAATTTTCGACTCTCATTTGGCAAGCAATTCCAATTTTCGCAAATTATCTGGAAAAATTTCGTAATTAAACAAACTTGTTACGGTTTTCACTATTTTGCTTTAGTTTCTGTTTTTAATGAGTTTCGTTTAACAAATCGAGGCGCTCAACCGCAACATGTGTCAAAAACAGTGGCGGTGACTCAACCAACCACGCCACATACTAGTAGTTAGTTATTTACCTAGTTAGCACAAGCAGCCTTCATACATACATATATATAAATGCATATGACCGTATCTACGTACATTTATATATACATATATCTATATATGTATGTACGTGCATATGTGGTTTGCACCGCAACATGGTTAGCTGTTTGTCCGACGGGACGTATGAGTAATTAAAAGTAAACATAGTTAGTCTATTTCAAGTTTTTATCATTGGGCACAGTTAGTTTAGTGATTTGTTTTTTGCTTGCCGTTCATTTGATATTATTTCATAGCGTTGTATAACTTGCTTTTAAACAAACAATCTATTTTATTTCCTATAAATTTTCTTTTTATTATTTTTTAAATAAGCTTGAAAACACCAGCTGATCAAATATGAACTAGACTGACAAAAACTAACATTTTCAAGTATTATTATTATCGCCTTCAAAATAGGTTCATTTCAATGAGCATGTACACATTTAAACCAATTTTCCAGATTTTTGACATAAGCATCGGCGGGACCTTCAGACAAATCATTTTCGATCTATCTGATGCCAATATGAGGATTTTGAAGCATTTTTTCTAGAAATTTTCGTATTTTGTCAATAGACAGCGTTGCAGTCATATATCTTCAGTACCACCATTCACATTATGTCATACCACATAGTGTTAGGTGAGATTTCAAGCTTCATTTTATGAAAAAAAATTTTATTCAGAGAAGTTGAAAAAATGTTACAGCTATTCAAAAATGAAGGAATTCGCTATATTTTGAAAATTTGTGAAGTTTACAGAGGCGATGCTGTATCAGTTCGTGTAGCACAACAATGGGTAGCTCGCTTCTGTTCTGGGAATTTCGATGTGAAAAATACACCTCACTCTGGTCGTTGAAAAAGTGGATGTAATTATGGAAAAGATTGATCACTACCATCACATAAGCAGCCATTATATCGCTAAAGAACTTAACATTCATCATCAAACAGTTTTGAACCATTCAAAAAAGGCTGGCTACAAAAAGAAGCTCGATATTTGGGTAACACATGAATTGTCTGTAAAAAATATAATAGATCGAATTAACATCTGCGATTCTTTGCTGAAACGAAATTAAATCGAACCATTTTGAAAGCGAATGGTAACATGAGCCGAAAAGTGGATCAAATACGACAATAACGTGCGAAAAAGATCATGGTCCAAGCGTAGTGAAGCTCAACAAACGGTCGCAAAGCCAGGATTGACACCTCGAAAGGTTATGCTGAGTGTTTGGTGGGATTGGAAAGGTATCATCCACTACGAGCTGTTCCAGCCTGTTCGAGCCATTAATTCGACATTTCACTGTGAAACAACTGATTAGATTAAAGCAAGCAATCAAAAGAACGGCCAGAACTGATCAACAGAAGGGTATTCGTTTTGTTTCGGTCAACGGAGAACTCCCTTAATGGAGTAAAGTTGGCTTCAAGAGAATCATGTGAAAATTACTTGTCGCAGTTTTTCGCCGAGAAACCGAAAAAGTTTTACACTGATAGAATAATGCCTCTAGAAGAAAAATGGCAAAAAGTGGTCCACCAAAATGGTTCATATTTGGTTCATTAAATATCAAAATATAAAAAAAAATATGTTGAAATTTGATAAGAAATACGAAAAGACTTTTTCGACTACGCAATATTTTGAATTTTATTTTATTTTTGGTAATTATTTTATGAATATTATATTTCATTTTATATATGTATAAACATATTTTCATGGCATTTTCAAAATTTTTGCTATCAAGTTTTTAATATACAGTTAATTACTGCTAATTTGTAACAAAAAGAAATCTGTAAATTTTTTACTTATTTAATTTTTTAATTAATTTTATGAATATTGTCAATCATTTATTATTTTCTTTATTTAATTTTTTTAATTAATTTTATTTAATTTTAATTAGTATTATGTTTTCTTAATTAAAATTTTTTACTTTAATTTTTTCAAAATTTTTTTGTATTTTATTAATTTTAAGTTTATTTTTCTACTTATACCAAAAAGTTTTTTTTAATTGTTCTAATTTAATTTTTTTAATTACTTTAATTTTATTTAATTTAAATTAATTATGTGCCGAATTTTGTCAATAATTTATTATTTTTCTTATTTAATTTTTTTAAATTAATTTTTAATTTTGAATAATTTTATATAATTTATTAATTTTAAATTTATTTTTCTATTTATAACAATTTTTTTTTTGTAATAATTGTTCAAATTTAATTTTTTAATTACTTTAATTTTATTTAATTAACATTAATTTTGCGCCGAATTTTGTCAATAAGTTTTTATTTTTATTTTTATTTTTCTTATTTAATTTTGAATAATTTTATGATTTCAAAAAATATAAATTATTTTTACTTCTTTAATTTTTACATAAGTTTTTTTATTTATTTAATTTTAAATTTCATATTTTTTTTATAGTTTTAAATTTATTACAACAATTTTTCAAGTCTCCAATTATTTTGTTATGCCGGCAGTCACTTTTCCTTTGACAATTTAAACCGTTACACTCACAACACTCACTCCAACAAATATTACGCAACTCATTTTGGTCTTAATTAATGATTTTCCAATGCATTGCGTCGCTCTTTACACAACATTAACGACGAAGAAGGGGGGGAAATTACGAAAAAAAACTCTCCACTCCAACTAACTTTACTTTCATTTTCAACACCAAAAAAGCAAACACAAAAAAATATACTAAAATAAAAAACAATAGACCTCGAAAACTCGACACCAAATTTAATTTCCTGCTTTATGAGCACGAACGAATGCTCGAATAAGTTTTTATGTGCGCGCACGATTCATGCGGCAGACAATAGCTGGCAGCCGTGCAAACATTACCATAATGCCACTACATGCGGCAAACAAGCGACAACAACAACAATAACACAGCCATAAACTCAACTACTTGATTGTGGGCCTTGTCTCTGGTTGGCTGGCCAGCCTGTCTACCTGTCAAAATCAGATGCAAACGTGCAGCGATGGCACCCACTCGAAAGCGTTGATTTGGAAATGCACAAAAAGAATATTGCTGTCGAGAAGTTATGTGTTGAAGAAGAATGCACAAAAGAGAATGACAATTAATGAGTTACGAAATTTAAATTGTAAATTTGTCAACTTCCGTTGGGGTTTAAGAAAAGCGGCTGAGTGAGTGGAGGTGTAAGTGATTTCCAAAGAGTTGCCGCATTAAAAAAGAAAAATAAAAAAAAAATATGGCACAAGTGGAAAAGCGTTAAGATGAGATAAATGAGACAGTAGGCGTAGAGCATGAAAAATCATATATTAATGGGACTAAAACGAAAGAAGGAAGTGCTTAAAAATAAGAAAAAAACAATAATAAAATGTGTATGTTTTGCACGAATCGCACATGTGTCTAGCTGACTTCCCCTTACCGTGTGAGGTCACACCAAACACTCATTAAACGAAGTCGAGTCAACAAGCGAAGTGCATTGCTTCAAAAAAACAAAAACAAAACGAAAATAAAATAAACGCCGAGACGTGACATGCATGCTGATTGTGATTATGAGTTTTTAAACATTGCCACTAAGTTTAACTGTACATATATATGTACCCATTATATACTATGTATATTGAACAACATAAGCATAGAATTCACATTGTGCACACCATTCACCTTACACAAATTAAGTAATGACTTCGCACCACAACACTTGGTGGCTTAGTGCGCGTATCGTGAATGCGTAATTATGGTTGCCAGATAATATTATATTTAGTTTTAATGACTTCATTCAACCAAAAGCCTATAGGCACGAACAGTTATGTTTTTTATGATTACGCATATACATAATTTTAGTATATAATTTTTTTTTTGTATTTTTTATTCAGCGAAATATTGTTATATAAGAGTAATTGTGGTCAGCTCTGATAATGCCAACAGGATTTCGCAGAATTTAAAAAAAAATATATATTTTCGAAAGATAAAATCAATTAGTCAACGACAAATGTCCACAAATTACCTAAAATAATATTTCTTAAAAGCAAATATGTGGTAACCCTGTTTATACATTTTTATGTATAATATTTTCTTAATTCCTGAAATAACTTTCATAAATCCACAAAGTACTTCAAAAATTTAATTTTTTTTAATATGTGGCAACCCTATTTTAATTCTTTTTAATAATATATTCTAAATTCGTGAAATAACTTTGATAAACTCACAGATTACCTATATAATTTATATTTTCTTTAAAAAGCAAATATGTGGCAACCCTGTGCATAGATTTTTATGTAAAATATTTTTTAAATTCTTGAAATAACTGTCATAAATCCCCAAATTATTTTATGTAAAATATTTTTTCAATTCATGAAATAACTTTCACAAATCCACAAACCACCTCAAAAATATAAGTTTTCTTTTAAAAAGTAAATATGTGGCAACGCCGTTTATAAATTTTTGAGCAAATTATTTAAAATATTTTCAATAAAATTCTAATTCACACATGCTTCCAGAAACCTTATATTTCTATGTTTTATGACCATTTTAGCTCTATTTACATTATGTGGCAACTTGGCAAAAATGTAAATTAGAACTATCTGATGTAATTAATTTTCACTTACCATTTTCTTTACTATTTTGCTATAATTTTAAAAAAATTTTTTAATTTTTTTATTTAAAAACTGCAATGTAAATTCTAAATATTTGGCAACCCCACTTTTACATTTATAAGTCAACTATATTCTGTACAAAATTTTATATCACTCTCCATGCCCCCAGAATCTCATATAATTACATGTTGCTATTTTAGCTTAAGGTTTAGTATTTCTTTTTCAAAACATTTGGCAACTCCCCAAAAAAATTTTTAAACGAATCTAGCTGAGTCTGCGTAAAGCTAGTTAATATTAACCACTGCATTTTCTTTATTCTGTGCCGTGATTTCAGAATCACTTATAGTTTTATGTGTATTTTCTTATTTGAAATTATGTGGCAACTCCGTTAATATTCAATTTGAAGTATTTTTTTTGTAAATAATATTGTTTGTTTTCAGAATTACTTATATTTTACGTTTTATTTGCATTTTCTTATTTAAAATTATCTGGCAACACCGTTAATATTCAAAATAGAGGCTAGTTGAATTTTCGAAAAATTGTATTTCTGAAAAATGGCCAAGTTTTCTGAATATATTATATATTCCTTTCAGGATTTAAAAGTTTCCTTTTAAACTTTGGTTCATAACTTCAAAACATGTGGCAACCTCGATTTTTTGTACTTTTGTTTTTAAAGAATTCCAAATCTAGATTGTACTTTTTTTTAAGTGGCTCCTAAACTAAGTTCATAAATCTAAAACAGGTGGCAGCCGTACAGTACAGATGGCAACACTGAAGTGTTTTTTTTGGAATTCTAAATCGTGAGAACATTGCTCAAATATCTTGTTTTATGACAGTACATGGTTTTAAATTTAATAATTGATGCTTGAAAAGGTGGCAACTCTGTTTCAATAAAAAATTAAATTAAAATTAAATATGTCACATTAAATTAAACTTGTTTTATCAATTTCTATGTAATTATATATCTTTTTTCTATAGAATTATATGGCAACTCTATTTAAAAAGAATTTCTGTCAATTGATATTTAAAAGTATTACTTTCTGTCAATATAACTTTAATAGTTTATAATAACAATAATTTCTTTTAATAATTGAAGCTGAAAAATATAAATGCGCGGCAATCCTTTAACAGCTGATATTTGCCTATGTATTACGTACACATTTCAATATAAAGCATTCTTATTAATTAGTAATTGCATTCTTGATGGCTTTACGTTATATTCTCCTTCACACTGCACTTTTCTTCTATTTGCAACCTGCTCACGCATGCCCTAGCCTACACCTTCAAGCGCCTAACGGTATTTTTACCAGCCAAAACCCATCAATTTGGTTATTGGCAGGCGCTGAGCTGTCAGTCCGACTTCAACAACATAACGGCACAACTTTTTTTAAACAACCAACTTACATATACGCACACACTCAAGCTCATAAGTATACTTGCGCACACGTTCACCGCATCGCTGATTCATCGATTACCACATAAATGATTGTCATTAACGAGTTATTATTTTCATTGTGCCTCTTGTAATATTTTTTAATGTATTTATTAACAGTCTGCCGTGGTTGGCCAATGCCTGTAATTATGACTATACTAGCGCTGACTGCATTCTTATATATGTACATACATACATACATACATACATAATATATACAAACATGCATAAAAGGCGAAAAGACAGTTAAAAGCTCATTATGCCTCGCTCGTAGCAATGAATGCACGCTGTAGGTTAATGATTTTTACATCGATTTGTAGGTCGATCGACTAATTATTTTCATACTGTAAAATTGAAAGTTTTCCAAGTGCGGCTTAGTAAGCTGTTTGTGATTACAACAAATACGCTTTAACTGCGATTTGTTAGCTTTGCATTAATTTTTTATGTAAAATTATAGAGTTTGGTACTAATTTTTTTTTAATTTTATAAATATTTTAATGTCTAAAATTATATTATTTATATTAAAAAAAAAAAAATTTTGAATGGCACACTATTTTTCATATTAAATTTAAAAATTTGCAACTCTCTTGTTTAGGGTATATTTTGTGTACATATGTATATGTAGATGTATGTAAATATTTTTTAAATGCAGCAACACTGTTTCTGTATCAAGTTTTATTGTTTTCCAGTTTTTAACTAAAAAACTGTTTTTCCTTTATTTCGTAATATGTATATCTATTTTATCTATAAATATTTTTTCGCATCTGGCAAAACTGTTGTTTTATTAATTTTAAATTTTTTCAACCTTTAAATTTTTGTGTTTTATATTCAATATTTTTGTTTAGGTCTGGCAACCCTGTTTTTGTATGAAACTTTATTTTCATCCACCATTTTACTTAACAAATATTTATATTTTTAGGTTCATAATATTTTTTTTTATAAATATTTGTAATTTCTGATTTTTAAAATAATTTATATTTCATTGGTTTCTATATTATTTGTTTGGTCTGGCTACCCTGTGCTTGTGTAAAGTCTACTTTTCTTCCACTTTCTAATCTATAAAATATTTAGTTTCATAAAATATTTTTTTTAACTCTATAAATATTTTTTTCGCATTTGGCAACACTGATTTTGGTATAAATTTCAAGTTTTTTCAAGCCTTTGTATTTATTCTGAATTTTATATATAATAATTTTCTACGTTACATTATATATTTGTTTTACGTTTGGCAACCCTGTTTGATCATTTTTTTTTATTTTCTTACACCGTTTTTTAGGGTTTTATTTTCCATTTCTGAGTATATATAAACTCTATAGATTTTCAAAATATTTCCGTACATATTATTGCCACCGTCAGCTGTATTTCGTCTAAATTTACATTCAAAATATTTTCTATGAATATTTTTAATAAGTGGCAACACACTTTTTTTGCACTAAATACAAATTTTCTTCTATTTTTAAGTACATTATTTTTAGTAATAAAAACACCACATAAGAATTTTGATAAATATTTAAAGTAGTTAAAAAGTTAATTTAATATAGAGATTGCCACCTTTTATTTTTAATGGAATATTCTTTTCTTGAGATTTTAGAACCGTTAAGAAGTCTCACGATAGCTTTGCATAATATTGTCAAAAATTTATTTAAGGATAGAGAGTTGCCAGCTGTTTGAAATTTGAAATTTTAATAGAAACCTTTTGCGGCTTTAGAAACTTTTAGAAGTTTTAAGATTGGTTAGAGTACAAAAAAATTTTTGCTGCCGCTTGTTTAAAATTTTAAAATTTAATACAATAAGTCTTATGAAATTTTAAAATCTTTTAGAAGTTTCAAGATTGAATTGAATTAAAATTGTTGTAAAAAGTATGTTTTATAAGATTTTTTTCATTTGGTAACCTTATTTTTGTATATTTTTTTTTTAGATATTTGAATATGTTTTTTTTCATTTGGCAACCCTGTTTTTGTATAAATTTTTATTATTTTTTTTCTACATTCCCCTTCACAATAATAAATACTTCCGTTCATATATTTACGGCCGTCAGCTGTACTTTGTCTAAACTATCATCAGCAAATTTTATTAAAATTTCTCGTCAATAATTAAGCATTGTATACTTTTGTTGCATAAACACCATATTCTAGTAACTTCTGTTTTTCTTTTTTCATCCTCTTTGTGCTCGTAAAGTTCTCTAAGCACTCTTTGAACTCTTAAGTACGCCACACATGTCGGGGATATATTCCCATAGCCACACACACACACACACACTCAATAAGGTGCGTATTCTTCTTTCGCAAATCCGCAAACAAACAGCACATCAGCTGTCTCTACCAGCAATGTTATTGCTGCTGCCTTGTTATTAATTCCGGGAAAAGTGCTACAATTCTACACAAACAAAACAAAGTCAGAGTGAAGTAGCGGAAAAATCGCTTAAAATAACAAATTAATATTTTGCTTGTTTACGCAACGCCATATGCGCTTTCCGTCAGCAATTTGCAGTAGAAATAAACGAGAGTGTCTAAAGTGATTGAAATTTGGAAATTTTTTGTAGAGTGAACCTACAAAAACAATGCCAATTTGTGCAAATGGTTGGGAACGCCAAAAAGAATCGAATTTTACTTATAATAATAATGCAAAAATGTATCTATTGAACAGTTTATTCTTAGAGTCCACAAAAAAATCGATTTTTATTTTTGTGGAATTAAATTTAAAATATTAGAAATAGTTTGAACAGTTCACTGGTTAGGGTTTTACTGATGCTTCGATTCAAAAATTTTATTTTTTTATAACTCTTTGGACCCTATCAATTATTAATCATTATCAATCATGGCCTTTATATTTTCTCAAAGTTTTATGTATTTCTAACAATGGAAACCAAAATTTTACTTACCAATTTTCTATCGAAATTGTAGGTTATATACATAGGTAACCACTCCTTCAATTAGAAAATGTTAAATTTGGTTTAAAATACTAAAAAGGAAAAATATTTTTTTATGTAAATTTTTTCTCTTTTTTTTTAAGTTTTATAATATTTTTTTTTCATTTGGCAACCCTGTTTGTGTATACAATATTTTAGATTTTTTTTGTATATATTATCTTTAGGGTCCTTTTCTCAATGTCTGCTTAGCATCCATATGTCACTTCTGTTCTGGTTAACTCTATCAAAACTCCTCTCGGTAAAGAACTATATTTTTAACCAGAACTTAACTGACTCATGGCTGTTAAGTAGGCATTGAGAAAACGGCATTCAGTGGCAACCTTTAACATACGTATGTAACTGTTAAATTCATTCTTAAAATAATTTACTTTATTATTAATATTTTTTGTAAAACACAAATTTACAAAAAAAAAATGCTATATGGTAACCCTGCATATTTTAACGATCAAAAACAATATTACAAATATTTATAAAAGTACTAAAAGTTGTTAACTGTACCTTAAAAGTACCTACTGATACGTGTTATTGTAATAATTAATGGAAATGAAAAAAATGTGGCAACTCTGTTATATTTTGCAAACTTTTGCACAATTACAGCCGGCCACTTTTTACAATTTTTTCCCTTTATCACTAGCAAAATTTGTACTACTGAAATTGATACTTTTTAGCTTGAAACTCTGGCAACTCTGCATAAATTTTAATTGCAATATGATTTGTGGCCCACTTAAAGTACATGATATTTGTATGTGGTGGCATGCTATGTACATACTATATATTCATGAGAATGAATTTATAAATGTTCAAAGTATTTGTTCTGTGAAATATGGCAACTCTTTTTGGAACGCTTGCAGCAATTTTATACACTTATTTATAATACCATACCTTTTAATGCTACTTCCTGAAATAAATATGGTCGTACACGTATTTGTTCTTGATAATAATAAAAGATTGAATAATAATAATTTTAGCCTGGCAACTCTGTTTTTAATTATTGTCCTTGTTTTGTGCGATAAAGCACTTTTCATGTAAATTTTAAGCATTTTATTTTACTGCACTTCCCACTGCAATTTCCCACCACACAAATTTGAACTCCGAAAAATAATATTTTTTAGCTTAAAACTGTGGCAACGCTGCATAAATTCTATCTTCGAACAATTTGTGGCCTACTGTGCATAATATATGTATGTAGGTATTTATATTCATAGCAATAAAAGTGTAAATATTTAAGCTAATTATTTTGAAAAGTATGGCAACTCTCTTTGAAACGCTTTTAGTAATTTCATGCACTAATTTCTTAAAGTCGTCAGCTTTATTAAATAACTATGGTCATAAATATATTTGTACATAAAAATATTTATAAATGTAATAATATTTCAGCTTGGCAACTCTGTTTTTGTTTATAGTGCGTGTTTTTTTGTATTGTATAACATTTTTCGAGTAAATTTGTAATTGTTATCGGCTTAATATTTTTAATAATAATAATTTTAATTTCATTTCTTGTGGCAACCCTGGTCTTCTTTTATTACGATTGTATTTAATTAAATTCTTGAAATCTCTATAAGAGGACGGGCACAAGAACTTGATGCTGAATATGTTTATATAAAATTTAAACACTTTTAACAACTAACAGCTGGCAACCCTAAATATTTTCGCTAACGCTAAGTGTAGGTTTAAAGTCTTCTTTGGTTCATTTTGCTTATATCAATAAACACAAAAAAAATTATTTTAATCGCTTTACCACTTCCAAATTAATACTTTACTTCCCCAACTTTTTTAGCACTAAGAGCATTTATACCATATGTATCAATTTAATCCGTAAGTAATTATGATGAATTTGTAAAATCGCTTGTCAGCTCGAAAAATTCGTAATTTATGGTTTTCCATATTTTATAAATTTATTTCTGTATTAAGGTATTCGCTCATATATTCATTACACATACATACACTACCGTTAATTTATCTCGCAAGTTTCGCTGCAAATTTTGTTTACATTCTCCTCTTTGTTTGACATGACTTATTTGCCTTGTGGTGCTATTATAATTTACCGCTGACGTGCCACATAAACCGCGTGCCAAGATTCTATGTTTTATAGTCCAGCAATTTTTCAATTGTAAACAATTTATGCAACTGCAACTGCACGGAAATTTGATTGATTCAGAATGGTTGCGAGTACATACAAACATTTGTATATGAAAATGTATAAAACTCTAAAATGCATTTATAAAGTATAGTAAAAGTATAAAAAATGAAGAAAAAATAAATTAAAAACAAATTAAGAGAATTAAGAAAAACATTATTTGAAAAATAAAAGTTTTTAAAAATTATACATAAAATTTTTTTTTTTTAATTCATAAAAATTTCAAATTGCATAAACTTATGAAACTATAAACTATTGAGGAAAAATTAAATAAAGAATTAAAAAAAGTAATAATAATTGAAAAAAAATATTTAAAAAATTGTAAATAAAAAAATTTGTAAAATTTCAAATTGCATAAAATTAAAACTTATATAAAAAATAAGGAAATTCAATAAAAAAATTAATTGAAAAGAAGGAAAAACTAAAAGATAATAAAAACAAATGAAAATAATTAAGATAAATTAGTAATTGAAAGAAATAAACAAAAATAAAAAAATTACCAAAAAAAAATAACAAACTTAAAAAAGAACAAAAAGATGTATAAAAAAAACAAAAGTTAAGAAAAATAAATTTAAAAATTATTCACAAAAATATATATTAATCACAGATAATTCCAAAAAAGTTTACTTATTATTATAATTCATTAAAAATTAATATAAAAAATAAGAAAAATTGAAAAAGTAAAAAAATTAAAGAATGTCAAAACAAAATTAAACAAATTATTCATGAAAACTTATAAAAATTACAGAAAAGTAAAAAAAGGTGCCATTAAGTTGGAAATACAATTTAAATTAAATTTTTAAAATTATAATTAATTAAAATTTTTTAATTAGAACTTTTTTTATTAATTTTTCTCATTAGAACTTTTTAATTCAGTTTTTCAACTAAAACGTTTTTTTATAATTTTTTTTTTTACATGTTTACAACTTTTTTTAATTAATATTTTTTTAAATAAAATAAAAGATAAATGTACATAGTACATATGTGTCTAAAAAAATTAAAACCCAAGGAAAAATCGATTTTAAAAATTTTATTTTAATTTCAAAATTCCTGAAATATATAATTTTTTTTTATAAAATGAAATACATTTACCACATACATACATTTGTCTGTATATAGAAAAGTAAACAAAAAATTTTAATTTGTTTAAAAAATAGTCCATGATCTTCATATGGTCTATGAAAACTTCAATTTCTATATATTTTTTCTATAAATAGTTGATAACAATATAGTTGTGTTACTATAATATCGCGCTTATACGGCGCTCTTCCAACTTCACCACTTCCTAACTTTCATTCACTGTCTCCTTGTATGCTCTACTCCGCTGTCAGCATTTTTAATCATTCTTCCAGTTGGAATCATATATGTACATATATATTTTTATATTCATGTTTGTGTATGTATGTGTTTTGAAATAAACATTTATCTAACTTTCTGAAAAACAAACAATTAATCACGCTCTAGGAAAAGGCTACGTACCACACCTCTCTACTCGTGTACACACATGTTACTCATACGCATCGTCCACCTTGCAGTTTACTGCACTGTCATGCATTCGCACATCTATTGGAATATCTTTCTGGGTAATGCTGTTGCTTTATTTAGCTTTTCAGCGTAAAAATGGCAGTAAACGCTTGCAATTAATGCAAGCATAACCCCATGCATCATCATATAGTTCTAGCGTTTTATTTGCGATGGATCGATTTTTTTTTTATTTTTTTTAGTTTTATCTTGAATTAATTTTTATTTGCTTTTCTATTACTCCTTTATTTTTATATACATTGTTTTGGTTTTTTCTAAATTTTTTTTTTTTTTTAATTTGGTTTTCCTTTAATTTTTTTATCTCTCTTTCTCTCTGTTTTCTTTTCATTTTCTCTATTTTTAAATTTTGTTTTCTTTTGCTATTTTTTTCTCATTTTCACCCACATCATCGCCCGCATTTATCTTACCACACTCATTCTTTAGTATGCGGAATTAATTGTATCTGCCACGCTGGGCACGCTGAGCGCTCACGTCTTTTCACAAAACAGTCAACATTGCTGTCATCTCGAGTTTATCGCCTGGCATTTGTTTATTTCTTGCATATCTTTCTTGAAATTTTTGTTTTGTCTATTTTCTTCGAACGCTGGCGGCGGCTGTCTTCATAGCTTTGCTTTTGCTAATAAGTGGTTTTGCCATTTTCAATGTATCACTTTTGTTTATCTCGTGCGCAGTCTATTTTGCTTTGCTATTTGAGCTGTGCAAAAGCTAGTTTTGATTTAGTTTTTCTTTAAGCGATTTCACCTTTATTCTTCTTTCTTTTTTGGATATTTTTCAAATTTTTTATTATTAATTTTGTTTATTTTTATATTATTTTTATTTTTCTGTTAAAATTTTTATTTAAAATTTATTTATTTTTTGTTCATTTTGTTTTAGTCTTTTATTTTTTTAATGTTTTTTAATTTTTTTATTTTTTTTTTTTTTACAATTTTTTTTTTTAATTTTTTTAATTTTTTTGTTTCAATTTTCTTGCTTTAATTTTTTAGATTTTTTTAATTTTAATTAATTAATTTTTTAATTTTTTTTAATTTTTTTAATCTTTGTTTTTATAATTATTTTAAAGTTCATCCTATTTTTCTCTTTTTTTTCGCATTTTATTTGCATTGCTTCGCTACCTTCGGCGCCAGCTTTCTCATTTCTCACATTTTTCGCTTTAAATCATTTGTCGGCTTCCTCGCCTTGCATGAGAAAATTCACAATTATTCGCTTAAATTCTCGACGTAATCGTTTATATTTAGCTTTAGTTTTTACACGTGTAAATTGGCCTGTAATGTGTGCCATTTAATTGTGCTGACTTATTTGATTATTGAAAATTGGCTGAAAGCTAATTGATCTCACGATCATATAAACCTTTTTATATGTTTACATTTCGGTCAAAATTGTATAAATCATTCGGTCAGTGGGGGTTAAAACTGGAAAAAATGGCTGTTTGTGGGATTTACAAACCACATGTTGGGTTGTGTAGCCGGGTTTCCGGGAAAGTTATGATATGAAAAACATTTCTCAAAAATTTAGATGTGTAAATATTTATACAAAAAAGTTCTCATGTTGTATGTTATAGTAATAAGTTCGCATATAAATCAAAAATTTAAATCTAATAGCATACTTTTTCAATTAAATTCATTTTTTTTCTTTAAAATTAACTTGAAAATTTACCATTTTCTTTCGAAATAATTATTCATTCACCTTCAATAAATTGGCGGTTATAAATTTTGGTCTGGCTCCTTAACAAATGTGTTTCATATGTTCATAATATTTGTACTCTTTCATAAGTTCATAAATTTTACAGTATAACCATTTGTACACAAAGCCGTTTCATAAGTTCAAACAATTTTTTTTTTTCAAATATTGTGCTATCTCTCTCACTCCTACGCCTGATTCTATTTACTTCTTAACAAGTTACTGTTAAGCTGACGTTCCCTTAAAATCGCTCCACTTACTTCAATTTCATGTGACAGCTGTCAGATTTGACACCGTAAGCAATTTATTTAACTTAGGTGCATTAATATTGCGCTCATATTTATAACAATTAAATATCATGAGCGCGTGTATCAATAAAACACGATTGAATTGGCAGACATGCAACACAATGTCAGGGACAATTAAATATGGCAGAGCAATAACAATAATAATTTGAAGCAATAAAACAATAAATGGCAATAAAAGCTGGAATTTATCTAAAAAAAAAACTCTGATTGATAAGTAAATAAAACTGCATGCGACTAGACCTGCAGCGAATTGAATGAAAATGTGAATACTGCTACAGAACTGTATAATATAAATTATATGAAAGAAACATAGTAAAACAAACTGAAAATGAGAAATGAGATCAATAAATATTTACTGAATAATAGCTGATTTAAAAGGATGAACATTAAAGTCATTTAAAAACCAAAAGTGTATATAATTGATCAAATTTCCAATAAATTAGGTTTCGGTCCAAAATAAGCTCAAAAATGGAAACATGTCATTGTATGGAAAACTATTTTATTTGAGAAGATATATTCACGAAATTTGGCATACATTATTTTCCAAGAGAAGCCTACCATATCCGCACAAATTTTGCAGATCGGACGCCTATAGCATATAGCTGCCATACAAACTGACCGATCAAAAGCTAGTCTTTGTATGAAAAACTTTTTTAATTGACACGGTATCTTCACGAAATTTGGTGTACGTTATTTTCCAAAGCAAGCCTACAATATCCGAATAAAGTTTTCAGATCGGACCTTTATGGCATATAGCTGCCATACAAACTGACCGACTGAAAGCAAGTCCTTGTATATACAACTTTTTTATTTGACAAGGTATCCTCACGAAAATTGTCACATATTATTGAAAAAAGCAACAGCACAATATCCGAACAAATTTTACAGATCGGACCACTATAGCATATAGCTGTAATACAAACTGACCAAACAAAAACAAAATATAGCTTTTTTATACCCAATTTATGCTTAAGAAATGCACCTGTTAACGATATTCTAGCTTCGTTGCCACCGGAGGTAGCTTTTTTCTTATTCTTGTAAAATTTTCTAATATTTTCCGATAAATAAATTCAAAATTTAGCTGACTTTTGCTTACATTTGACTGATAATCACTATTTATACCTTTCATACAAAACTTTTTTCAACGAAATTCTCCAAACGACTTACCGTTACCAGCATGCCAAACCAAAAAAGGCTTTCCACAACGCATCATTAATAATTTGCGTTGCCAGCTCTACAGCTTTCTACCGAATTAGCGTAATTACATTAACCCCTACTTGACTCAGTGCGGCATGCGGGGCGTATGAGTAATTAATGTAAGCACATTTTTCTGTACTTACTAAGTTTATTTAATAAGCGTTATGCGCTATTGTTTCCCCTCAAACCGTATCACAACAGCGTTTTTCTGCGAGTGGCAAACTTATAATAATTAAAAGTCGGCAATTCAGCTTTTCAATCATTTCAACTCAGCTGAGTACACTTTTGCGCTCTTATGCTTTCAACTTTGCTGCCACCGCTGAAATTATTTAATTTATTAACATTCGCTTGTGCTGTTCGCCCTCTCTACTCCACTCGCTGCTACTTCATTGATTCTTTCAGTTTGCCCCACTGCACCCCTCTTGTCTGTGTTGCTACGGCAAACCAATCACTCAAACTTTTTGCTTTGCATGCAATCTTTTAACGGTGAAAATGTAAAAAAATGCGCGAGTTGTTCAAATTCATTGGCGCCCTGTTGACTCGCTCACTAACTGCAAGCACCGCCCGCTCGGCTGGCAATGCAGCGACAAGTAAATGCACAGTCGGCGGTCCTTTCAATGCCAAAGGACATGCAAAATGCGCGCTGGGAAATGATAGAGAGTCAGTCTTTGGCAGTTTTTTGTGCTGAATTTTTTTTTTTGCATATTTTTTATTTTTATTATTTTCACTATTTGTTTTCATTGTTTATTCTCTTGTATGGTTATTTAAATAGCGCAAACATATTTATTTATTCATTTTATGATGCCAGCAGCCTTTGGAAGGCTTGATGACACATTTTTTGTTGTAGTGCTGGTATTTGTTTACCATCGGCATTTGTTTAGTTTCTTTCGTATATTTTTGTGTTGGATTATTGATATCATGTAGTAACTTGAATTTATTGTTTAAGATATATTTTCATACCTTGATCAGGGTTCATTCAGTCTGTCATGTAGTTGGTAAAAAAAAAACATCTGAAATTTCTTTTCTCCTCAAACTGCTGCTCACTTGTCGTAATCAACGTTATCGGACCACTATTACTTATGTATGGCTGCCACACAAACTGAACAAACCACTTAAAGTCTTTGTATAGAAAACATGCTTATTTGACATGATATCAGCACGAAATTCGGCATAGAATATTTCGCGAAGCAATGCTACAATTTCCAAACACATTTTTCAGATTGAGCCACTACAACATTTAGCTGCCGTACAAACTTATTGTTGAAATCCAAGTCTTTGTATGGAAAACTCATACATTTTACAAGATAACTTGACGAGATTTGACATGGATTATTACGTTAAGCAATTCTACAATCTCGCCAAAAATTGTTCACATCGGACCACTATAGCATATAGCTGTCATACAAATTGACCTATCAAAATGAAGCTCTTGTATGGAAAACTTTTTTATTTGAAAAGATTTCTTCACGAAATTTAGCTCGAATTATTATCTAGTCCAATGGTTTAATCTCCAGAGAAGTTGTTCAGATCGAATCGCTATAGCATATAGCTGCTGTACAAACTGACCGATCGAAATCAGATTCTTGTATGGAAAACTTTTTTATTTGATAAGCTATTCTCACGAAATTTAGCATAGATTATTTTTGGAGACATGGCTACCATATCCGAAGAAATTATTCAGATCAGAGTGCTATAGCATATGGCTGCCATACAAACTGATCGTTGAAAATCAAGTACTTGTATGGAAAACTTTTTGCTTTGACAAAATATTTTCACAAAATTTGGCACAGATTAATTTCGAAGACATGGATACCATCACCGAAGGTATTGTGCAGATCGGATCACTATAGCATATGGCTGACATACAAACGGACAGTTCTAAATCAAGATAAATATTGTTTATGTTTTAAAAAATACACCTGCCAGTTTTCAATATTATAATTTGATTTTTTGTTCATATATAAGATACTTTTTATTATATTTATATTTTTTTCTTTTATTTTTTTTTGATTAATTTTTATTTTTTTGTTTATATTTTTATTTTTAATTTTTTTCTTGCTTGTTATTTTCTACTCGCTTCATATTACTACTATCCAGCTGTTAAATCGATTTTAAGTATACAAACATTTAGCTTGTATACAAGGCACTTATTTGCACCACGATAAATCATTTGTTATTACTCATATCATATCGGCCAACACAATATTTATAGCGAAATGGCTCCCCCGCCTGTGCTACACTGCAAATTAATTGAACAAACACCGACGCTTTTAGCCAACAAATGCTTTTAAAGTGCATAAGCACTTATAAACATACATACATATATATATACATGGGTACATAGATATATGTATAAAAACATAATTACATAAATATATGGACATACATATGTATGTATATGATCATACGTACAGGTATGACATTTTATTTGTTATTATTATTATTTTTCTTTATTTTTTTTCTGTAATTTCTTTTGTTACTTTTTGTTCCCAATCACACAATTGACATTCGGTTTAAATTCCCCGTCAGTTCCAACGAAAAGCTCATCGATTGCACATAGCAACCTGTCGCAAATATACATACATATATGTCTGCCTCGTTTATATGTTAAGCCACAGCGGCCTTCTATCGAGTGCGTCAAAGTACTCGGTGCAAACAAATAAAATATCCACTGGATATATTCTTGCAAGCACACACATGAGTAATAATCGCACTACATATGTACATGCAATATTTACTTCTAACCTGACAAACAAAGCAAATGTGCGTGTGTGCGCCGCTTATCGTCAAGTGAGTTGTAATCATAATGTGAACGCCTGTTTTCCAGCTAAAACTATAGTGAACTTGAACTTTTTTCTCGCTCAAGTTTATGGCCATGTTTTGGTGCGCAAATAAATATATAAACATAAGTACATAATCGTATCATAGGTGTACACAGATAGTTATGCTTTACGGCAGTGAAAATTTAGTACCATGCCGGGCGACAGGGCGTATGAGTGATAAGCGCTGATAAGCAGATGCCTCGACTTGAGACTCATTTATGTTGTTTAAGGGGAAAGATGTGCTCAGTTAGTTAAATATTACAGCTATACATATGTATATAGAAGCACTATAAACATAATATGTAAGCATAACATACATAAATATGTATATACATATACATAAGTACAACACTTCACTTAAGTGGTCATAGCTACTTGCGAATCAGGAAAACCGCATTTTTGAGTGAATTCTGTTTGAAAAATAGTTTTGTATAATAAATAAACAACAACAATACACATATATAGAATTTAATGAATCTTTATAATCAATGATTTATTCTGGAAACTTTTGGGTTCCCTTTGATCTCTTGGACGATCTCCAGGAGGGGCTCCGAAAAAAGTTGTCCGGCGAAAAAATGATTTTTCTAAAATGATATTTTTCCAAAATAATATTATCTAAAATGTACTTAAATTCCAAATAAGATGTATTATTACTATATATGAATCCAAGTAATGATCGAAGTACTATTTTTGATGTAATTTCTCATATTTGAAGCCTCCCGGAAAAAAAAAATTTGCAATTCCTATATTTAAAAGGGTCATGTAAAATTATCAAGTCGCAATCGATTTTCAGTAGTCGAAGTCGATTAAGAATCGATTCTTGACATTCGAAAAATCGATTATTTTACGAGAAAACTCGATTTTCGACTAGAATCGGAATCGAGTTTACCATCCCTACTGGCAGTCACCGCGTGCACATATAATAACCTCCGAACAATAACCACCACGAAAAAAATGATTTTTTTCCATGTAATTTATATGGAAAACAGAAAATTTGAAAGAGGCACCTCTTAATGTTAATATTAAGAGCTCATCTTTTGAGTGACTTTTTTTTACACATTTCGAAAGTTTTGAGCCTGTTTTTCAGTTGAAAAAAAAGGTGGCCTCAAAATGGCACACCCTAGTATGTATATTCAATATACTATATAAGCAGAAAAATATAAATTTTTTTAAATTTACGAGTGGATATAACCTCTTAAAGGGTATTCTGGTCTAAAGGTCTTAAATAAAAAAGTATTTCAAAAGTTTTCAATTATCTAAAATAAAAAAATGTTCTTCAAAATTTTTAAAATTTCTAAATTAAAAAAAAAAAAATATTTTTTTAAAAATTTTCAAAATTCTTAAATACAAAACAAAAATTTTAAAATTTCTGAAAATTTTTTAAAACTTCTAAAATACCAAACAAATATTTTTCACAAATTTTCAAATTTGTAATAATTTCTTGTATTTAATTTTTCAAATTTGTAAAAAAAAAACAAAATATTTTTTAAAAATGTTTTAAATTTCTAAAATATAAAAAGTATTTTGCAAAACTTTTCAAATTTCTAAAATAAAAAAAATTATTTTTCAAAATTTCTAAATAAAAAAAAAATTTATCAAAATTTTTCAATTTTCTAAAATAAAAAAAAATTCAAAATTTTTCAAATTTCTAAAAAAAACAATTTTAAAATTTTTTCAAAATTTAAATCATTTTCGAAGAACCTTTTCAAAACGATAAAAAATGGATGGTAAAAATATTAATTGCC